>NW_025336481.1:11968740-12373732 GCF_004798865.1 Varanus komodoensis | reverse complement strand
TATACACTTTTTTTTAGCAAATGCTCTCAGAACAGTGTACAATCATTTAAAACAGCATAAGACAGAATCCTAATTAACATATCCATAATAATCATAAAAGTTTGAGTATAGTAAACAAAAAATCAACAGATCAATAATTATAACAGACAACACAATAAACAATTAACCCACAGTAAACAACTAATCCAAAACAAGACAATCATCTGCATATAAGACCAATATAAAATCAAAAACTATTCATCAATTAAAATAATGGGAAAATTAAAAGGGTTTAACCTGGCGCAGAATTGCATAAAGGGCCAGGGCCAGGCACACCTCCCTGGGTAAAGCCACCAAGAAGTGGAAATAACCCTCAGACTATAATATTCCCCCCCTTGCCTAGACTGAGGTGTTTCCATACATCTTTATTTAACTTTTTATTGCACAACATTTGCACTAGGTGCTGTGCAGAAGAGAGAATTTGCAATTTTACATTGGATTAAGAGAGGGATCAGGAAGGTCTCCACACTGGGCCAGGACGCAGAGTTCCAAAATATTGGTAAAGGTGAGTTAATTCTGAGGAAGCAAAGGCAAGATCTTGAACATGTTCTGTTTTCACAGTCCGCTGACCGCAAAAATGTTCCTTTTAATGCAAAGGTTCATTATTTATAGCAGCAGCATGGAGGGGCTGCGCTGCATTCAGAAAAGCAGAGACGAAGGAAGCGAGCACTGGATGCAGCACAACTGCCGCTACACATGAAAAAGGACTGAGGGCATCTCCTCCTGGGATGCTTCACAGTCCAGATACGGGCAGCCATCCAGATCTCATATTAGCAAAACCAACAGGCTGACTATTCCCACAGTACTGTACAAACTTGTGGATCACTGGCTGAGGCGACAGGCTACAAGCCGCAGTCCAAAGCATCTGTCCACCACTTGGGCGAATGGTCCTTCGAGTCCAGTCTTCCCTAGTCTGACCCACAACTGCTGTCTCTGGGCATTTCCCTCCTCCCTCTGCGACCCAAAATGTGTCTTGAGGGGAAACGGCTGTGACTGAATTTGGAACTGGGAGCCAGGAAGAGGACCTGACCCATACCTTGCAGGCAGAATGTTGCTGGTTCGATTCCTGGCATCCCCAAAGAAGGCTAGGAAGGAACTTGCCCGAACCCCTGGAAGGCCATGGCTGCCAAACGGCTGTCGAGACGGGACTGGATGGACCCAAGGCCAGACCAGTACAAGACACATTTCCTCTGTGTGCAAAGCATCACTCTGCTATTGTTTCCTGGAGTCATTCCTAGAGGCAGTTTCTTTCAGGTGTTAATTCCTATCCATACTGAGGAGGCCCAACTACTATTATATCACACCCAAAGTGGCTGATAAGGCTCTCCTCCGCTCCAATTTATCCTCACAACAGCCCTGCGAGGGTCAGCAAGTGGCCGAAAGCCACCAAGTGAGCTTCATGGCTGAGTGGGGACTAGAATGCAGATCTCCTGTTCCTCAGTCCAGCACTCTAACCACTCTGCCACACTACACTGACTGCTAGATCTTTGACCTGTTCTATACAAGCTGCAGGTGAGTTGAAGGAGATCCTCTTGGAATGTCACTCTGATTTCAGGTTGGCAATGCAAGACAAAATGCTAGATCTCATGGAAAAGGGTTTTACCCTTGCTTTCTACTAGTCATGCAACTAGCCAGGTTGGGGGGGAGGGGGAGATATTCAGATATTTGACAGCCCTGGTCTGAAGAGGAACCACCCACAAACAATTTCCACATCTCATCTGCTTTGAATAAACCAGATCTCAGCAGACCACATCTCTTTGGTTAAGAAGGGAGTCTTTTACTTCCTACTGCTGCCACATATCAAATCTCTTCATTCAAATTCAGAGTCAGTTTAAAAAACAGAGAGGGTAATGAAAAAAAAGCACATTACTATCAAATCTAACGCTTAAGCATTGTAACTTTTAAACTGTTGAACTCTGTGGGCTGGATTCAGATTTGGTCATGCTTTGAGTAGACCCCATGATCTCAACAGGAAAAGTTGGTTGTGACAAACTTAAACAGCAGTAATTTCAATAGGTCTGTTGCACAATAGCCTACTATGAATTGCCAAATATATCACAAAAAAGGACACAAATGTGTTATTTTTGCATATGTTAATTTATATGCACAGATACAAACGTAAAAAGTGTTATTAAAATGTTGTGACCAGGTGATGTGCTTGCCTTGCTGAGTTAGATGCCCTGAAACTGCTGATGGGAAGGGTTTTTCCTTAATTATTTGTGGTACTTCCAGAAACAAACCTGGGAGTTTCCCCAACCTTCTGATAACTCTCATTTGTGGATGGTGTCAGCTTGTCTGCATAAACGTGACATTGGGTTGGTGAGTTTGTTATTTTTACACACTGGCTATTTCCAGAGAGAGGTTCCAAGCACTGTCAATCTGGTGGCATTGTGCAACAATTCCAACTTTTTTTTTTAAATGGATTTTCTGCAGTACCAAACAGGACAAAAATGCCTTGGGGGTGGGAAATGGCTTCTGAATAGAAGATCACTATGACATTTGGACACCCAGCAAAATTCCGTGAGGGTGTTTAGACAATGGCACAATGGAAAGCCTTTTCTGGAAGCCTCAACCCAGTGGAAAGCTTTCATGATCATAGAATCGTGCAGTTGGAAGGGGCCCAGCAGGCCTTCAGATCCAACCACGTGCTCAATGCAGGACTCAAACCACCCATCCAGAGGCTCCACCCTCCTTAGCTTCCAGGTTGAAGCAGGATCAGGTACTTCAGGCTATAGAGATTGTTGTGGATTGTCACACAGGAAGGAGCAGTGTTGCATCTACATGTGCTGAGGGGAAAAGATGGACGTAGTGGGTAAATCCCTCCCAAAAGTGCTTCCGGATGAGGCTTTTATCACTCCATTCAGGCAATTTTCCACTCTACCCTCCCAGAAAGGGAGACATGCTGGAGGTGTAAAAAATTACCCATGCTGTAGAGAATTTTGCTCTTTCATAATATACTAGGACTAAGAATTAATGTGAGTCCTGGATTTATTCACTGCTGTATCTCATCTTTCAGTATGTCTATTCCCTGGAAGGATTGAGGATGAACAGAAAAGGCCCGAGTATTTTTCCAGATCACATACTTACAGTTCAAGCAGAGCAAGAATGGACACTGGGTTCCCTGGAGGCAGAAAGTTTGCATACCCCTAGCATGGGGCATTTCCAGACATGCAAGTCATCGCCTAACGTTATGGCCATCAAGTGATCAACGTGCATGGGTGAACATGTTACTCTTTTGAGCAATTATAATTTCATTGCATTCATATCCCACCATCTCTCCTCCTGTGGGGAACTCCAGGCAGCTGCATAGCTGTTTTTATCCTCACAACAATCCTGTGAAGTAATTAGGCTGAGAGGGCGCATCTGAGCCAGAGTCACCCTGCTTGGAACTTCATGACCAAGCAGGACCAGGATCCGGCTCTTCCAGGTGCCGGCTCCAGCAGTCAGACCCATCACACCAGAATGGCTCTCTATGGGGTGCAATCCTATATGTTTAACTGGCTGGGGAATTGTCAGAGTTGGAGGATTTCTTTCTGTCCAAACATGAAGAACATCGCACCCTAAACTACTTTTGCGTCGGGATGCTTTGGATTGTTGTTCTTTTTAAGGCCACCATCACTTTATCTTAAATGTTTTTGGGTTTTCAATATAAAATCCTTCTTCATGACTAAGAGGAAGTATGTGCTCTTGTCTCCCCCTCCCTGGGCGCCCTGCGGTGCATTCATTAATCTGCAGTCACCCAAAGGCACACCGCAAAAGTAGCGAGGCAGCGTAGGCGAGAGCACAAAGACACACCTCCCGATGACCTCTCCAAATGTTTCAGCAGCTGGCATTGTTTGCAGCCGCGAAATCCACAAAGCGTAAGCGAGCCTCGGTTAGGCGGCTTTCTCTGGCGGGCTTCTCGGCGCAAACATTTGTTTTGCAAACGTACTTTTCATAGTCAAATTCAGCGGTCTTCCCCACCTCCCCTTTCCCGTCCGCACCGTGATGCAAATTCGCTTCGCTCTTCTGCGAGCCTGCCCGCCGCGCACGAGCGGCAACATTCTCGAAGTGGCTGCTGGGAAATGTAGTTTGGCCAGAAAGGCTCGCCCTCAGGATTGGCATGGGCAGGTTCGCTTCGGTTGCATGCCGGATGAATTCATTGCATTCCCGAGCTTTTTTCCCCCTCGTTTGTAAACTCGGGAAATCCCTTGCGTCATGCAGTTTATGCATATATAGGTATTTCATTTCATTTATTACATTTGTATGCCACCCATAGCCCATAAATTATAAGGCTGTTCTACACGGAACTTTTCTCACCGCATTTAACCGAGGATCCCGGATACTTTCCGGGATTAAGATTAGCAATTCGGCGCGTACTGCGCCCCCCTCCCCGCGGAGTTTGCTTTTTATGTGTTCTATTGCACAAGCATTAAGCAGCGCAGTGATAATATTTCTGGGATTGTACAAAGGCAGTGGTTAAGAGCATGGGACTGGGACTCAGACGATGTGGGTTCGAGTCCCCGCTCAGCCATGGAACCAACTGGGTGACTTTGGGTCAGTCACAGACTCTCAGCCCAACCTACCTCACGGGGTTGTTGTTGTGGGGATAAGATGGAGGAGGAGAATGATGTAAGCTGCCTTGAGCCCTTTGTAGGAAAAAGGCAGGATATAAATCGAATAAATAAATAAATATCAGAAATACCCTCTTTAGCATGCAGTCTAGTGATGGCAAAGTTCAGAAGAGCCCGAGGCTACCAGCATGGTGTAAAACAAACTACCCTGAATGGAAAATCACGACTGTACAATAAATACCTTATATAGAAAACCTCATCAAAGCCTGGAAGCCGGACAGTGAAAAAAGCTGGCAGGAAGAAAAGTGATGCATTTGAAAGACAGTGCTGGAGGAGGTATTTGTGAATACCCTGATCTGACAGAAAGACAAACAAGTGGCTCCCAGATCAAATCAAGCCAGAACTTGTGCTAGAAGCACAAATGACAAAACTGGAGTTGTGATATTTTGGACACATCCTGAGAAGGCAAGACTCTCTAGAGAGGACAGTCATGCTAAGGAAAGTCGAAGGCAGAGGAAGCCAGGGAAGACCAAATACGAGATGGATTGAGCTCATAAAGGAAGCCCCAGACCTGAGCTTGTAAGCACTGGGCAGGTGTCAAGGGAAGCCATTTTGCATTGAACTGCCAGAAGTTGGAGATGACTTGGTGCCACATAACAACAACACAGGTGTAGATAGACCCTTCACTTTTTCCATTGACTTCAGGCATTTGGAGATATGTACATTTGCCAAAGATAATTTTTAAAAGTCCTTCTATAAAAGCTGCAAACATAAACAATGTCTACTCAGAAAGAAAGACTTCTAATTTACATGGGGCTTACTCCCATTTAGCTTATGTGCACAGGGTCAAGCCCTAAACTGTTTTGTGGGAGAAGGTGTGGGCTTTTTAAAGCCCTCCTATCTTATATCACAGTAGAGTTTCAAAATATCTAAAATACATCTCCCATCTCTCCTCCAAGAAGCTCAGAGCAGTTCTCTCCAATAATCCTCACAACCCATGAATTGGTTAGGTTCTTCCTTCAGCTCCATTTTATCCTTACAAAACCCTTCTGGTTAGGTTACGAGATTGTGCCTGGCTCAGTGAGCTTCTCTCTCAAATTTCGTTTTCTTCAGCCCTAGTCCTCCAAGAAGCCCAGTTGTAATCTAACCACTGTGCTAAACATAGCATGCAAAGTAAGTTTGCACTGTTTTTCACCTCAGTCACAAAGGACTGCTATACAACTTGCACTGAGCATCTTCCTGTATGACTTCTCCCTTTGTTCCTTCTCAGAGTAAACTCAGGTGGTAAGTGCCAGAGTCATGCTGAGGACACTGAATGGTGTCTGCATGCGGAGGAGAACCCAAAATTTGTAGAAATAGTGGAGGAGGAAAATCTTTTAAAAATGAAGGGGGCAAAAATGAGTCCCACTAGGAGTGTGCCTACTCGGCAGCCCTGTGATGGTGAGAAGTGGTTGGAAAAGAAACAAAACAAACGGGGGCCAGAGTAGAACGCCCTGCTAGAGCTCCGTACACGTCACAACCACAGAGAGTCTTGCGGCACCTTAAAGTTTAACAGATTTATTTCTGTATAAGATTTCCTAGGCAAAAATCCACTATGTCAAATGCATGGGGTATTATGTTACAGGTCACAGTGTCCTGCAGAAGGACCCGGGTAGTTGGATGAAACCCTGGGCAGGAGATGGATAGGAGGAAGCAGTAACTGCCAGCTTTGTGCAATGCCCTGCCTGATAACAAGATCTGGAAATCCCAAACACTAGGCCTCATGCTATTTAAATAAATTCATATTGCATCACTGTGGACCTTTGTGCACAATGGGAAAGTAGACAGCATGTGTTGTTCCAAGGAGAAATGACACAACTTCATGCATGCTGACTCAGAAGAAAACCCCATTAACTTCAGTGAAATTTAAGGCACAATCCTTTGCACGTTTAGACATAAAAGAAGTACCACAACTACCAGCATTTCCTAGCCAACATAGAAGACTTTTGGGTTGATTGCACCCTTACTAGGCAGAGAGGATGGCAGCCCATAATTGGCAGCTTGGGGCCCTTTCAGACGTGCAAGTCATCACGTAACGCGGTGCTTATCAAGTGCCCACTGGGCATGTAGGAACACATCTCCATTTTTAAAAGTTAAGCTATCCAGTGTGAAAGCTGCACACGCCTAGGCGAAAAAAGTTCTATAACTCCCAGCATTCCCTAGCCAGTCTCAACCTGCGTAAAATCGTGCGCTTATTCCCCAGTGAGTACGCCGGAAAGATGGCAATCGACGGAAACTGCATCCTTTCCACCGAGGGCAACTGCGAACTGCACGGCCCAGGCGCCTCTGCGGCTAACCGGCCTCACCGCCCTGCGCACCCGACCAGAAAGGAGGCGTGGCTTACAGCCTGGCCACGTGAGGTGGGCGGGCAGGATTGCTATAAAAGCGCGCGAGCGTTGGGGGGCTTCGGTTTTTTTTTCAATGGAGCGGTGGTGAGTGTCGCGTCTATTTGCGCGGCGGGGCGGTGGGCGAGAGAGCGCAGGCAAGCAAGCAGAAAGAGGAGAGCCGTCGAGGCGGATGCTGCGATCGCCGCCGGAGTTCCTGCATGGGGCGCGGAGCCGCTGCCGCTCTTGATCCGTCGGCAGTGCGGCTCGGGGGAGCCGGTTTCCCCCACGCGGACTCGCGCCCGCTCCTTTTCCTCGCCGCCGTCCCGCCCGCTGTGAGTCTATGAACCCGGCGAAGTAGGACCTGCCGCATCCATCCTTCCTTCCTGCTCGCCCCTTTTCCTCCCGTCTTGGCTCGCTTCTTTCTGCTTTTGGATGCTGTTTCCAGCCTCCTCGCCTCTCCTTCTCCACCACCCGCCTCCTCGTCCCGCTCTCCGTGCAGCAGCATCCGCCGCCGCCGTCGGGGCTGCTCCGCTCGCGGCGGCGCCATGCACACGGTGCAGAAGGACACTACCTTCACCAAGATCTTCGTCGGGGGGCTGCCCTACCACACCACGGACTCCTCGCTGAGGAAGTACTTCGAGGTGTTCGGGGACATCGAGGAAGCCGTAGTCATCACCGACCGGCAGACGGGCAAATCCCGCGGATACGGCTTCGTAAGTGCTGGGCGGCACCTGGGGTGGGGGTCTTGGGCGCGGGAAAGGGCAGAGGCTGGGTGGTCGCCGCCGGGAAGGGGCGCTTCTGCCGTGCAGGGACGTGGAGTCTCCGGCTAACGTATGCGGAGCAGTTGCCCTGCCGAGAGCGGGGTTCATATACTGGCCGGGTGGGGGGGGGGGGGAGAATTCCTCGGCCTCTGGAAAGGCGTTAAAAGATCTCCATAAAGAACGTAGCGCTACAAACAAACAAAGGAAAGGGGGGGGGGAATGACCCCTTTCTTCTACCGCCGCCCGTCGCACTTTGTTTCGTTTTGACCAGTGTTCTGTCCATCCTTTGGTCTCACCTGATGACCCCGTTGGTGATAGTGACATTTATGGAACAAGATGGAAAAGTTATCACTTTTAACCACTGGTTGTGACAAGATGGTCAACAGGAGATGCCAGGCTGTATCGAGGTGGTGTGTTCCGATTTTGATTGTGTCCCCATCCTTTTTTTTTTTTTTTTAACACAGGCTGGCAAGGAATGCGGGGGGGGGGGTGGCCTGGGGCCTGGAAGTGCAGGCAGCTGTCCACAGGCATCGCAGCCTCCCCTTCAGGCTTCCTGAAAGCCAAGGCGCCGGGAACCAGTTCCCCAAGGTACCCGTGGACAGCTAGGTCAGAAGCCTGAGGATTCCTTTGCAGATGACGCTAATAGTACGGAAATACGGAAGTGAGCAGCCAGCTTGCTTTTAGAAGGATCTCTAGAGACGGCGAGGTGTTCTCTGGAGCCAGTGACTTGTGTTCAGAGATAATGGTGGATGGTCTCTGCTTACAGGCCTGCAAGAAGTTGCTTAATTGGCCTGGTTTTTCTTATTTATTTTAAAAGGACACTTTGCTTGAAGATTTGAGGAGTGCAGTTTTGTGGATGAGGTGAATTTCTGTAACAATGGGATAGCTGTTCAGTGATTGGCGCTTTCCCAGAGCATTTCTGAAATCTGGAACATGTGGGTCTTGTGTGTGTGTGTGTGGGGGGGGTTCTCTTGCTTTGGCCAGTGATAGGCTTCCCTTGTCAAGCCTGTTGCAGTGGTTCTTCGGTGCAGTTGCAGCCCAACTGCATTGGTTTTGCAGACTGCGGAGAAGTAAGCCTATCCCTTGAAACAAGGGATTCAAGGTAGCGCCAAACTTTATATAAAGCATTGTTGAAGATGCAGAAACATTTGCACACAGCATCGCATCATGCCGCTTTTTGGCCTCCAACCTTTGTGAAACAACATGTCCCAAATGCTAACATTAGCATGTTTTGATGTGTAACAAACTAGAGAGGTAATACAAATATTTACTGTAGTGACATTAAAAGATAACTGCAACAATTAACTTTTAATTATTCTCCTCCTGCCAGTTGGAAGGCATTTGGTGGTGGGGGGAAATATTTTATACAGAGAAATGAAACAAATGCAGTAAATAGAATATTATTGTCCTCACTGGCCTGATGCGTTCTTTTGCTGTATCCTCATTTCACAAAAAGAGAAGTTTGCTTTGTCTGCCCTTGTCTAAGAGCCATATTAGATCCCTTCCTACTAGGTTTGAGATGAGATCCTTGGCTATTGTGTGGCTTCTGCTTTCTATCTGTGTTTGGAAGTGAATTGTTGCTGGTGATGGGGGGAATCCTATCTCCTGAATGAATTCTAGACTGGAGGGCAACCAGCAATAATTCTTCCTCATCCCCCATGGTAATTGCATAAATGCTGACAGTCTCCCAGGTGTGCAAATGGTAGACAAAATAAAATTTTCCCCATACAAGGGGATGGTATCAGCAGGTTTGGGGAACCCCACCATCTGCAGAAGTGCAGAATTTTGAGGAAAGTGGGGGTTGCGATCCCTGAAACAGCCCGGTGAGGGCAGAGCTTGCCAAAGAATGCCGACTGTCTTGCAAAGGTCAGATCAGGTGCAGTCCTAGATGGTTTATCTGGCAAGACTACTGCAAGGTCAAAAGGCAGATAGAGGTCGGAAACACGGTGTTAGTGGTCAAGCAGAGAGGCAGTGTAGAACCAGGATCGAAGCCAAAGCTGAGACCAGGCACTCGTGAGCAGTCCAGAACAAGCCCAGTCCTATGAACACGATCACAGCAGAAATCCAGGGGTCTGCTGCATAGAAGTTCAGTTAGAAGAGGAGGAAAAGTAAAAGAAAAGAAAAAAAACCTGGGCCTTGGAGCTTGAAGGACAGTGTTGCAGTGCAGTAGCTCTCACCCGAGAGCGTATGCCGCTTGGCCTTCTAAACCACACCCAGGTTCCAGCTGTTGGCAGGAGGCTTCTGTCTTTGGAGGCTTCCTATTCCTGAAGAGGCTGTGACTCTGGAGTGTACTCAGAGATCACTCTAGGCTTGTGGCTGTCTGCACCTTCCAACATTAGTGCCTTCTGGGACTGGGCAGTTCCTCGGCCTCCCCTTCTAACTGTACGGGAAAGAGTTGGGAGTTCCTTTGGTGGTCTGTTCAGGCCCCCCTCCACTGACTGGCCCAGCATGGCTTCTTCCATGATAGTTGGCCATGGTAGTGTTGAAACTGGGGGCCTCAACTGATCTGGGGGACCTTGGGTTCTGCCACACCTGAGCTGTTGGAGGTCTCTAGGTCAGGCCTGGGCCAGACATGATAATGGCTGGGTTTTCATGACTGAGTAAAACAGACCTCCATATCATTACTATGACTTACCTCATTTTCTTAATTACCTGCATGTCTGAGAGGTGGAAGGAAGGGCTTCCGAGCCACCTTGGAACCCCAGAACAAGCCATACATCGCAGGATGGTTTGAAAGTCTTGAGGGGCCTGCCCCAGTGGTTTGAGGTGACTTGGCAACCCACGAGTGGGGCATTATAGAAATGGGTGGGGTGAATCCGATACACACATGATCTGCAAAAGAATCCACTGTGACAGAGTGCCTGAGAACAGGGGGAGATTAAAACAGTTGCATTATAATTAGTGATCTTGATTCATTGTTAATGCTGTTCTTCTTAAATAGCATTTATGTTATCTTTATTTCATTATGAAATTTTCATTCTTACTTTTTAAAGAACAATGGGGAAGAATGGAATGGAGTATCTTGGAAAAGGACATGGCTTGCTGGAACTCTGAGGATTGTTCCACACTTCTCGTATGTCCACCTTGTAAAAACTTGCCCTTCTGTCTCTTGTTATAACTCCCTGGAATTTGCTGTCACAAGATTTGTCAACCAGTAGCTTAGATGGAGCTTAGAGAAGGGGATTAGACACAGTGAAGGCAAGTAGAACTACCTTCCTGCTTCTGAGTACTGGTTGCTGGGAAAATATGGCAGAAGAGGGCAGTTGGCCTCATGTCCTGCATGTAGACATCTGGTTGACCACTGTGGGGACACTGGTTTATGAGGGTGGTTTGTTTTAATGACTCATAATTAAGCCTTACCACTGCTCAGGATTTGGACATGGTCCTAAACTGTGGCTAATTAGCATTGAAGTAAAAGTTTCTTTCCCTGAAGCCACCCCAATCAAGGGGGAGTTGATGAGTCTGAGGATTGTGCACATAATGCTGAACTGAAAGTTAGCATTGTATCTGAATGATGTCAATGGCTTACATTTGAGTAAGACTGACATGTTATTTTTTTCCACATAGAATTGGTATGATCTACAGAGTAGAAATGAACTGGATGCTTGTAACATGATTGTTTCTCACTGGAGCTACTGTGTATGCAACTATTTTGTCATGTGTTTGAAGGAAACCATATAGATTAAGGGTCAGCAATCTGGACATGGTGCTTATCAGTCCCAGATGGTGTGAACAGTGGTCAGGGATTATGAGAGATGTAGTGAAAGCGTGGATTGTGCTGGTAGGAGCAGTCACAATGATCATACAGAAGTAGTGTAGTGGGATTTTACACTTTCCTTCTGTGCTGTCCTTGCTTCCGGTTCGACTGGGTCAGGGTGCTTTTGTTTCTGGTAGCTTTTGTGCCTTAGGAAGAAAAGTAACTATTACTGATTCCCTAGTGTTCTTGAAGGGACCGCTGAGGAGAATGTCATTTCTGTTTTGTTTGGAAAAGGGGGTGAAACAAAGATGGCAACAAGTCTGAAGTCATCTGCCTGTAGTTAGTTGCATTGCCCCTTAACTGCTCTTTTCTTTTGGGATGCTTTTGTTGACTGCTGGCCTTTCCTAGTGTAAATTACCCATTTTTGGCAGGGGGATGTTTAGTGCAGACAAGGCAACAGCAAAACTGCCACTGTAAGTTCAAGGAATAGTGTCTCTTGAGCTGTGCATGGCTCTGCACCAGGGTGTGTTCAGGCTGCTTGGTTTTGAGCCCATTTGCCTTTTACTTCTGATGCCAAAGAGGTAACAGAAAATAACAAAGGTGAAGACATGAGGCTTTCTCTCTCCTGTGTAACATGAAGGATTATCCCATCTTACAGCTCTTAGAAGTAAGATTCTAAAGAAGAGATTATTACTTCTCGGCAGTTTTATGCAAGCACATGCAGGGAAAAGAGAGAGGAAGCGGGGAATGCACTAGGCATGTGTCTCTACAAATGTGGTCTGTGCTTCTTTCCAGGTGACCATGGCTGACCGGGCTGCAGCTGAGAGGGCCTGCAAGGATCCCAACCCCATTATTGATGGCCGAAAAGCAAATGTCAACCTAGCATATCTAGGAGCAAAACCAAGGAGTATTCAGACTGGTGAGACAACTCTCTCCCGCTCTCATTCTCCATTTTGTCAGGCTTTGAGATCTCTCTGGATTTGAATGGGACAATACAAATAGGGCTGTCTGTGTACTCTGTACCCAGGAAGCTACCCCTGTCATGCGAATATGCTCTGCATGGTATGCTGGCTCTGTGCTATAGATTTGGTTGTCAAGAACTGGGTTTTTAAGGCCATCTGCAATCCATAGACGAGCACTAAAGCGGTTTAGGTGGCAGCAGACCATGCAGCCATATGCGCTTCAGTTTCCAGCAGAGATGTGAAGAGGACCTGCCCGCTGGCGGGCAAACACTGTCAGGTGGCAGCCAACACTCTCATTGGCCAGTGCAGGCTACTTCTCTTCTATGCGCAGAAGCGGTTTGGGATGTCATAACCGAGAATGATTTGGTGACAAGGAGGGGGCGAGGAGGCCACTTCCTGCATGTGTGTGCATGGATTTCTTTCCTGCCTTTCTTGGCTTGTTCTAACCATAGCCTGCCATCATGTCCAAATTGGGTAAGATATTAAAAAAAAACCTGTGGTATAAATCTAATATGGCAAAACAAAGAAAGGAAGAGAATTTGCACAAACTGATAATGCTCAAATTGAGAGAGTACCTGCGTGCCAGAAGAGGTAAGATCTGCCATTCGTGCCACCTGAAGTGAAGCATTGCAAGTGCACATTTTAAGTAGTTTGCATTCAACTTACTTTGGGCATGTGTTTTTGAGTGAGATTGTTGGTGTTTTTACCCAGCCTGCCTTTAAATATGCAGTTGGAAATGTGTGTAGGCATAATACAACTTCTATGTTTGTCCTAGCACTGCTTTGTTAATAAAGTGAGCTTCCTGCCAATGAATGAAGTTGAGTACCCAAAACAAAGCTGCTTGCTCACAATAGGGATTCTGGAGGGTTGCCAGACAATTTTGATGGTGTGGGGGATGTGAGAGGGGAAAGCACCACTTTGTCAACTAGAGCAAAAATGGGAGAGAAATTGTAGAGTTGCACATGTGTCTTTGAAGAATTCTGGAGGCCAGCAAGAGTATTTGAGGGTCACATTTAATTCATTTGCACTCTAATGCATCAAGTCTTGACACTGGTCCTGGCAATTGCAGTTTGATGGTGTAGTCTGGTTTTATATTGGTAGAGGGAGGAATAGATGGCTGATTTGAGTGTGTGCGTACATACATGCATAATTGTAGGCATGAATAAATGTATAACAAAAGTAGAGAAAGGACACTTGAGGACATGCCCAAAAAGAAAAAACATCTTAGCACTGACTGAATCTGTCTACAGGTCTTGGCAAAACAAAGAAAGAACCACACAAAAACACCCCCCCCCCCCATAGCTAAATGTTCACAACTGGTGTGAACTTTGAGAGACTAGTTTCAGATCAAAGTAGAGGTAATCTTTGGAGACTGAATGAAAAAATAATTGACAAGTGTTATAACATGCAAGAGACTTAAGGGAAAAAAGCAAAAACAAAAAACAGTTTTGGATAGGTAATGTGAAATAGATGAAAAAAATGTTTCCATCTTTCTTCTAACAAGGGTGGGGTAAGGGAGGAAAATACTTGTACTGGCAGAAAGCAAACCATAGATAAAGGTCCAAGGTAGGAGAGTGGGCATTAAAAATAGACAAATTATATGGTGTTCAATGAAGAGAAATAAAAATTGGACTAACTTTGAGGCAACAGGTAAGGAAACTGATGGCAGAAAAGCAGCAGCTATCAACTTAGAAAGTTAATAGAATATAATTGGTGTATAAGAGAGAATCAATACTACATTCTAGTCCCTGCTCAGTTACAAAGCTCACTGGTTAACTTAAGGCTAGTCCCTGACTTTCAGCCTAACCTGTTTCACAGGGTTTGATATGCGGATAAAATAAAGAGGAGGAGGACAGTGTAAGCTATCAAGGACTCCTTGATATAAATGTGATGAAAAGTAATAAGCAGCTAAAACTATAAAACAATGGCATACACAAGGCCAGGCTTTGAACAGAATGAAACCACCACTACTACAGAACATTGTGAACATGCTAGGCTTTTTGTACATGGCAAATCAAAGCTAAGGCTTGAGAGTCACAAACGGTGTGAGAAGTATCTGAAGTCTCTCAGTATGTGCTGAATCAGGGTGGGCAATTTTGAGAGCTTTGGGGGCTACTTTACCCCTCCCAGAACCTATGGAAGTTGTCCCCTCTGCTGAAATTCCAGTGATTCTGCTGTGAAATGGCATGTGGGAAATGGGCACCATGTTTCATAGCAAATTCATGCTCCTGTTGGCCAACTAAACAGCTCCCTGTTCAGCTTGTTGCTTAGCAGCATCTCTGATGGCACTGGCAATTGAGAGCACTGAGACCATGCAGCTATGGTGGGCCCAACTGAGGATAACTGCAGAGCAAAGCTAAAAGTCCCATTGAACAAAGGGGAAACTTACCTTTGACCAGGTATCCTGTAGGCATATGGTGGGGCTGTGTTTCTGAATGAATAATATGTTTCATAGACTGAATTTAACCCTCTTCCTACATTTCCTAGGTCTCACCTTAGGGGTGCAGCAGTTACATCCAACTCTCATTCAGAGACCCTACGGGTAAGTGGAATTTGTTCTCTTAACTTTTTTAGCAGTTAGCAGATTGAAGTTAAATTAATGGAACTTCTTGTAGACTGGGGATGTACTCCCGAATTTTTAGGAATGGGCCCGGCTACAGTATCTGTTGAACAGCTTCCTGGCTTTCATGTTCTCCTTTTGGTAAAGCTTTCCAGAAAGTTGTTTCGGTTCTCCATGTCAGTGTTGGCTTGGCATGATGGAGAGTGGGAAGGTGAAATATGGTTCTGGGTCCTTTCTGCACATGTCCATGCAGGGAAGGATTTTGCTCACAGCAGTGTTCCCTGCGCTGCTGGTCAGTTTGGGTAAGTGCTATGATTTCCTTTGCCCTGCCTCTCTCATGAGGGTGTTGTGTCCTTTTGGAACCTTGATCCAATTCGGAGAGTTGATGTGATTCCTCAACACTATTCTCCAGGCTTACATTTCCCATGGGATGGGAAGCGCTCAGCTCAGGCACCACTGAGTTGAATGGAGGCAGTGCTCAAGACCATGGCCTTTCTGAGTGTGTGACCACCAAAATCCCTTCCTAGTGCATGCTGAACATGCCTCATAAAATCCGAGAGAGGCTGTTTGTTCTGTTTTGCACAGCTCTGATTGAAATGAGGCCTGTGCAAGAGGCCTTTGCAGTGGATGGATTTGCGTTCCTTTGTGCTCCGCATAACAATTCTAGTCCAGAAAACAAATTGAATTTGGACACAAAGTCTGATATTCAGTGAAAGAAACATTAGGTCAAAAATTGATTCCGGACAGATGTTATATGGGGCTTGAGGAGCCTACAGAAGTGAGCTATTGTCTCCAGTTTTCAATAGCATATCCCATTGCTCCCCAGCCCAAAACATCCTCTTTTTATACACCTAATAGGATCTGGCAGCTGCTTTGGAAAAGGCAAGTATGCTCAGACAACAATAGCAACTGTCATTTAACTGTTTAATGATTGATGCAGTTCCTTTTTTCTTTTTTTAAGCACAGTTCTCTGAAAATAAATGTTGGCTTGTGTTTTGTGCATGTATGTTTATATATGCTTAAAGAACTTAAGAAAAGTAGGTCTTCTCCTTAAAAAATGAAACAAGAAAAGCTTTGGAAAGCCACCAGTTTTAAGGGACGATGCACTGGCTTGCCTGGCCAAGTAGAATTAATATTTACTCTTTTCTTCCCTTGCTCTCCCCACATAGGCGGCTTTCTCTTTATTCCCCGCCCCCCCCCCCCACACACACACTCACTCCACAGCCTTCCTGCTTTTAAGTTGCACAATTACATTGCATTTATGATTTTAAAGGTTTTCTTGCTGTGTAGTTAGGTGTAGTAGTGAGTCAACCGTGTGTGTGTGTGTGTGTGTGTGTGTTTTAGGGGGCTGAGAGAGAGACTGAGAGAAAGAGGTATTGAATCACACTGGTTTTTCCTCACATGTAGTTATGTCCATTTTGTACGGGCTAAAAAGGGGTATCTTCCTGCACAAGGAATATTTATTCCCATTCTTAGTAACAGAGACTAAGTTTAGTGCATGTTCTTTTTTTGTCTCCTATTCGACCCGGAAGGGGAGGAAACTGCTTAAAAGAATAGTACCCCTTCCCCTGTTGAGTTCAGTGCTGTACTTTTGGTGGCTGCGTTTTTAGCCATATCTTTCCATATAAATAGCATTGCTTTTTCTTGCAAAATCTATGGCTTCCCCCCTAAAGAGGAATGTTAATACTAGGTACCTGGGAGATTGAACCTTGTACCTTTGGCATGCAAAGCATATGTTTTTCTCCCCCAAAGCTAAAATACTGTGAATGCTGAGCTTCCCGTCATTGCAGTTGCTGCTAAAACCATTAATAGAACTTTTCAAAGTGTGTTTGGTGGTTTATAGAACAGAGAAATGGCCCAGTCCCATTTCAGAGAGTTTAGAGCAAGGGTCTCTAATCCTTTAGGTCAGTGGGCACACTCGGAAGGTTGAGAGTATCCCAAAATGGAGGGTCTTGCCCATTTGCAGAATGGCTGCCACACAGGCCTGGCTATTCAGAAAACACCCATTTCACAGAATAGTCTTTGTCGTAACGGTTTCTGTATCGTCAATATGTATTCCCAAGGGACTTTTATATAACTCAATCCAGAGGTGGGAGGGGATTATAGATAATGTTAAATGTATGTTTGTTTTTGGTGAAAATAAAAAAGCCAGTTGCTACTCAGTGTGCTAAGAAGAGTGGTAACTGAGAGTGTCTTAAATGTGTAGCTTGGAAATTGAAATCCTATAGCAGTAGGAATTTAAACCTGCATGTTGCATGGAAATGGGTACAATGGTAGTCCAGGAGTTTACTTTTATTTATTATTAGATTGATATTCCACTTTATTTTTTTAATGAACCCAGAGCAATTTACATCATTCTCCTCCTCCTGTTCTCAGTCTTATCCCCACAACCACCACCCTGTGAAGTAGTTTGGACAGAGACTGGCCCAAAGTCACCCAGTTGGCTCCATGGCTGAATGGGGACTAGAACCCAGAATGCCTGATTCCCAGTCCCTCACTCTTAACCACTACTCCACACTGGCTCTCAGATCTTAATATCAGAAAGGCCATTTATGTTGGGAGCAGGGAAATGGCAGCAAAGAGGAAGTCCTGAACCCCTTTCTTCCCCAGTGGCTGCTCTCACTCAGGCATCTTTCTGCTCCCCCATGAAATGTGTGTGGCTCCCACCAGTTCTAAAATGGCAGCCAGGATACTACCACACTGGCTTTTATAGATGGTGTGCTTTGGAGCTTTCTATGAGCATGTATGGATGGAAATTCAGGCAAGGGGTCTATCAGTGGCTATTGGCTTTGATGTCTCTGTGACACCTCCACCAGGGAGCTGTTATATCTTGGAAGACAAGTTCTGGAGACAGGGAACTTTATGCTCAGCTTGCATCTCACTGTACTTGGAAATGGGATGCTAGACTGGATGAACTTTGGTCCAGTCCCACTAGTGGAGACTTCTGCACATCTGTTTCTATTTTTGTGTGGAGGAAAGCTTGTGCGTGGACAAGGGTTGTGCCGCTGCCATGTGTGTGCGCTAGCTTGGAATAAGCAGCCAGTGTTCCAGCTCTTGGGCATCCATTTCACTGGTAAAAGTCATCCAGGCGACACTTGGTGCATGTGACAGTGAATGTTATAAATTATTTATTGGTTGCCAAGAGACGGAAGCTGGGAGACCAGTGGATGGGTGGGATGGGGGCATGTATAATATGCATCTTGCTTGCAAGCATCAGTAAGCAAGAATTTCACTGTCTTCTACTCCAGCGACGATTTAATCACGGGAGATGCTGGTTGGCAAGATGAGTGCCGTTTGCCCAGACACACTTGGCTTGTGCCATGCCCTTTTCCTAGTAGAGTGTTGGGAGTTCTCCTGGGCAACACACGTTTGGCGGTTGATTCTATTATTGTCCTGTCGGAACAATCAGCAAAGCAAGCGTTCATACTCCATCCAGCATTCTTTGAACATCCAAGATTTCTACAGTCTTTGGAAGGAAGAATTTTAGAAAGGTTACTGTGTTTGTGTGGCCCCAGAAAAGTCATGGGAAATAGGAGGCAGAATGAATGGGATTTTGTACCTGGAATCTATGTGGGGACCCTGCTTCCAGACCTAGAAGAGAGGCAGCGGGGTGTGTGTGTGTGTGTGCGTGTCTAAACACACACTGCAGATTTCTTTCCCTTATTGTTGAGATCTCCTAGCTGAGAGGCATTCTGTGTCTAATTTCAGAGAAAGGGCTTAAATCTCTACAATTTCAGGAAAAAAAAACCACACACACGGACCCTAACACCTCAACCTACAGCTCAGTCTTGTTGGGATATTTTGTTAGTCAACATACTGACTTGCTGTTGCAGTTATGGTATAATACTACTTGGATTATTATATTTATTTGCAATATACTTCCTGCCATAACATATCTAGGCAACAGTACCTTTGCAATACAAATACAGATTACAACCAAAATGATCAGCTATACAATTTAATCAGCAAGCCATGACCTAAAATCCTAAAGACTGTAACAGAGTTGGCTTATGTGCTGTATTTTTTATTATTATTAGAACATTTCTATGCTGCCCCTTGCCGAAGCCTCGGGGCAGCTTACAACACAATAAAATACAATACAATATAAAAATAACAATATAAAATTAAAATTAATAATATAAAATAAATAAAAAATATAAACGATATAAAAGAAGTTATAAAAGAAAAGTTATAAAAGAAAAGAAAAGAAGTATTTAGAAGGAGAATCTTCCCGATAGTGGGTGCTGCCACTCTTTGGAAAATCTTCCTAGTTGTTACCTGATGGACACCAGCAGGATATGGATGGCGTGCAACCAGATTTATATTCACTGACTTCGGGTTGGGGAAATACAGTAACATCTAAATGTTTAGCTTAACTCTCTTTGAGTCAGAACCGCAAACATAAAATTCTTGGTTACAGACCTTCAGGGGAAAGATTTAACCACAATGATGGCCTGGATTTCTATCCTGCCTCATCAGAATGCTCATAGGGTTATATCCAAAACTTGTTGAAGTCCCTTTTGTTTCAGTAGACTTATTCTAAAAGGTGAAGGTTTCCCCTTGACATGGAGTCCAGCCATGCCTGACTCTAGGGGGCGGTGCTCATCTCTGTTTCCTAGCCGAGGCAGCCAGCGTTTGTCCACAGACTGTCTCCGTGGTCATGTGGCCGGCATGACTAAACACCGAAGTGCACGGAACGCTGTTACCTGCCCACCGAAGCGGTACCTTTTTCTCTACTTGCATTTGCAGGCTTTTGAACTGCAAGGTTGGCAGGAGCTGGGACGGAGCAACGGGGACTCACCCCATTGTGCAGATTCGAACCGGTGACCTTTCGATCTACCAGCCCAGCAGCACAGCGGTTTAAACCACTGCGCCACCTGCACTCTATTAGACCTATTCTAAGGAGAAGTAAATTGGATATGATCCACAGTAATTCACCCAGGGGCATAGGAATTTAGGCATTCTCAGATCATTGGTCTGTATACCCCAGTATTATTTTTCCTGACTCTCACTAGCTTCCCAGCATTCCTAGCAGGAATTTTTCTAGTCCTTCCTGGAGATGCTTGGGATCAAACCTGGGACCTTCTGGATGCAAGTCCTGTGCAGTGCCACTTAGCTGCAGTCACTTGCCTAATTTGTAAGACTTTTTGAAAAACGAGTCATTGGAGTTAACTGCAGGTATCAGATGCTGCAGTGAGCTGGGTATTTTTTTTTTAAATACTGCTCATGACAAGAATGAGAACTTCTCTCTGAAATGCAGCAGATGTACCTAAATGTGGAACAGTATCCTTTTGTCACCCCCATATATAGATAGCTAGACGGGCTCATATCATTGTGACAGAGGATATACTTCTCTTGCAGAAAATCCCAGGTTCACTTATTGCTCTCTTCCCTGAACGGATTGCCAGCAAGATTGTCTCACTGGAAACAGTTTCCTATGAGACTAATACCAAGTTTTCCTCGCTTGATGCCATTCAGATGTTCTACATGACAGCTCTCAGGATTCCTGACCACTGGCCATGCAAGCTGATGCTCGTAGGAGTTGAAGTCCAGAGGAGGACATTTTAGCCATTGAGCGGAACGCCTGCTCAGTGTAAGAACTAGTTGAATGTATCCCTACAGATAGTTAACCATTCACTGCTTGATAACCTCCAAGGATGGAGAATCCAGCACTGCCCTGGGTGTCTGAACACTGACTGTTCGGAGACTCTTCTGCGCAACCAAAATCTGCCTACCTGTAACTTAAGTTCATTATTTGTATCCTGCAGGTTTGGGTGACAGGTGTGGCTCGCTTATGTATGGAAACACTTTAGGTACCTGAGAAAGTGTTATATTTCACTTCAGGCTTCTCTTCAAGGCTCAACATACCTGGTTCCTTGAATCTTTCCTCACAGGGCCTCATTTCTAGCCCTCCAATCACTTCTGTTGCCCTTCTGTGAACTTATTCCAATTTATGTAGCTGCTTCTTATGTAGTGTAGCACCCAAAAGAAGAAACAATATTTGAGGTAAGATCTGGCCAGCACAGAGTAGAGCTAATACTCCCTATAAACTGTAGTTCTACTGAGGCAACCTAAAGTTGTGCTTGCCTTGGTTGCAGCCATACTGCAGGCCCATATCCAGCTTGTGAGCAACTACATCTCCAAAATCCTTTTTGCAGATACTACTGACAGGCAGAGTATCCTCCATCTCATTCTAGTACGTTGGATTTCTGTTTCCTAAATGAAGAACTTTGCACTTGTCACTGTTACATTTTATTCTGTTACCTTCTGATCAGTCTGGAAAATTCAAGTTCATCTTGAATTTTCTATCTTCTAAACAGTTGCCCTTTTTTTTTTTTTTTTTGTCATTTGCAGATTTCCCCCCACTTTTTCCTCCCAAGTCATTAATAAAAAAGTTGAAGGGTACAGAACCCTGAACGGAGCACTTGGCACTTCCCTCCAGTTTCATGAGGAGCCATGGGCGTGCGTTCTTTAAATTCTTATCTCCATAGCTGTGGACTGAGCAAGGGGTAGTCGTGTCATCCAGCAGTAGTAGCATCATCCCATGTGTGCCAAGTCTGAATGCTGGAAACCAGAGTTCGAGTCCCACCCGGCAGCAAAACTCGCTCTCCCTAGAAAACCACCTTGAGTCTCATGCTGCTTTGGAGCTTGAGCCAACTTCCTCATAGGCTTAAAATGGTACTTGGAGCAGGTGTAGAGCCAGGGTGGAGTACATGTGTAAGATTAATTACAGCTTCCTCTTGGCCCTTTGCCAAATGGTTAGCTGCCTACAGAAGTGCTTTTTGTAAAACGTTGTATACTACAAAAGAAATGGCAGCATTAGGCTCATGCCTGCCTATGGAGACCGAATGAGCCAATTGCTTGCTTCGCAGCCATAAAAACTGCTCACAGAAGTGGTGGTGAAGGGGGGCCTTGGGCTGCAAAGGCTTGACTCGTGTCGCATGCAGGCGGGCACGCCCACACCTGGAGTGTCCCTGTCCTTGCCTACACCACCAGCTTGCATCCAGGAGGCAGTTGTGCACATGGCTTGGTCCTCTGGTCTGAAAGAGGCTGGAGATTTGTCACGGAAAGGCAGTCTTGGGTGAAGGATGGAGTGCTTGGCCCATGGCGAGTGGGCCTTTTGTCAACTCGTGGCTTGGAGAAACTTTAAGTCTGGAGAAGAGACAACTTGATAGCCCTTTGAGTTATGATAGGGGGAAGGACCTCAGTGAGTGATTTGGTGGTACTCGGAAGCAGATACAGGGCCACTGTCTCCTGCATCCCACTGGGGGATGTTGGACCAATCACTGACTTTCAGCTAGCCTACCTCCTAGGATGGTAAGGATGTTCTGAGCATAAAATGGAGAGGAGGATTAAGTAAGCCACTCTGGGTTTCTTAAAGAAAAAAAGATAGGATATTACACAATGCATAAAGAAATATTCCTATGCCTGTAGGTACAATGGAAGATAACCCTCTAACAGTTTGAGAAACAAGGCTGGTTTGCATGATCACTGGACCCCAGCATGCCATATTTAAGGCACAGCAGGTTGTGGTGCATATTAATAGGTAGGTATTTCACAAGCAGAGCCAGGAGATCAGACTAGATGGCCCAGGAGGCCCCTTCTGACCTGCCCTGTTTCTATCTGTGTTAATGGCCATTTTGAGTATTTCACCCCCATTTGGGAGGTTGCCATGGTTTGACCCTCCATTAACCCTACAACAGGTCATGAGTGGTTAGAGAGTGGCTTCTCCCCCCAACAAGCCATGCCAACCAGGTTTGGACATCACAAGAAGCTGTCGTTGGGGCATGAGTGGGCAGCCTGAGAACTGCAGGTGGGCTTTAATAAACCACCATGGACGGTGGGTCAAGGGGCAAATCTGGTCATAAAATTAATGGGTAGAATAAGCTCCTTGTCTTCCTCCTCAAAAACCGTAGTATTCGTTCTAGTGTTACCACTGTGGATAATTGTAACAGTTGCAAAACCTTTGTAGAATCAGAGTTTGGTCTATCCCTGCCTAACAAATGATGATTAGAAGGGTATTTCATTTCTAAGGCAAATACAACCTGCAGCAAAAAGTTGCAGCTTATAAAGCTGCTGCCCAGGATTCCACCCCATTCTCTCCTGCAGCCCAGTTTTCAGTTCTGCCTCCAACTCCCCAACACTCAGTTGGCATTCCACAGCCAATGAGCAAAACCAGCCCCTTTCCTTGAAAGTTTTCTCCTGAAGATTATTCCTGCTCTAGCAAAGCCCGATCGTCTTTCCTTTTTGTGCACCAGTGGCTCTGTATTGCCTGTATTAGTAACAGCACTCACAGCCAGGGCATGGGAATTAGAGAGTATGTTAATAGTACAATATTTGCAGACCCAGGAGAAGAAGATGGCATTTCCTTTTTGTTTTGTGCCCTGTGGTAATGCTCTTCATTGTAAAATGCTAACATGTTCTGCTTTCTCCCTCTGTGGTGTTTTTTCTCCTTCCTTTGTGACAGTGCTATTTCCTGCTTGTGAGTGAGTGAGTGTGTGTGTGTGCGCACACGCCCACATGCTTCAAAGCAATAGAGCCTTACTTACAGATTACAGTGAAAGATTGGCAGCAGTGGAGAGCTGCCTTCCAGGGGATATTTAATTGCCATTTTGGAACTTTCCCACTAGGGAAACCCTAATGACTTCATGAGAGTTCTCAGGCAGGAAGCTGGAAAACCCCCAGTTTAACTGGATGCCTCCATGGTTGTATTTGCTTCTGGAATTTGATGGCTTGGCTTAAAGCCTGATGTTGCTAAACTTGCCAAGCTCTTAGAATTTGTAGAGGAGGAATAGGGAGCCTCCAACCCACAGAAGATTCCCTGCCCAGACCCTGCCAATACACCTGAACCCTGAAGAGAGAGTTTGCAGTTCATCCTCCCAGTCAGGACAGAGTGCAAAGGGGACTTGGCCACAGGCTCTGTAGTGACCTTGACTGGGGCCATGTGCAAGGAGATACTCAAATGCATGTGCTCCTGGAGGAGATGCTGCATGGAGCAAGGCAAAGCGGGTGGAGTGCATGATGCTAGTAAAGCTGGTCAGGCCTTGGGATGGGTCCCAACCATGATGTTTTCTGGTCCATCCAATCAGTCTGATGGACAGTCCAGACCAGAAAGGTGTTTTCCACCCACACTGTAGAGGCAAGAAAAGACCT
Source organism: Varanus komodoensis (assembly GCF_004798865.1). Taxonomy (NCBI): domain Eukaryota; kingdom Metazoa; phylum Chordata; class Lepidosauria; order Squamata; family Varanidae; genus Varanus; species Varanus komodoensis. The sequence continues at coordinate 12,349,641 of NW_025336481.1, read as the reverse complement.
CTGTTTTCACATTCTTATTAACAGTTCTGTGTGGAAGGGAGAAGATTCAAGTATATTTTTCTTCTTTCCTCTTCAAAGCGAAGCTGTTTCTCCCACTTGGAAGAAAACAAGTTTCTCTTTTCCTCGTGTTTTGTTGTTTTATGTGGATTATCTATCTTGTCAGTTCAGCCGACTGTCCATCTTTTTAGTCTGCTGGTGCAGAACTGGTTCCGGTTCTGCCAACATGGTATTGCTAGTTCTGGCAGGGGATGAAAGTAGATGAGGTGGTCAAGAAGTGGATCTCTGTCTGAAGGGTGTGCAAGCTGCTCCCTTCGGCTGCAAAAGAGCTCTGTCACACTCCCTATCTGGCAGGGGGCTGTCTTTCTGCTTTGGGCTATCACCTCCTTCACGCATCCCTTCATGTGAGTTGTGGTTTCTTAAAGAAGCTTTGCATAGGGTGAAGCATCCTGGCAGTCTCAGTTGTCGTTTGAAGTAGGAGGAGAAGATGGCATTCAAGGGTTTAGCTTTGAGAGTTGCTTGAAAATTAACTAGAAAGGCATTTTTAAGTCTCAGAAGCCAGGCAGACAGCAGAACCCAGAAAGTGGCTGTCTTTCTGCCACACTGACCCTGCTCTCCATTCAGCTCAGTGACTGGCAGCAGCTCACCAGGATTTGGGGTAAGGATTTTTCCTCCTCAGAGATGCCATGAATTGAGCTGGAGACCACTGACGTGAAAAACATGCATTTGCCCCTGACTCTCTATAGGCAATAGAAAAATTAAAACTTAGTAGAAAAACAAGAGTATAAGTATTCAGCCCCCTGCACATGGAGGAGTCTGTGTAATCAGTAAGTCCTTGTTTTGTTTTCATTTCATGCATGCCCAGTGAGAAGTGTAGATTTTGTTAAGGTTGACTATTTATGATCCGGTCTAAGCTGCCACGGCTGAGATTAAATATTTGTTGTTATAGTTTTGAATTTAGTGTTGCCTTCTTTTATAGTGATGAATTCCTGTGTACGTGGAAGTTTTGGGTACTCACTGATAATTCCGCACATTAAGTAAAAAGACTCATGGATATGTTTTTGGAATATGAGGTTGTTACCTTTGCCTGAGATGAGATGTCTATGCATAAAAAGATCACAGTGAATTTTTTTCCTAAATGCACCTCCAATTTGGTGTTCACAAGAACTATTTCCAAGAAGCCACAAAAGTGCAGTCTCAACAGGTTGGAGGACATTTACCATACGGTGAGAATTTTGAAGGAAAAATCATGCTGGTATTTTGACCAGGCCAGAGCAGGTCTTGTGGCCCCTTAAATGCCAACCAATTGATTAAGGCACAAGCTTTTGTAGAGTGCAGTCTGCTCTATCGGAGGCATGAAGCGTTATCCCGAGTTACTAGCAGACACATGTGCACATGGTGGTGAAGGAACTGGGATTGTCAGCACTGACTTTAGAGGGAAATGAAATCTGAAGACTCCATTATGGATTCTTAAGGTCCAGTGTGGTACAGTGATTACAAGAGCTGAGATGGGATCTGGGAGACCCTGGTCATAAACCTCACTGGGTGATTTTGGGCCAGTCACTGACTCTCAGCCCAACGAACCTGGCAGGTTTGCAGTGAGGATAAAGTGGAGAACAGAGGGATTATGTAAGCCACCTTACATTTCTGTCAGGGTTGAAATATAAGAAATAATCCAGGCCAGGATACCCACAGTCATGTTCCACTAGGAGATGCATGGTGTACACACAGAGCTTTCTGTTGGAGCCAGTCTGTATAAATAGAGAGAATGCGAGCCGGCGCATGCATTTCCTTCATTCGCTTTAGCATCTTTCAGCATTATGCACAGGGCCATCTAAAGCATGAGCAAAAGCAGCCTTCCCCAGCCTGGGCTCCAGGTTTGGACTTCCACCCCCCAAATCTCTGACCATTAGATATGTTGTCTGCGTCTGATTAGAAGTCCAGAACATCTGGAAGGCACTATCCTGGGAGTAGCTGTGTTAAAATGTATGTACCTTTTAACTGATCACAAGTTGAAACCAGATGCATTTTGCTAGTTTGTTATATCTACCTCTGCCTTCCAAATTTATATATAATCTTGTGTGTCTTGTTTTGCGTCTTGTTAATTTTGGTTGTAGCATTGTGCCACTTAGCTAGGATAGCATCATGATCCTGATTGTGAAACACCTCATCTGTCTTGGGCTGAGGGTGCCGAGTGAAACCTGACATGAATCCCTGCAACCAGCATCAGTGATTCTAATTTTAGGTTTGACCCTCTTCTTTGGCGTGTGCTCGAGTGTTTATGATTTCAGCCAGTGATTAATCACAATGTCATAAAGTACCTTGTAAGTTGCCATTCATGGGGTGAATTCGACATGTGTTGATAGCTCGAGGATCACTTGATTGATGTTTTTATAATCACATTTCAGATGAAGTTTTCTTCTGGCATTATCTGGGTCTTCTTTCTGTTCTGGTTATATGTTAAATAGAATGGCAGAGCAGGGAAAAGATATTAGTAATGTATTCTTAAAAGTCAATATTGGGAAAAAATCCAGTACTTTTTACTTGGTGCAGTTGCATTGGTTTCATTTTACCTTTAACTGGTGTCAAACAAAACAGATGCAAGTTTTACAAGCCTGATTTCCACTTTAGAAAAAGTAAATCATCTTAAAACAACACCATGAATCATCTATAAATAGAAAAATCCAGCCAGGAGGTAACTTCATCACATTGCCATTGCTGTGTGTTTTCTTTAGTTGATAAAGTAATCAAAATCTTAATCTGGTGTTTTGTTTGTTTGTTTATTAGGAATATGTTGAATGAAAAGTAAGTTGCTACTATATTCTCCAGTTTTCATAAAACTTCTGATTTGCTTGTTGGGTGTTTTTGTTTGCTTGTTTGTTTTGTGGGGATTACTCTTCTGTTTCAAAGCTTCTCATAATCTTTAAATCAAAACATACTGTGAATTATACACATTGTACACATATTGTGTGTACTTCATTAACCTGTGATTCATATTGACGGAAGAAGGGTAGTGTGCAAGCGGGCTGTCCCCTAAAATTGCCTCTGGTTAAGAGTTCTAGAGCAGGACTGAGAGGGCTTCAATCCTGGCTTGAAGGATTTACTCCATTTTTCCTAGAACCTCCAGATCCACAAACCTGGAACCTGGTGCAAAAACCCCACACACTTAAGTTGCAATCCTTTGTCTGCTTACCTGAGTGTAAGCGCTATCCAATTTGAAGAAACATACTTTGGAGATGATATGTATATGACTAGGCTGTTAGAATTCAAGAATTTTGAGCCCAGAAATGAATGAAGCTCACACCCTCTTCACAGAAAATTGCATTACTGCTTTCATGGAGCTTTCTTCATTTAGCAGTATAATTTAGGACAGGGGTGTGCAAACTTGAGGCATGCAGGTTCCATTTTACTTTTTTAATAACACGCCAACAAATATAAACCAAAGCCAGATTCAAAACGGTGGTTTAAAGGACAGAGTGAATTATATATTCCACAGCCTGAACCCTAACTTGAGATCTATGCCGATCAACATGTGAGCTACTGTAGATCAGAAATTCTAGCACATCACTCTAAAAATGGCCAGCAGACCTGAACTTCGTTAAAAGCAAATAGTGTTCCTCTTTTAAAGACTAGGTACTGGGGCTGAGAAATGATTAGCAGAAGGCTAGCCAGAGTGGAGTTCCCCCCTCTGCTCTGACTACAGTTCGAAGCCCTTGGAGATCTTCTGCAAACCGCCCAGTAGATCCTGATCTACATTCTACCTAACTACATTCTACCTAACCCTGATTTATGGTTGTGAGACTGCTTTATTGTTTGACTTTCTTGCAAACCACTAGAGATCTTATCTAGAGTTCTGCTCATTCCTGGTTCCTCTCTGTACCAGAATGTATGAGGTTGATGCCAGATAACTCAAGATATGGGGCAAAACCAGAAGATCTAATTGAAGGGCCATTGCTCCATGGTGGAGCACCTGTTTTGTATGCAGAAAATCCTACATTCAATTCCCAGCATCCTCAGGTATGGCTGGCAGAATTCCAGCCTGAAACCTTTAGAGCCACTGAAGCTGGCCAGTGTTGACCATACTGAGCTAGATGGACTCCTGCCTTGGTGGAAGGCAGCATTTCGTATTTCTAACTGAAAAAAATATTCCTGATTTCTGGCTGTTGCTCACATCAACAGCAGGTTCTTGGGAAGAGACAAACTAGATTGAGGTGTACTGACTAGGGGCAATAGGAGTTGATGTCCAACCCATCCAGAGGTCACTGGATTGGGGAAGGCTAGTGTATTTTTGACATTTCTGCTGCCCAATTTAATCAGCGTACCTTTCTTAATGGAGTAAAAAGCATTTTGATACATGAATCTATCCAAGTAATTTGAGTAAACATTCAGCACTAATATAGGCACTCGAACTTGATCTTGCAGAGCTTTTATCATGTGCTGCACTTTGATATGTGAGTGGGTCCACCCAGGAAGGAGAAGAATGGAGCAGACCCTAACTGATTGCCCAGTCTAACGACTCCAGAGGATGTGTTTTGTTTGACCACACACCAGAACCATCTGTCAAACTGGAGCATATTTTCACCTCCTGTAGAATGTTTGTGGGTTCCTTTTCCTTGACAAAGGCATATTAATATGAAGTTAAGTGGCTAGCTGCTGTCAGCTGATCACTCCCTGGTTTTGTCCAGGGTCCCAGAATAATTCATCTTCAGCTGAAACGAGTACAAGTCTCAGCCTGTAAAGGGAACAGGGAGGCTGTTTGCATAGTAACCTCAGGGAAATATGAAAAGGGAGTGGAAGAAGAGAAGAGTAAACAGCACAAGCATTTGTGCTTCACCAACAAATGTCCCCTAGTCATTGCCAAATGAAAAACAAAACAAAAAGATTTCAGTATTGTGGCAATACAGGTTTAAACGTGAAGTCAGACTGGAATGTTAAATTAAATTTAGAAAGGTCTTGCCCTTTCTTTAGCTGGGAGAAACTGGTCAGTACCTAGCAGAAGAGATTCTGTACTGAGAGTGTGCTTGAAATTGCCTTGCAGCCATGTTAAAGTACACAGAAGACAACCTTTTGACAATAACTGTTGTGGTGTGGCGAGCTCAGCCAGAGCTACCAACTCACATGGCAGAGATTATTTTGTTTCTTACAGTATCATGATAAATCTCTCCAGAATTGATAGGAGCTCCAAGGATGAAGCTGAGACTCCAAATTTGGAGGACCCTCTCACTGCCTGTGTTCAAAGGAGTGTTTGAATGGCAATTGCAGGGGATGAGGAGCCTGGTGCCACCACAGTGCAAGGTCTGCTAGTGCTACCTTGGTTCGTTTCTTCCTGCTCTGAGGTGTGACACTCAGCATTTTGTAGGGCTTCACCTCTGTGCTGCTCCTGCCCTGCTTAGGATGCCCATAAAACTGAGTTTTGGAGGGTTACAGGGATCCAGACTGGATTGCACCCTAAAATAATGAGGACAAAGGCACAGGCTTATTCATACAGAATTGACCCAAGCAAAGCAGAGTTGTTAATGCTGAAAGGCAACATATTAGCATAGATTTTGCGATGCAGCCGCCAAAAGGGAAAATGCTATGTTGGGATGCATTAACAGAAGTATTCCTTCCAAATCACAAGAAATAGTAGCTCCTCTATACTCCTCACTAGTCAGGCCTCATCTGGAATGCTGTGCCCAGTTCTGGCCACCATGATTTAAGAAAGATGCAGAAAAACAAAGAGTCCAGAGGAGAGCAACACAAAGGATCTATGGTTGGGAAACGCTGCCCTGTGAGGAGAGACTGAGAGAACTGGGCATGTTCAGCCTTGAAGACTGAGCCATGGGCAGGGTGGGGGACGACACATACCATCCCTCTATAAGTACCTCAAAGGCTGTCACAAAGCGAAAGCTCAAGATCTCTTCTTGCTGATGCCAGAGTGTAGAACATGGAATAATCAATTCAAGTTGTGACAAACCCAGATTCAGGGTGGACATCAGGAAGAGCTTCTTCACGGTCAGAGCAATACAACAGTGGAACCAGCTGCCTAGAGAGGTGGTGGGCTCTCCCACACTAGAGACAGTCAAAAGAAACTGGATAGCCATCTGAATAGGATGGTGTAACTTGGTGTCCTGCAACAGCAGGGGGTTGGATCCAATGGCTTTCATGGCCCCTTCCAACTCCACTATTCTATGATTCAAAAAAAAATCAGTGTTTTAAAAAAGCCCCCAAAGTTGGATTTTTTAAAATGTACATGGAGTTTTCCAGTCTGCTCACTATAAAAACTTATTTTGACCTGTCAGTCATGAGCATTTAGTCGTTTGCTGCTTTGTTTTCTCTCAGGGCAGCCTGGGTCAAGACAGAATAAAGCGGAAAGGAATAACATTGCAGGAAAAAGAGACTATGTGTTCCTGTAATTCCTATGAATAGGCTGCAATCTTAAACCCGCTTACCTGGGGGCAGGTTCTACTATATATAGTCAGTGGAACTTACTAACGAGGAGATGTGTATATAGTTGTGCCCTCACACTGCCATGGGTGCTGGTCATAAGACAGGCCTGTATAAGGGAATATATTAAAAATATTTTCTCAATCCGGTAAAAGGAAAGCAGACAAAATATATACTATGAGACTAACAGATGCAAAATCTGCTTGTAAGAATGAGACTGTAAATAATTCTGTATTTAGTTGTTAATGAGTATGGCTTATTGCATCACTGTTCAGGATATAAATGAAGTTTCAGTGGGAAGCTTGCAATCAGGACCATTTTTCTTGTCAATTTAAATGGTGACTTAAATTTCCTCGAGTTGTATCAGTCCTCCCTGTCCTCTAAGAACATGCTCAGCCCAGGAATTTGTTTTCAACACCAGCTTCAGAGCTCACTTGAATTCTCTTGCACACTACTCTGGTTTCTTCCGAGTGCTCTAATTTAGGAGATCGGAAAAGGTCTTTGTGAAAGCCCAAGGAGTCAGAAATCCTTACCGATCTACTGTAAATTTACTGGAAATCCTCTAGTAAATCCTGACTTCTCTTTTGCTTGCCCCGGAAACATTGCACTGGTGAAGAGAATCAATCTTATTGAAGGCATTTTCAACATCCTCTCTGCAAGAAAGGCAAATGTTGGCCCGTCCAGGAAACCTGGCCCATAATTAGGCAAGAAATGCTTTCCGTCCTCACCTGCTATATTCCTTTGAGCATTCCAGGGACAAATGACATCGTGAGTCCCAGACTCGAGAGTGGCTCAGGGCCTAGCCACATGTGACCTTAAAGATAGAATCGCAGCACCATGACTTCTCTCTGTCCTATTTTGAATCAGGGCCAGAGGAAGGGGAGGCATGACTCTTCCCTGCCATGCTGCAGTCCTGCCAAAACATTCCTTCCCCTGCATGTTGCAAGCTAGCCATGGGGGGTGGGGGAGTGAGGGGGGAATCCTGGGTGCGATTTTGCTCTTGTGAGTGATTGCAGCAGGGAGGAGATGAGTACACCTCTTGCTCCATGTTCCAGTCATGATGGAAGGAGCCACGCTGCATCAAATTAAGCCCTGAGCCACTCGGGGTCTGAGGTCCATTGTGAAGTGAGTTCATTCCCTGCAACTCCAACCTTACGTGGCCAAAAAGGTACCATCCACGTGCAAGAGGGCAGCATGACCAGACTCTGGAAAACCCCAACATTTGCAAAGATATCTTAAAAAGTAAGAGGGGAGAAAGCGCAAGGGGAAGAAGCAAAGAGCCCCACAAGGCCTGAGCCTGCTCAGTGCATGGAGAATGCAGACGGATGGTGGGAGCAGCAGATGGAGTGCGGTGTCCTGGAAGAGGCTGGAAGTCTGGACAGGAGCACATCACCCTCCAGTATTGGGGTGTAATAGTCACCGTTTCTTAAGACTATGTAGCTTAACCATTCTGCGTCTTTTGGGGTCCGCATCTGCTGATTCCAATCCGTCCATGCTTGTTTTGCATCCTTCCCTTTCTCCCCCATCCACCCCCCCCCCAAACTATGCCACGGTTCTAGTCCCGGCTCAGCCATGGAGCCAGCTGGGCGACTTTGGGCCAGTCGCAGGCTCTCAATCCAACCTTGCAGCATTGCTGTGAGGATAAGACTGAGAACAAGAGAAAGAGAATGATGTAAGCTGCTTTGTGTTCCTTGGAAGGAAAAGGGGAAGGATATAAAAAGAATAAACAACAAAACGAATTTTGTTCTTGTAACGCAACCATCCTGCTGCCTGCATTTGAGTTGCTTGTCTGTCTCCAGGGAAACAGTGTGACCGTCTATCTGTGCTTTATCTTGCAGGCTGGCACATCACTTTATCTACCCTCAAGCAATTGTTCAGCCCAGCATGGTCATCCCGACCCCGGTGCAGTCCATCACGTCTCCCTACATAGATTACACCCCTGCAAGCCAAGCCTACTCACACTTCACCACAGCTGCCTACGACCAGTACCCATATGCTGCTTCGCCCGCTACCAGTTTCATGGGATATGGCTACCCAAGTGCTGTTCAGCAACCTCTCTCAGCCACCAATCCGCCAGTAGCAGCTCCCACAGCTTTTGTGCAGTACCAGCCGACGCAGCTGCCTCCTGACCGAATGCAGTAAGAGGTTGGCCCTGGAGTTCCCTCCTCCCCCTGCACACACACCAGCCCTTCCAGGAAGCCTTTTCTTTACCTTTGATGAAATAGATGGAAACTGTGTTGGGGCGGAGGTGGGGGGGCCTTCTGACAGAGGAAAGCAATCTTCTTCAAGTACGTTAAAAAACTTGATTAGGAAGAATGCGTATCGATACCTAAGCTATTTATAATGTTCCGGGCAAGTTTTTTACATTCTTGCAGAAAGACTCACACTTGCAACAATGACCTTTGGGAAACTCTTTTATTTGTATTTTCTTTTTTTATCAGGACAATATATCATTGCAAAGATGAACTGTATAAAAAGGACTTTTTCTTAAAGTGAAGGCTACAGGCTCTGGCACATGCATCGATATCTACATCCACCACCAATACCTTTCTTCCTCGCTTCTGCCACTTAAGATTACTCCGTATGCAGGGCTCATCCCATCAAATCCTACTCTCTGGATAGTTACCGTCACCTCAGCAAGGACTTGAAAAGTACAGAAATGATTTTTAAAAAGCAGACTGTTTTGGCTCATATTAAAAACTTTGTAATATTCAGATGCCTTACCGGAAAAAAGTATTTTAATATTTATTGTGATCCCTTTATTCACAAGAGCTGTGAATTGCAGGTGGAAAACTAGTAAATGCCTGCCTTGTGTAACTCTCAACTAAATTATTGTATGTAGGTGGGAAAAAAGTTGCTAAGTAACTGCTAAATCACTTTCACCATGCAAAAAGGGAATATTGGCTTTAAGGACGGTGAAATATTCCTTTGGTCAACGCACTGTAATTTTTTCTTATTGTAATTGTTATTCTTTTAAAATTATCTCAAAGTTTTAGGTATATTTTTAAAGCAAAAAGAAGAAAAAAATATTAAACCTATTGTCTACTTTGATAGATCTTTTGTTAATAATGCTGCAAAGTCTAGAGAAATTTTACAATATTTATATAAAAGCTAAGCAAGGTCACAGGCCAGCAGCGCTTAGAATGTCAGTAACAGATCAGAGTTCTAAAATGGTGTTACTCACTTGAACAAAAGGGTTTAAAACATGACATTTTAATACCCAATGGTACAAACTGCTGATTAAGTAAAAGACAGTGTAAGTTAAGTGCATTTTTTCAAAGAAGAAAAGCAATAAAGTATTTTAATTTTTAAAACAATACTGTGTTGTGCTTCATGGGAGACAGGGAGATTATGGGTGGGATTGAATATCTGTGTGAACAGAAGCCTTTCCACCCTTCCCTTTCCTCTGCAGTCCCCCGCACACATTGTTGTGCTGAAACTGCAGGATTTTGGCAGTCATGCAGGTAGTAAATTTTAGACTCCAGATGTAATTGTCTTACTGGGGACCCCATTAGACTACTACATGTACTATTCTACATGGTGCTTTCCTTTCAAAAATTATACTTGGGGCACGTGCCACTTTGCATTTTAACTTCGCTTAAATCATGGCATCATCGTGACCACAGGAATAAGAGGGAGCTTGGTTTTGCTGTTCTGATGCTAAACATATTTGTTTAGAAATAAGCTCCAGTTTGCTGCAGAAAGGAGTAACAGGCTTAGTAAAAAGAAATGAATGTGCATATTTGACCATCTATAAGCCTAGCTAGCCTCTCCCAAACTCTATGGCCTGCTTCACATATAATTAGAACCCTTAATATGGTTTGTGGTTGAATTGTGGGTTATTAAAGAATCACCATTCATGACAAAACCAGGGTTTATTCTTGGCCTGTGAACTCTGGGTTGTTAGGGCTTATCGATTCATAGTTAAAGCAACGTGCACCATTCACACTTCACAATAAACCATGATTCTGGTTTGCCATTGCCCCATTCTTTTATCCTCTTATTCTTTCATCTCGCCTTTCTTTCTAGCTTCTTATCCACCTTCTGTCTGCCATGATTTGAATCCTTCCCTTTCCCAATATTCCCCTTGTGCTCTTTTCCCCCACCTCCTGCCGCATTAAGCACAATGTCTCTATTTTCCCCTCCCCTGATATTCAGGATGCTCACGTGGGACGAAATAGTTTGTGTAGTGGTTCGCATGTTGGAACAGGACGAGGGACCCCCCACATTCACATTCTAGCATGATCCCAAAGTTCTTGCTGGAGAACCATGGACTGGCTTATCAACTCAACCTCGAACAACTAACTTGGGGGATGTTGTGAGGACAAAGTGGAGGAGCAGCTCCATATGCTGACAAAAGGGCCCAGAAGAAATGATGGCATAAAAATAAGGAGTCTGCCTGGGGCCCTTGGTGAGTCCAGTGGTTTTATCTATTGCTTTCCTTCAAGGAGCCAATGGCACTTTCTATTTTTTCCTTACAACAATCCTGTGATGAAGATCATGCTGAGATCCAAGTGACTGGCCCAGTGCGCTTCATGCTGAAGTGGGAGTGAGCCCTGTACTTCCTTGATGCCAGCTCAACACTAATAGTGCATCACACTGGCATTGCCCCATCCTAGTTTCTGTATCTTGGTCACTTTCGGGCATGATGGGGAATGTTGGAAACTGGGTCTTAAACGGATGGATGGATGGACAGACAGACAGCTCTCTGACAACTTGAAGGTTGTTTCTCTTGGTTCTGTGCATTCAAAATACCTGGTTCTGCCCTTGATTCTTCCAGCTGCCAGTGTCTGAGGTATTTCCTTCTTAAATCTGGTTAACCCAGAATGGTAGGTTTCTGTTTCATTCTATGTGCTAACTAACTTCCATATACAGTGGAGAACCTGGATATTGAACTGTAATCAGAATTTCCCTATGCAGCAAGTGATTGCCAGCCTCACTCCCACACTCATGCAGGCCTTTTGTAAAGATGAATGGGTAGGCCAGGCTAGTCCTCCCACACATGGAGCATGATTCAAATTCTGTAAATTGTCTCTGAGGAAGAAAGAGGATACATACTTCTATCAAACTTGGAACTCTTTTTATAATTGGCTAGAGAAATGGGACTATGCATAGATTCAAATATGTTTACGGATTACTATTAAAAAAAAAAAAAAAGCACAGGGGCTGACCCAGTAGGTCTGATCTTTCTGATGATTGATGGTTTTTAGTTTCTTTTGTTAGTTGGTAGAAAAATAATAAAACTTACTTTGAAAAAAAAATCTGTAAATGAGTAATTAAGCAGTCCCAATGAGGATAGGAATGCTAAGATGCCCTAATTGTAACACTGATTCTGTACACCATTCTTTGCAAGCTATCATCACTCTGTTTGCTCATGAACTCAGTAAGTGCTGAAAGAATCGGGGCCCAAAGTGAGGCTACTGAGGAACACGCTGAAGAATGTGCATCCCCATGTGGGTGAGGGCACCCCACATTTGGAGAAGCACAAAACACCTAAAGGGGAACCAGCCCTATGAGGACTGCAAATACTGTGTGTTAGCGGGCAAGGAAAAACAGCAAGGTGGAAAACTGTCTCCTAGAAGTAGGCATGGCTGCCTGAAACCTTGAACAGGAGCAGACCTGCAAGTGGTCCTGATGGCTTGAAACTTTTTCTTGTAAGTCTCAATTGAATGCATCACCCATCTTTCATTCACAATTTTTTTTTTTTAGATTTTCACTGGTGGGTGTTTCTTACAAAGGAGCAATAGTTTTGTGACGGAGTTGGAAAGAAGCTGCCATTGCAGCCATGTCCAGCTGCTCCCATTGCGTTTTAACTCCCCAAATTCTGTGGATCTTCTGCCCCAAGCCAGGCCCTGGTTTGCCGCTGTCTGACCTGGTTTGCATTATAGTTTTCAGCCCTGGTAGTTCAAATAACCCTTGCATGCCGGGCACCACCTGTTCCATAACACTATCCATACTCGTAGATGGTCATGTTGTCCAACCCTAACATGGTTGTTGGCATGATTAACAAATGCACAACACTAAAACAGCCCATGGGTCATTTGTTAACCATACCAACAACCCAAACTTGCCAGTTTTGGATGATACAACAACCTACAGGTGGTGATGTGGATTATGGAATGGGTGCCTGTGGGCACTGGGGCCATTCCATAGATAGAGGCACTCTCTTGTTAGGAGAGGCAGAAACACACCAGGAGGGAGGCAGGACTGGAGTGTTCCTTGCCCTTGCGATTCTGTAGAAATCCAGAACACCTAAATGGGGCTCGGAACATAACAGCATCACGTTACACGTGTATTTTTCTTTAACAACAACATGTGACTGAGGCAACAAGGGTTGGCAGGGCAGAGACAGCTCCCTGCAGTGCCCAGTTTTGAACTTGGAGATGATCTTTCATCGCTTTCATACATTGGGTCCTGCCAAAATTTCTGCCTCAGGTCAAGGCTGGGTCTAACATGCCTCTGTGTAGATTGGGCAGCATGAGTGGCTGAGCATCGTATCCTGTGCCTGTGCCAATCCTCATAGTCTCCTGAGGATCACCAGGATGGCTGCATCTTTATTTAGGGAGCAATCTAATACCTACCACCCTTGGTGCATGTGAGCCTCCAAAACTTGGAGACCTCTGTACATCCAATGCATGGAGCAAGGTGTGGCAGTATTGATCTCCACCACCACCAGCAACCCCCTCCTCATGGCCTGCATATAGATGGCCTTTTCCAGCTGTCTCAACGAAACAGCATGGGAAGGGGGAAGCAGACTGGAGCACTGCCTGCATACACCACCAGCTCTAGCCGCCCCCCCCCCCCGCCCCAGTCTCTGGCAGGCCCCCTTTCCTCCTATTCAGGCCAGTTTCTGACTTCAGAGAGACAGCCAGCATTGTTCTTCACACACCTGCTGTGGGGGAAGCAGGGGGCGGGGTTGGCCTTTGGCGACCCAGTACTGAGGTTGCAGGATCTCAGAGCTGGGACCCTATGGTCCCCTGGACAATGTCAGGAATAGGATCACACTTTTAATAAGGCTGAGGTTCCGTTTCGAAGACTGCTAGAGCAACAGGTCTAAAAAGCCCAAAGGAATGGAAATGTACATCCCTGAAGCAGGGCAGTGATTATGTTTCGTGTTCTAGCCGTATAACGCCATAATGCACAAATAAAGATCATAGCATTATATTAGACTTCCCTTTCATTAAAAAAATACTGTAAGCCTACAATGCTATAATGTTAATTTTTGCAGTATGGAGTTATAATGCTATCACAAGCGCTGTAATAAGCCTCCAGAAAACCCCGAGGTTTGCAAAAGTACAACCCAATTATCTTTTTTTCCCAGGGGGAAAAGGCCACAAGGGGCAAAACTGCTTGATAAGGACTGCACAGGCTCAGCAATCCCCTGTTGCAGTTTAACTGACTGGGATCAGGGAAGAATAGAGTATTTTGGAAGAGGAAAGGGCAGCTGGCTGCAGCCCTAAACAGCTTCCCTCTGCACTGCAACATACCGGTGCAGGTCTGATGCACTCTGCAGTTAGAGGTCAGAGAGGTTATCCAGCAACAGTTTGCTGCCACTGAGCCCCACATTAAAACATTTGCTCATGCTGATAAGCCAAATAGGGAAGCAGGAGATGCGGTGGGGGAACGCTATGCCTCCGACAGCATTTAATCTAGCCGAGGCACTTCTAATGGCTGAAATGTTTCCTGCAGTGCCAAGAGTGTCTGTGTATCGGGGCAGGATGTTATTTATGGCTCCAGCATTTGAGAATGACATAGCCTGGTTTTCCAAATGTTTTTCCTGAAGAGCAACCTTTCCATACTTGCCAGCCCCTGGAAGCCCCCCCCCCCCCCCCCCCCCGGTCCCAATATGTGCCATGGAATTCCAGTGTGCTTCACAGTTTGGTTTGGTTTTTAACTCGGTGATGCAAAACCAAGCCAAAACACACCTTAAAGAAAAAAACGTAAATGAAAGATAAAATTTTAAATTAGCAAAAAACAATTTTGGGATAAGATTTTAAAAGCACTCTAAAAGTACTTTATATATAAGTTATATATTCCTATGTATTTCTAGGTAATAAATCTACCATTGTTAAAAATAATTATGCAACAAACTTGCAGGCCAGCCTTATTAAGAAGTACTCAGAGCGGGTGGCAGTTTCGCATTGTAAACTCACTTAAAACATACCATCATGATGACTATAGGAGGAACATACCCTTTTGTTTCTGCAGTCTTCCCGCTAAACACTCTGACTTAGGAACAACCACCATTTTGTTGTAGAAAAAGAGTGTATATTTTACAAGGAAAAAAGAATACAAGAAGCATCAGTGGCATCTACATGCTCCACTGGCCACAAAAGCATAAAACAAAAGATGTTGCATTGACCAGTCCCAAGCTGCCCATGGCAGCCGACATACAGCTGTCGTTGCCCTTGGAATGGTCATTTGGGCCCCCTCGCATCCAGGACCCAGGATGCTGGTTCTGAGCCCTCACTACACCACTGTGCATGCCTAGAGAGGGATAAACACCTCAAGTGACTGGTTTACAAGCATATTTTTGCTTTGGTTAGCAGCACAAACGCTCACTGTGTTAGCAACTAGAACATGCCTGCAAAGCCACCCCTTTTTTGATTGCTTAGAATTGGCCCCTCCTCCTCCTCTGTGCTCTGTACAAATCTGCCGACCTAGTGATTTGCTTCTTCCAAGCTCCTCAGCTCCTCTTAACCCCTCGCTCAGCCCCGCCATGCTACTGACATGGTTTGAATAGCAAAATCAACTGACACTTAACTGGCTGTCACAAACTGGCCACGGATGGAACTGGAGGATCCATCCTTGGAAAAGTTTCTCTGCCCACTATGATAGTCTGTTTTGCAACCGTTATCGTTCCCTTTGCACGCTCTGTGGGACCCGTTCAGTTGTGCCTCGTGGGGGACAGAAGGGGGTGCAAACGTTCCCATTCATTACTTTAAAAATCAGTAAAAGACACAAGAAGGATGAAGAATTTCTCCATGGCAAAATAAGATCAGCTTTAAAATATTAGGTAGGTCTAAATATTATAATGATGCTGGTGCTGGGACACTTTGTGTATAAAACAGTGCAGAAGTTTGGCATATCCTCCCCATAGGTTCTGATGGGAGGGCAAGCTAGAAGAAAAGCTGCTAATACAAATTAGGAAAGGGACAAGGCAAGCCCTGCAGGGGCTTTGGGTCTGGCTACTTCTGCTCCATGCATTTTCGCTGCTCAAGGCAGTGGAGAAAGACGTATTCCGTTGTTCCATCATTCCACAACAATATTGTTCCTGCATTATGAGACAGTCATACTCATTATTACTGATGAAAATGTATATTTCTTCCTGGAATCAGAAACTGCATGTGCAATATGTCTATTTCTGTTTCTTTACTGTACTTAAGAGGAAATCATGTCTATTTGAGTGTATGTTATAAGGCACATGCTCAAAGAGTGAAGGTAGAAATAGATCCATAGGAAAAGTAAATATTATTAATGTGTCCATTTATGATTCTGAGACTATTAGGATTCCTGGAAAGTTAGTTAGCCAGTGTTGAAAATGGATGTGAGTATAACTACTTACATTTCCCCCCATTCATCTAAACTGGTTGGCTGTGTAACCAGCAAGAACAAAATGAAAGAGCGCTTTCTGCAGTGAATAAAATTGGGGAGTGCAGGAATGGCCGTTGCCCTTAGAAAGTCCACCACTACTTTTCTTGCATGCTCATCTAGCCTTTGTGGTGAAAGAAGAATGCCAGGCTGGGGCTTGGAAGCTGCCAGAACTGATAAGAACCAGCTGCCTAATCCTTGAAGCCAGCAGCTGACAGGGTGGCCATGATAAGAAACATTCCCCTGCCACCACCAGGAGCTGCAAGCGATAGCACACAAGACAGCCTTTCCCAAATGTTTAATACACCTTTTTTCTGGATTATGGCTTGTTGATACATACCTCATTTACAAATGCGTGCACATGCTTTCTAAGCAACGAGAAGCAAAATTCCATGCAGTTGACAGGATTGCTGTATTGTAGCGTCCTCCAACCTTGGTGCCCTCCAGATGAGGCAGGCTATTATAATTCCCAGTCGGCAACCTGTTAGGTGTCCATGTAGAGGAGATACTCAGCTCCTCAGGCCTGGGGCCCAAATCTCCCCAAAAAGCTCCAGAAGATTCCCCAGAGAAGGTCTTACGCCTTTTGTTGGCCCCATTCTCTCTTCCCCAGTTGTCAATCATTCAGTGGTTTCCCACCCTTTGTGTAGTTTTTCTTCCCATTCTAAAAGCTTGAAAGGCCTCTGCCAAACTTGAATTCATGGCACAAAGCATGTTGAATTAAAAATTTGGCACTGCCCCCTTTTGGTTTCAGCTCCACCCACACTGGAATGCCGTTCGTTCGTGAAAGCTTCTCTGAAATGGAATTTGGCCCTCAGGCTGAAAATGGTTCAACACCCCTGTTGTGAGGGGTATTCTTATTCTTTTATCTAAAAATAGCTCCTGTCATACGCCAGACTTGTCATGTAACTGGGAAATTCCTGAATGCCTACTTACACTCCAGATCTTGACCAGGAGGTATGAGCCATCATCTGGAAACAAGCCATCAAGTACCACTCATGCATGGCCCACCTAACAGATTTCAAAAGTGCAGGAATAGCAGTTGATGGTTTTTCTCAGCTCTTCTAGAAACAGAGGTGACAGCAGACATTTTAATGGCAATTCATGTGTGTGTCTGTTTGCTTATTTGCCGCATTTGTGTGCTTCAATGGAGAAGACAGGAATGTAGGGAAAGTTGAAGGCAGAAGAAGAGGAAGAGGAGGGCCAAATATGAGATGGGTTAACTCCATAAAGGAAGGTACAGCATTGAATTTACAAGAGCTGGGCAGGGCTGGTTTTTTTTTTTTAGGGAATATATAAGATCACCGTATGTTGGAGATGACTAGACAGCACATAACAAGAACAATACATTTATCTACTGTTCCATATCTAGGCAGATTCCAGAGTAGCAAACATTAAAAAGTAAAACAGATACAAGGATCAAAACAATTTATTAAAAACAAAGTGACATTATTTCATCCTGCATTTTGGGCTGCCTGGCATACCCCAGGTTCACATTCTGTTGTATAATTTATACCTAAAAGTAGGTCTACAATCTAGTCCTTCTAGCATCTTGTCAAAATCAGGATAACCAAAAATGGCCTAAAATATCCATTTTACAGTTAGCCTTTTTACAGGCTACATTATAAAATTAGCTTTTTACAGTGTTGCTAGAAGAATTCTTGGAACCAAGGTATTTTCAGTAGGTGCCACTGAAAACAACGCAGTGTTAATGCCTGCCTGACCTCCGGAGGCAGGGAATTCCACAGAAACTGGCCCAGCCCCAGTGAAGGCTCTTCTGGTGAGTCCCACCGGCAGAATGTCCACAGTGATTGCATGTGGTACGGAGAAAGCACTTTTCTCAGGTATATCTATTATATTTACCCCCACAATTCTTCCACTGTGAACCTCAAAGTAATAATATGTGGTTCCCGGGTGGCCCTCCTCCAACCACTGACCTGACCCTGATCTGCTCAGCTCCAGCAAGACTTGATGTGCCCTCAGGCCGTATCTTGGGGCCCCTTTGCACACAGAAGATCCTAGATTTGATTGCTGGCATCTCCATGTGGAATCGGAACAATGAATGAATGAATGAATGATCCTCCTCTGCAAAATCCTGGAGAATTATTGCCAGGCAATTTAAGCAGCCTGGAGCTTGCTGACTAAGGACCTTATTCAATGGGAGGCATTTGTGTGTGTTAACTTCCAAAAGAGGCCCAGCCCCTCCCTCCCCCTTCCAAACAGGCCATTGTGCATTCGTGTCCCAAGTAAAGAATCTCTTCCTGATTATAGAAACTTGCTATGAAAAACAAGCTAGTTTCATATAGGATTTCTAAAAATTCATTTTAGAATTTTTAGAAAGTCTAAATTCTAAAAATTAGAATTAAATTATAATTTTAACAAAATTAAAAAACTGTTGCCTTGTTGCAATATTAATAGCTCTTTTCCCCATTGTTGCTCAGTGGGGGCTAGATAAAATGTACCTTTACTGCTGGACTTGTTTGTAGCTCTGCTGAGATAAGACTAATAATTGCATCTTGGCCCTTCGCATTTTCCAGGCAACCACATTTCCTAGAAAGATACAGGCAGGGGAACAGAGCTTACCTAGGCTGCCAACTCTGAGAAGAATTCCAACATCCCCCATAGGGCAATGCCTCTCTTACGTTAACCTGAAGGTCACAGAAGAGTGTGCAGGCTGTGGAGTCCTTATGAGCAACATGGCTACCTTTGTTTTGTGTCCGAAACGACTGCCCCTTTGTGCAAGCCCTTTGCTCTGTGCTCACTGGATGAAAAGTTAGCTTTTCCAGGGGAGGAACCATCATGGCTCTGTTACGTTTCACAGGTGGCCCAAGTAACGACCTCATCTCTTTGTAATCGGCCCATGCTTCCCAGCACTCCTGGACTTCTTGATTATCCCAACTTCTTGCTTAATGTGGAAAATCCATTAAGCGGGGAAAGAGCAGAACAAGCTGCACATTTTCTCTGCAGGATCAAAACGGGGTGGGAGGAGTTGTCCCTACTGGGGGATAACACACTGAAGATGCCCCCTCTTCCTGGCTGCCTGTCCTGTATTTTCAGTGGCAGAACTACATCCTGCAGCTCTTTCCAGCTCTTCGAAATCATACCCTTTTCTTTCGTATGCCCTTTTAGTCTCAGAATGCTGAGGTTTAGCTCCAGGACTGAAATTGCCTGCTTAATGATACAGCCAATGCTGGTGCTGCTTGCAGGAAGGGGAGGGTGCGTGGCATCCTGGAAGAGCAGCCTTGCGCAATGGCTATGCATTACCACGTACATTTTTTAAATTGTGCGAGGCAGCTTTGGAGTGGCACTGATGGAGTCAGGAGGATGAGTGCAGAGGCTTCTTTTTGCATAATAGTGATGTGCTGCCATGTGTACTGTTAACAAATAGCACTGTCTTTGGTTTTCAAAGCAGGGAAGGGTTAGCAAGGATTACTGCCTGCCTCCACGTAGCACACTCTCTAAATAAGCCCACCTGGAGCGGCTGAGAGTACCCACAACAGCACTTGGACAGAACCCCTGCAATTGGAACCAGCTTCCAAGGTCCATCAAGAGTTGCTGTTGCTGGTTTGCCTTGGGAATGAAGGAGAAAGTGGCATTTGGGTTCCCCTGAGGTGAGAAGGCTTGCTAATCCAGGCTCTGCTTCTGGTAGCAAAATGCCTTGGGATCGTATTGGTTTAGGTCAGGGGTCCTAAACTTTTTGAATAGGGGGTCAGTTGAAAGGTGCCAGGGATGGGTGCAGGCCGCCAAGGTGGTGCGGGTGGGGGGCATGGGCCGGGGGGGGGGTGCGTGCGCCCCCCACGCAGAAAGGCAGGGGCATGCATGCACAGAGTTCATTTTCTCCCAACGAGTCCAAAACAATCTTGCAAGCAAGCCAGCGCCACGGGGCCGGCTTGCTCACAAGGAGATCGTTTTCTCCAAGCGAGTCCAAAACAATCTCCTCGTGAGCAGGCTGGTACCTCACCATGTGCGTGCACGTGCGCTCACACGCGTGACGAGCTATGGCAGGCCGGATAAATGGACATGGCGGGCCGGATCCAGCCTGAGGGCTGTAGGTTGAGGACCCATGGTTTAGGTGATTCACCAAAAATGGGGCAAAAGTTGACTGTGATTTGCATGATATTTGCATTTGCTAATATCTATATAGAGGTATGCATTCTGAAGTACCTGTTAGAATTTAAATAGATCTACTGTCCATCTCACTATATTGTGCGAGTCAGTGACCAGGTGACCTTTGCTCCTGCTTGTTCAGCCTGCTGTCCAGGTCTAATGACTGATGGACGGCAGTCTTTGAACCAGAACTGGACGGAATCCTCTAAGAGGCCTGTTCTCTGGCAGCCTTTCAAACTGAAAACTGCCTTCGGTAAGAGAGGACACGGAGCCATCCTGTGATTAGCTACCACTGTGTCCCCATCTTCATCTTGAAATATGGAGGATTTGTGTTACTGATTTCAGTGGGATTTAAGTGTTCAAAGTAGGTCTCTCTGCATCCTGAGTCCACCAGGTCAGACTAAATAGTCTGGTTGTGTTGTAGAATGTGGAACAATGTTTTGTGCTAGGAGTTCAAGGTGCACCGGAGTTGGCATTTGCAAAAAGAAACCAGAATTCTGGGCTAGTGCCTAAAGTCATTTGGCTACTTTCACTGGAACAGAACTAAGCAGATGAAGGAGAAAGCCTGGGCCAACACAAAGGGATACAGCTAAGAACTGAAAACCAGGACTGAAGGCAGTGCCGTTCAACAGCAAAAACACTTTTTAAAAAGTTAAAACCGCCCCCACTTTTCTCTGTTTTATGTACATCCATATTGACACTCTCCTAGCAACCATGTTTTCTGTTTGCTAGGTTGAATTGCACAAGTTTTGCCCAGTCACATCAGTTAAGCAGCAGAAACTGAATGCCAGCTGAGAAGAATGCAAAATGAAAGAATCCGGCCTCTCGTTTTTGAAAGGCCACCTCCAGCCTGCCTGAAGCATGCTACATAATTTTTAACCCCTCTGTCACCAGCTTTCTGACTGGTCCTTTCCACATTTCTCCTTGTTTTGCACCTAGCACTGCTGAAGTCGGTCTTAATGCAGCATTTAGGCCCAGCTTTTCTACAGCTAAAGGAACACTTCATATTGCCTTGGGAGGCTTCAGTCCCCATAAGCTTTCCACTTTTTGAGCGGGGAGAAGCCTGGACAGAGGAATGCCAGCTTTCGGACCAGGACAGGAGCCAGCACTTCGGCTGAGGCCCTGATGATGACCCCACCCTGGTTTGACACCCTCGCCTTGCAGGGCCACCGTTTCTTTGTCCCACTGCCTTCCTCACAGGGGAAGGGGCTTTGGCGAAGGATCTTTCCCATTGTGGGCTTTGGCCCAGTGGGCCATTCCTGGCCTGTGGGAGAGAGGGTCCCCATCCCTGCTCCAAGGGAAAGCATTGCTATGTTTCATTCAGCAAAGTGCCTTAGAGGGAATGGTTTCCCTAAGGCTACCCTGTGGGTTTGGAGGACAGAGCTGATTCGGGCAAGGGTGTGCGGTGCCACCTCTCAGCCACTTTTCAATATTACAATACATTCATTGCTCAGTCAAAAGATCGTTGTTGTTGTTAGTCGCGAAGTCCTGTCCAACCCATTGCGACCCCATGGACAACACTCCTCCAGGTCTTCCTGTCCTCCACCATCCCCTGAAGTCCACTTCAGCTCACACTGACTGCTTCAGTGACTCCATCTAGCCACCTCATCCTCTGCCGTCCCCTCCTTCTTTTGCCCTCAATTGTTCCCAGAATCAGGGTCTTCTCCAGGGAGTCCTTCCTTCTCATCAGGTGGCCAAAGTATTTGAGTCTCATCTTCAGGATATGGCCTTCTAAAGAGCAGTCAGGGTTGCCCTATATCAAATACCCTTTATTTAAAGATGTGGCTGCTAGACTTTAACATTGGCTGTAGTACCTGGTTGGAAAATCCAAAATCTGGGAGGAGTTCAAATAGTTTTTGCAACCAAAACTTTCTGTGCACAGAGAGTCTCTGCTCCTCCAAATAGTTTTTAGGCAGTCTCTCTTTGTTAAATTGCTTATTTCATACCAGTTGTTAACCAGACTTACATATATCAATTTGGAAATCTTTTCAATACCCAATTCAGCTCTAATTAAATATGCTTGGATAGATTTAGAAACCCCCAAAATCAGGCTCAAGAAGTGATTTTGGATACTTTTGATTTTCTTAAGATCAGCAAAGCCATATATTTCTGTACCATAAATTGGCATGGGCATTACCTTTGCTTTAATGAGTTTCACAATTGGAATTAAGTCACCTGGGTAACTGTCATTACACAGTCAATTTAGGGATCATATTCTAGCAACTGCTTTCACTTCATTTTTTAAAAATTTGTGATACCCATGAACCTGATGCTGAAAAAATTAATGCCAAGATAGCAGTAGCACTTTACTTGCTGCAAGTCCTTAGAATTAATAGGTTATCTATATTTTTTTCTCTTTTTACCAAGTACTACCACTTTGAATTTGGTATTATTAAATTATGTAAATAATTTTTGTTACAGTATCGGCTAAACTGTCTCAAAAGTCTTCTCATGCACTTGGAGTTTTGATAATAAAATCATATCATCAGCATAAAGTAATATATTAACTTATCTGTTTAAAATTTTTAGCATTTGATAATTCTGATCATGTAAAAATGCTATCACACCACTAATATATAAATTAAAAAGAAATGGTAGTAATATACAACCCTGACAAACACCTTTAAGTGTTGGAAAAGGATCTGTGAGATCCCAACTTCAAACAAGTGTCCGAGTAAATTGATTTTAGTAATCACTAAAGCCTCTGTTCCACACCTTTATATGACAACTTTTCCCAAAGCTGGTATCTATTTATGGAGTCTAAAGCTGCACTGAAACCTATAAAGACTGCAAAAAGCTGTCCACCCTTAACAGTTTACTTTATTATAAGATGTTGTAAAATATAATTATCCACAGTACACCATCCTTTCGGAGGAAAT
This sequence comes from Varanus komodoensis, assembly GCF_004798865.1. Taxonomy (NCBI): domain Eukaryota; kingdom Metazoa; phylum Chordata; class Lepidosauria; order Squamata; family Varanidae; genus Varanus; species Varanus komodoensis. The sequence continues at coordinate 12,326,644 of NW_025336481.1, read as the reverse complement.
AAATACCAGCATTACTTTCTGCCCAATCCTCTAATTTATATAAAATATACTTAGCATAATTTTTTGCAAGAATATCAGTTAAACTGATTGGCCTGTAATTACTGGGATGCTGTCAATTAAATATCTTATATACAGGAATAATTATGCTAAATTTCCAGCCCTTTGGAATACAATTAGTGTTGTTTATATGGGTAAATAAACCTGCCAAAACTAAGGCCCCACCAGTCTACATTACTCTTGAATAATTGTGGGGGGGGGGGGGGGAGTTAAAAATCCTCACCTGGGAATTCATTGTTCTTCAGTGTCTGAATAAGCAATTTAATCTCAAGAGCATTTACAGGAGGTCATAAGAGTAACACATTTTTTCCTGTGCCTGTAAAAGGTTTTTTCTTTACATTTTTTTCCTTCTATAAATAATTCCTGTTAACAATGTCCTCCCTTCGCAGTTAAAGTAGAGATATCAAAAGCAGATTTTGTCTCTTTTAACCTACCAGCAACTAAATGTCAAAAATAAAATGAATTTGACCAATTTGCAGCAGACTCAAGCTCAGCCCACAAAAATGTCTGAAATGTCATTTCTTACCTGAGATTAGATTTTTGTGATCACATGGAAGTGTTAGCACAGCATCGCTGCTTCCTGATTGGCCACCAAATGCACTCTTTGCATGTACATCTGTAATTTCTTTCACAATACTCTACACTCTCTGTCAAACCATAAAGACTTCCTGGGCTTTAGCTGATTCATCCATACATGTGTTTTAAAAATGGTCTCATATTATTGTAGATTTGCTTCCAATACTGAGTTGACATCATGGCTAAGGGATAAAATTCTATTTCCTAATTGTGTACCTGTGGTAGAGTTCTGAAATTTTCTCAGAGCCATGTTTTTTTGCTATGCCAGAACTGAATATTTAGACAGAAATAAAATGAAATTCTTATCATGCTGTCTAGCCTTCCACCCAGCTATATTCCATGACATAATACCTGGGGGTTTATCATTAAATCCATACAATTCAGATGACCTCTTCAAAGAGTTTATTGTTGATGTGACTAATGATTGTCATTCACCTCTACTTCCAGCTGTTTATACAGTCAATTTGAGCAGAGGAGGGCTATCTCCTCCTCCTCCAAGACTTCAGTCTCATTGATTTGTGGACATATCTTGCTATCATTTGATTTTACAGGGAACAATGAGTTTCCTGAATATGAATAATTTACTCTGGGCTTCCCCATAAATCCCAGTTCTCTGTTCTCTAGATATCTCATCTTAAGCCATGATTTAGTTTTCGAGCACACAGAATTGGCATGTATTGTGATACCATTTTCATTGCTTCATGACCCCAAATTTATCTCAGCAGTAACCACACAATTCTTCTTGCCTCCCAACACTGTACGGTGATGCCTGGCCATCTCCGGCCCTACATTTGACACATTCTCTCCTGTTGTTTCTCTTCCATGATTAGTTACCGCCAAGGGTACGCTGAATTTTGCTGCTTGACTCCTCTGTTCCACTTGCTTAATTAACAAATGTGTTTTTAAAGACTAAGCTGACAATGATCTCATTTTGTGCATCTAGCAACAGCCCACTGAAAGAGTCCAAGAAGGCTTTCTCTTCCTTATCAGAAAAAGCATTAAAAATTCTTGCTACTTAGAGAGAAGATGCTTTTCATTGTCCCCCATATCTGGTGAGATTTATAATGTCTTGACTTACAGTGTATCTTATAAAGACTTTCTTCTGGATTACTTGGATTCATTGTATCCTCAGAGTACGATGGCATATCTGGGATCTCAGTCTTTATTCCCAGTCTGTGAAATGGGAACAATGTTCTCCTAAATCATGGATGGGGACAGCACAACAAACATTTTCCATGGAACTCTAGAGAATGGGGAATTATTTATTCAGTTCACTGGAGCTTACATAGACCAACCTTTCTGTTAAGTTATGCCCTGGTGGTTTAATTTGGCCCAGACTTTTTTAGACAATAGCCCATTTCATTAAATGCATAGTTTTTGCAAGGACACCCAGGATAAAAGCTGTAAAATTCTTGGCACCTTAAAATTGTCCCAGGTGTGATGAACGGCAACTCAAATGCTCCAGGCTTCCTGCAAAATGTTGCTCATTTGAGGATAGTGGTTTTATCGCAGGTGACACATTACTAAGCAGTGCTGCTATTTCTATCCCTTTGGTTTGGAACAGTGTTTTTGTCACAGGTGACTTAGCTGCAAGGCCAACGTAATAAAGTGTTGCAATAACAGTTCATCAGCTGCTGAAATACTGATCGCTTTACATCCATAATGGAGAACAAGGGGACAGAATGGCATGGTTATGGGCAAAATGGCTGAACCAAAATTCATCTGAATAAACGGACCCAGAATTTCCCAAGACTCTTGTCTTTCTGCAGGGTTGGCTGTCTTTGAGTCCCTCTCTTTCGTTTCTTAACATTTAGGGCACACTCAGGGTATCTTCAGACAAAACAAGCCCCCAAACTCCCAGCATGTCCCAACCAGCCATTGAAATCCAGTGGAATTCATTCAGTAAAATTCCTTAAAGCATCCTTTCCCAACGTGGTACCTTCTAGAAGTTTGGAACAACAACTCCCATTACCTTACTGACCATTGGTCATGTTGGTTGAGGCTGATGGGAACTGTACTCCAAAATATCTGGAGGGCATTATGTCAGAGAAAGCTGCTGTAGCAACAATCTACTCTCCATGTTCTTGGACTGGAGCACTGCAGAAGGAAGGTAGCGTATCACATGACTGAATAACCCTTTGGAGCCTTTCTCATCCCCCATGTGATTGGAAGCATGGGAGGGAGAGGTTGATTAACATATGTCCCCCCTGTCCATTAACGTTCTGACTGTTGCCCCCATCACCTTCTTGTTCCATTCTGTGGTCTCCTGAAACCCACAGGTGAAGTTGGTGGTCAGGTCAATGTAGGAAAAAAGTAGGACCTTGGATAGGTCCAAGTAGGTCCAGCTGGCTGGAACTCTCTCCTTCTAGGGCAATAGGAGGTGTTGTCTTAGCAGGAAGCCAAAACCAATGGAAGCCTGACGTAGGTATGTCAAGGCCTGCAGTGGGGTCAGTTCTTCTCCTGGCTGGATTGCGAAAGGGCCTTCATGTGATTTTGTAGCCGGGGACTTCTGTGAGGTCAGATGGACAGAGGTGCTGCCGCGGACTCACCCCCTGAACCAGAAGATGATGGCAGGACTGTGTCTTCTGACCAGCAGGGCTCTGAGGACATAGGTTGTGCCTCACCCGCATCACAATTCCCTGCTGCACACTGGGAGGCTTGAGGGCTGGATACCTTCCGAAAAAGAAGGTTGAATGCCTGCTGGTGTCATGGACTGGCACCCTCTAATCCTTGGAAGAGGTTCCTGAACCAGTAAGAGAAGGATCAGCAGAAAGACAGGGTGAGGAAGAAGACGCACCCCAGGTGACAGCTCCTCTGCTTCCAAAGGAGGCACCATTAGGATCCTCAAATGCTGAGACTTGGGCCATGGACCACTCCCATGTTACCGCAAGCCTGAGGTTGCTAAAACAGTGTCAAAGCCTCAGGGAAGATGGACATGGCACTAACTGGTCTAAAGGCCCGTCATTTCTTATGCAAGTTTCAATCTGGCTCAGCCCTTCATGAAAGCAGCTCACAGGCAACTGTCTTGCTTCCAGCCCTAGCACCATTTGGAGCTTTCCGTTGTGCTGATTGCTATCCCTGTCACTCTCTGAGGAACCTGACCCAACCTGACCTCTGCTTGAGAGCTGATTCACAGCAAAACTCTGCAGCCCAATGTAGCAGCATCAGAATGCACGGCCTGAAACTATCACACACACGGGCTACCTGTGTAGTGTAGAAGCCTGGAAAATCACCATTTTAAATACCTGAGCAGAGAGACCGCCGACTGCAGGTGTTCACCTCCAACTCATGGTGCACAATGGCGACGTGACAGAAGGGGCAGAGCTCACCTTTATTCTCCATCACATGGTTCAAATGGTATGGGAAAGATGTATGTGTATGAAAAAGACTAATGACTCTCTTCACACACAGGTAAACATTAAAACGATTATTTATTTGAATGTTTTTGTTTCCTTCTTCCCTCCAAAGCAGCTGACCATAAGAAAACAATTTCTCATTAGAATTTATTTGTGTTTTAGCCCCATTGATACCAACCAACTTTTTCTAGATCCAGCTATATTCTTCATCATCATCAAAATAATATTCACATAAACACCAAGGCATCAAATAAAACATGAAATAAATTTTGAACAACTGTGGCAGCAAGGCCTGTGAAAGCAATCCACAGGAAAATGGAGGACATCTCGCTTCACATTCGCTAGACCCTTTCCAGTCTGGGTCTTGCCCTGGTTATATGGCCCAGTTCGTCTTGGGCAACTATTGAGATAGGGACAGTGGGAGTGTGACCCTCTTGATTCTGTTCATACTCCCATTAGCTTTTGATGCCATTGCCCATGGCATCTTCCTGGACTGACTCCTTGGGTTGGGTGTTGGAGGCACTGTGCTGCAGCATTTCTGGTTTTACCTACAGGATCAATTTCAGAGAGTAACCTGAGGGGCTCATTCTTCAGGTGCTTGGCAATTGACCTCACAGGCTCTGCAGGGTAGCATCTTGTCCTCAAAGTGGTTTAACATCTGTGGAAAGCTGTTATGATCAGTCACTGGCACAGATGAAACACAGCTCTATCTCCCTGTGACAGCAGAGGTCATGCAAAGCCTAGATCAGTGCCTTGACTCAGTGATGGGCTGGAGGCATGCCAGGAAAGTGAAGCTGAATCCTGGGAAGATGGAAGTCCTGTGGGCGAGTGGTTCCTAAGTCCAGAAGATAGACACATTGCCTCTTCTCAATGGGATTGTGTTCCCTCTGAAAGGTCAGGGCTGTCATCTTGGTGTACTGCGAGATCCATCCCTGTCATGAGAATCCCAAGTGATAATGGTGGCTCAGAGTGCTTTCTCCCACTGTTGATTGCTTTGCCAGCCCCAGCCTCTCCTGGACAATGACAGCTGGGTCACATGATACAGGCACTAGTAACCTCCAGATTGGATTGCTGCAATGCTCTAGTGCAGGGCTGCCATTATGTCCAGGAGCTGAAGATCCTTCAGCATGTAGCAGACTGGCTGTTACTGGGAGCTGAGCCTTTCCATTATGTAAGTCCTCTTGTGAAGGAACTGCACTTGCTACCAACTCACTAGTGGGCCAGGTTCAAGGTTCTCATAGCAACACGCAAGACCCCAAACAACTTGGAACTTGGATACCTGAGAGAACAACTTCTTGCCTACCAATCTGCCTGACACTGAGACCATTGGAGGATGTTTAGTTGCACATGGACCTATGGCCTGGCTGGAATTCTCCAGGAGAAGAACCTGGTGGCTCCATTTTGGTGATACTCTCTGCCTCTGGAAGTCAGGCAGGCTTTGACATCATGTTCCTTTGATGCCTGCTGAGGACATCCTTGTTCCAGGAAGCATTCCTTGCTGACCAGGCTTGGATTCAATGTTACTCTATAGCCAATGCTTTGTTTTTATTCTTTAATTTACTGTCTAGAATCTGTCTAGATATGGAGCGGTATAGAAAAGCTGTAAACCATCAAGTCAAATCTGTGATTCATGGACCATGCACCAAAGAAATTATCTCGGCTAATTCATCACATGGCTTCCAAGTGGTCAGTCAGTAAAAGTAAATTCGCATGTCACACACATCCCCCAAAGATGACATTGTAAGACGCTGATAGGAAGTGACATCCATCATCAGCTCGTCACCAGCACCCTTCACACTCCAGGATGCTCCAGTTGGCCCACTTGCAAGACACCAGACACTGGTTTTGGTGGCTGTTCATGGTCAGTTGCAGACCCAACTTCTGTCAATGTTGCACTGGCAAGAGGGTGAATGGTTTGTCTCCTGCTGACCTCTGCCAGGCAGCAAGTGACACATAATTCGGCTGCCAAGTTAGATACTGAACTGCAGCCACGTACTGATGGGTTGAGCCACATACTGAGCCACAAGGGTGAGCTGCAAATCCCTCCTTAAGCACAAGTCTCACCACCTCTTTGGCTTTCAGTGCTTGAACGGCAAGAGCTAATTGCAGTGCAGACCGAACACAGCATGCAAACCCGAAGAGCTTCCAGCATGAAAGCGAACAGGTCGGGGAGTCTCTTTGATATGACAGTGTACTAAATAAATGGCTCTATCTCGCTGTAATGAAAGAAAGTTACAAATAGAGCTTTTCCAGTTGCTAAAACAGGAGTGATCAGAAAGAATTTTTCCCATTTGGTTTTTTTAAAATAGCATCATAATTTATAGTTCTGTAACATTCTTTCATTTAAACACTATCTCTTTTTCACACAGGTAAATATGTGCCAGTGAATCAAGAGCCAAAGTGGCATAAGGATTGAAGTGCTGGGCTGGGACTCAGGAGACCCGGGTTCTAGTCCCCACTCAGTCATGCTGCTTCTTGGGCCAGCGATTCACTCTCAGCCTAACCTACTTCACGGGGCTGTTTCTGTGAAGATAAAATGCAGTAGAAATCCTCTTGTGAAATGTGAAGATAAAATGGAGTAGAAGTGTAAGCTGCCATGGGTTCCTCACAAGAGTTAAAAAGGCAGGCTATAAATGTAAGGGGGGAAGAGGAGGAGGAGGAAGAAGCAAAATTGAGAATGGGAGAGGATCCTTTTAGAAGTAGGTGATAAAATGGCACCTACCACAAAGGTTGCACTCAAGTGTGCCCGATTATGATCCTTCTGTGCACCCCCCTTGGGGAAACCCTGTTCCTCTGAGCAGCTCTGAGGGCATTGACACCCACAGAGATTGTGCTACCCTTCTGTTCTTTTGAAAAAAGGTAGACTTTATTTTTAATTAGGATTCCCCATCCTACCAGTGCAAATGTGCGATTTGACTGGTGGGATGAGACAGTTGGGAGAAGATGGCTGCACCGGCCAAAAGCGATTTGCTTGCTTGCTGAAATGTTCTCTGGAGGATGCACAGTTCTCAAACTGGCTCTTGCAGTCAGGAAGACGGGCCTTGTCCCTTGGTGCAATCCCCAGACTGCCACGAGGGCACCTCCTGCTGCAGAGGCCCATTCTTGAAAGGCTGCCACACAGGGGAGGGCCGGCATCTCTTCTTGACCATCCCAGGGTGCAGAACTCAGAATAATGAGCTTAAGTTACAGCAAGCCAGATTCTGGTTGGACATCAGGGGAAAAAATCCTGCTAGAGTTGCACAACAGTGGAACCCATGACCTAGCGAGGTTGTGCGATCTCCCACACTGGAGTCATTCAGGAGGCAACTGGGCAGCCACCTGAGAGGGAAGGGTTAACTTGGGAGCCCTGCACTCAACAGAGGGTTGGACCTGATGGCCTTCTGGCCCCCCAGTTCTACTATTCTGTGATTCTGCTTTTGGTCTTTTACTGGGTCTGTCCCGCAGTTTTTGCGACAGCTGTGGGGCTGGACAGCTGTGTGTCTGTGTGCCAGTCCCCACCCTCACTCCATTTCTGCCTTTGGCTTCTCATTAGCAAATGCCACAGCTGATGGAGATTAGGTATGAGCTCAGTGGACAAGAATGTGTTTGCCACAGGAGACAGGCCTGAGGAGAACCAGCAAAGACAAATGCCATGGAGTGGCAAAGGCATAACTTTGCTTTCCTGGCCTTTGGGGTCCTGGGTCTTTAGGACCAGTCTGGGCATTCCCAGTGGTTCCTGCCAGCTTTGGATCAGCCATGTGTCAACACGCACCAAGTTAGGGATTGTGGTCCAAAACTCCTATGAAGTGGATCATTGAGGGCAGATATAAGTGTTCACATCACAGTCAAGGAATCTGAAGAGGTCTTTGGCTTACCAATATCCTGAAACCAGATATTTCAGTCTGATTGGTCCCAAACTGAAAGGGTCCTCAGCAAAGTTCTTTTTGATGGCCCACCTCTGTGTGAAACCAGTGTCAACATGCATTTTAAAATGCACAAAGTACATAAGTTACTCTAGAAATGTAACAATTTCCAGGGAAGCAGACCCATTAGTCTGTTGCAGGAAATACAGAGAGTCTGGTGGCACCTTCAAAAGAAACATGCTGATTCTGGTGCAACCTGTTATGGATATTTGATGAAATTGGCACCATCCACAAAAGGTTAGGCCAAAATTAGCATGTTAGTTTTTAAGTTTCCACAAGACTCATTGTTGACAGGTAAAAAGCTTTAAAAACACACATTGCAAACTGTATTTAAATGAGTTTTCAGCAGTTCTTTTAAACAAATTGAAGGTAGTGACCCAAGAAGAGCCCTGTTGGATCAGCACCAAGGCCTATGCTGCCTGGCATTCTGTTTTCACCATGGACAACTGGATGCTTCCAGGAAGTCTGCAAGAAGGGCAACATTTTCCTCCTGCTTGTGGCCCCAGCACCTGTTCTACAGAAGCAAACGGCCTGACGATGGCGGTAATTTATAGCCATCCCAACCAGTGGCAATTCATAACTTCTTCCTCCATTAATGCAAGTTCGTACTTTGTAGTATTTTTTGGAACATACTTCTTGTCTTCACGCATGTTTGACAAGGTGGCTAAACATGCAAAATAAAAATTAAAAATCATGGTTTCTTTCCCTTGCTAACTGTAATGCTAGAGATAAGGCCTGGTTATAAGAACTCGAAACCAGAAATTAGGATAAAGAGGTGCCTGGGCAAGGGTACAAACTCATGATCAGTGATGGGAATGACAAGCCAAAAGACAGGCTGGAAACAGCAGGGAAGAAAAGTCCTGGAAACCAGAATGTGTCCATTGAGTGCACCTGCTGAATGTGGCCGAGCGCCCTTGTGCATGGAACTAGTGTGCTTAAATCTGACAGCAGGTGGGCATTTCGGATGCTTCACTTGTGAGCAAAACTGATGGCGCATGAGGTGCATGAAGAACTCCCAGCATTTCTATAGGAAGATAGGTTCTTGGAACCATTTCGGTTGGGCTTCAGCTCTGGATCTGGGAAGGAAATTAAGGTGCGACTCTTAGACAAAAGAAAGGATGACAATTCCCAGCATTAGCAGTGTAGATCCCTTCATTTAGTGGGATGGGGCAGGGAGAGGAACAGGGTTTGACTCGGGCTTCCCATTCTGCCAAACAGGTGATGTGTGTTGTTAATTTTGTAACAGCATCTATCACTTGTTCAGCTGGCTAGATGTCAAAGTCCAGCTGAAAGACAAGCGAACTATAAAAGGTGTTATGAAGTCATTTATTACAGAAGCACTGAGAAAAGGTCACAGCACTTGATGTGTTCCGAGTGTAAAATACTCTTCATAGGATGCAGTGATTCAGAACCTTTCTAGTTCCTTGGCTCTTTTTGTTTTTACTTCTTAGCAGTTATTTGCTCTCTAGACATTTGGGAGCAGCTGCATGAAAACATCGCTGTCCTATCATCGGCCAACATGAGGCAGCCCTACTAAGGAAACAGTTTTGGGATACAGCTAAAAGTCGGGTGTTTATTTTCCTGCTTTCTCTTTCTTAATAATCCACTGATCTTCAAGTTTCAAATAACACATATTTGATTTCATACAAGATTGTGCAGGGCAGACACTAATACAATGATGCAAAACAGAAATACATTCTTGTTGTTATACTTTTAAAAACAAGATTATAAACAACTATACCTTTTAAGAATTCTGCAAAAGTTGATACATCTTCATTATATTGAGAAAGATTCTTTCTGGCTGATGGACTAGGATATAAATCAAATAAATAGAAACATAGAAATAGAAACAGAAACAGAGCAAGTCAGACGGGGTCTCTCGGGCCATCTAGTCTGACCCCTGGCTCCAGCTGGCTTCGCTCACGGCATGCCCACCATGTGCATGTCCAGCCCTTTCTTTGAACACCCTCACCAATGGGGCCACAAACACCTCCCATGGAAGCCCATTCCATACCCTCTGGGTCCTAACTGTCAGGAAGTACTTTCTGGCATCTAAATTGAACCTGGGTTCCCTGAGCTTTGCTCCATTGCCAGAGACTCTGTCATGCATAGCGTAAGACCTGATTTCAAACAAGGCTACTCTACATATGTCTAAATAAACTGAAGCTCAGTCCAGACAAGACGGAGGCCCTGTTGGTTGGCAGATTGGGCTTCGGGGAGGGTGAACTGAACCTAGTCCTGAATGGGGTTGCACTCCCTCTTAGGGACAAGGTCCGCAGCTTGGGAGTGCTCCTCGACCCAGAGCTTTCACTGGAAGCTCAGGCGACAGTGGTGGCAAGGAACGCTTTCTTTCAGCTTTGGCTGATCCATCAGCTGCGCCCCTACCTGGAGTACGACTGCCTGGTGACAGTGACACACATGTTGGTGACTTCCCGACTTGACTTTTGTAACATGCTCTACGTGGGGCTACCCTTGAAGACGGTCCGGATACTGCAATTGGTTCAAAATAGAGCTGCCAGGCTGCTGACGGGGACTGGGTGTTATGTTCACATGACTCTAGTCCTCCGTCAGCTTCACTGGCTTCCCATTGAAGCCCAGGCCCAATTCAAGGTGTTGGTGATGACCTATAACGGCTTGGGTCCTGGTTACCTGAAGGAGCGCTTACATCCATATATGCCCGTCCGCCCCTTGAGATCAGCAGGAGAGGCCCTTCTCTGGGAACCCTCCATGAAGGATATTAGGAGGGTAAGTACTCGGAGGAGGGCTTTCTCTGCGGTGGTGCCCAATCTATGGAATGCACTCCCCAGAGAGGTCCGCCTGGAGCCGTCGTTATTTGTTTTTCGGCGCCAGGCGAAGACCTTTTTATTCAAATGTTATTTTAATTGCTAATATTATTTATTCATTTTATTCTTTGGCCAGGGCGACTTAATTTATATTGTTAATTTATATTGTTAATTTATATTATTCTATTTTGAAGTTTATTTATGGTTGTGAGCTGCCCCGAGACTTTGGCGAATGGGGTGGCATAGAAGTCTCCTGAATGAATGAATGAATGAATGAATGAATGAATGAATGAATGCGGATCCAACCCATTTTTATCATGGGGGCTGAACCATCATTTGGACTTCTTGCCTGACTTGGGAATGCCAAGATATGTTGGACTTCTTCTGTCCGGCTTGCACCTTAGGAGTATTTAAACCATTGGGAAATAATGCTGGGAGTTCCCATGAAGATATGAGACAGAGCATCTGATCATCTAGCCCCACCTGGGCCCCTTCAAATTTCAGTAGCTCTCTGGAGTTCCAGAGGCCCCTTTGAAGCACCTGCTATGCATACCTGATCCATTTGGATGTAAAGCTTGCTTTCTGCCACTGGCTGCATTATGGCTCCCCATCACCAGACATAGCATTATGTGTGCAGTTGCATATGGATGCCACAGAATTATAAATACCTTTATCCGGAGCAGAGAGAAGTTTATTTGTTGGTTTGCTGGTTAAGATCCTTGTTACACAAGCCTTCCTACAAAAGTAAAGAAGGTAGAGAATGCTTCCACTCAAAATAAAATTGCCAAAATGTTAGGCATTTCTGCATGCATTATAAGTCAAATATAAAACCTTGGGAAACAGAAAACAGATAATAAATGGCAGAATGCTGATGTTATTAGCAAGTGCTGAAATAATTTTGGAAAATTCTTTAGGCATGAGTTGGCAGCACTCAGATTTGGAGAAGCAAACTAGCTGTCAGTCCGGCCATAAAGATTATCTAGATAAACATCTGAGGCACCAACCTCAGTCCTTTGAATGACTCGGAGAATGAACCACTGCCTTCCCTTTTGGGAAAAGTGCAGAGGAGTGGCATAGCCATTGACTGGCTGAGTAGCAGCTTCAGCAATCAGGTGATATAGTTCAGAGTCTTGTAATCTCCTCACTCATATGGACCGGGTACAGAATTCATACAAAAAGGGCTGTTAAACAATGCAACACACCTCCACACCTCCAACAGGGAGGCATGCATCAGCACAAAAGAGGATGCCACGAGCTAGGTTTCCCCCTTCGCACATCCAAAACAACAGACCATTCTATAGCAAAAGCTCTTTATTCTCCAGTGCACTTCCAGTAAGCACCACCACCCAAGAATGAGTCTCAGAGTTGAACCCAATCTAGCAGCTACTTTCGAGTATTCTTCTGTTGAGTCCCCCTGGGAACCCTCTCTATGGGATGTCTCTTTAGGATATGGGCAAGCCTCTTCTCTGTCCATTGCTCCCCTAGCTGGTTGGCCCATCCCTCCTGATGTCATGTCATGGGGCCAAGAGTTATACCAGGCTTGGTTGGCTGTAGGAGTTCCTCTCCCATGCCCCCTCCCTGCAGTTGTAGATCCAGACTATTTTCATTGTTCACCTGAACACCTGGGGAGGGTGTCCTTGAGATAAGACCCTCTGCTTCTTCCAGTCAGAGAATTCAGGCTCCCAGAGCCCCTCTTTATCTGATGAGTCTGAATCTGCCTGACCATGGAAGCACACCAAGAAAACTTCCCCTTTCATTCCCAACAGAGGACTTAATTTCCATCAAAAGTGCATATGTCAATTGATATATATAGATGGCTATTCAGAAAGAATTCCATATTAGCAGAAGACATGCCAACACAAGGGAGGAGGAGGTTGGCCTGGTGACCCCTGTGGTCACTCCGTCTCCTGTCCTGGTGCCAGCTGCTGGTAGGCGACTTCAGGGCCCAGCTCTCCCTTCTCAGGAGCCTTTCTCGTTATACTGGACTTGGACTGGACAGCCGTCACCAAGCAGGGGGCTGCCCCTTGTCCATTCTTAATTTAGGAGTCGTCTTGATGTGCCAGCCACATCCATTCCTGGTATGCTCAGATCTGGCCATCGTCCCATAGAGCGTGCATGGGATGTTCGTAATGTGCTACACGCAGGGATGCCCCTGAAAAGCACCTGGAAACTTCTGCTGGTGCAGCACGCTATGCTAGAATGTAGCTCCATGCCCATGTGAGCTGCCTTCATCCAGCTTCCCCTCCCTTTGCTGAAAGAAAGGGCCTTTCTTGGCGCCCTCCAGTCTATTCCCAGCCCCAGTCAGCTGGGCCCAGCAGGGAGTGCCTGATGACATCTCACCCTGGAATGCCCCTTCCTCCCTGCCCAGCTGATCATTGCTGGGAATAGCTGTGCACATTCCTTGCCTGTCCTCAGTGCAGTGGAGAGGGAAAGGGATAACCATCTGAGCAGTGGGGATGTGTTTTGCTGGCCCCGCGCAGCCTGAGCATTATTCATAAGTGCCATAAGCCCACACCTGGTCTGGGCCTTGGACTTGACAAAGGTTGCTAAAAGCCCGGGATGTTCAGGAGATCTCTATGTTTCTATGTGTTCCAGTGGAGTCGAGCTCAGGGAACCAAGGTTCTGTTTGGATGCCAGGAAGTACTTCCTGACAGTAAGCACCCTGAGGGTATGGAATGGGCTTCCAAGCCCCATCAGTGAAGGTGTTCAAGGGTAGGTTGGACATGCACATGGTAGGCATGTCATGAGCATAGCTGGCTGGAGCCAAGGGTCAGACTAGATGGCCTGGGAGACCCCTTCTAGCTCGCTCTGTTTCTCTGTTTCTATCTGTCTCAATGGGAGACGTTAGCTGGTTGCTTCTTGATGTAGGACTACTCTGATTGAGGAAAAGGTGCCTTCCACACACGCCCAATTAGGTGCTGTGGGTGAGAGAGACAGGGAGGAGAGATTAAAAGTGCAATCCTATAACCACTTGCATGGGAGGAAGCCCCATGAAGTCCATGGACTTCCCAGTCGACACGTGCAGGGTTGTGCTGCGGATGCGTTCGGGTGAGCCGACAGAATCTTCACTCACGGCGGCACTGCATGGAAGAACTCGAGCAGTGACCCACCACATGGAGGCGGAGAGGGAGCAGGCCTGCCCCTCTCCTCGTGCTGCAGCTTGTGCAATCACAGCAGACCCGGACTTCGCTTCTTTCCCTTTAAGCCTCTTTTTGCACTAACCTCTGCTTCCCCTTTCTCTGATAAACATCTTGTTTTTGCAGTCAAATGGCCAAGTGTGGGGGAATGGTTTTTTATTCATTCCGTTGGATCAGCTTCTGAGTTTAGATTTACACCATCAGGAACCTCCCGCTGACACACGCGGGCTTTCCTTGAAAGCACTTCTGACAGCCTAGGGAGCCAAAGGGCGAAGCTTCCCTTTTACTTCCCAGCATGTGCTCTACATCTGGACCACTTGCAAATGGCCAGGCAAGGCCGAGCCAAGAGAGTTTGCTGCCTGAGGCAAAGGACAACATGCTGCATCTTCCCAGCACCCCCCCCCCCCACCACCACCAAAACACTCACAGAGGCAGGCCAAACAGGCCCCTGAATCTTCCTTCAGCTTTGCTGGTGGAGGAGCGTCCCTCGCCGCACCAAGGGCAGAAGAATCGCACAGAGGATGTGGGCAGGTGCCTGGGTCTGCACTGCCAGGGAGATGCTGCCCCCCCTTCTCCACCTTCGCAGCTTCGGACACCTGAGCTGCCTTCCTGCTGTGCCCCATAGGGTGGCCATTTAGCCATTGCCAAAAAAACCCAGAGTATGCACAGGAGGGCATTCAAGCTGGAACGTTTCCTTGGTGCAAACATGACACGACTGAGGCTGTCATACTTCACGAGAAGACAGGGATCACTGGGGAAAGTCAAAGGCAGAAGAAGAGGAAGAGCAAATATGAGATGGATTAATTCCAGAAAGGAAGCCACAGCCTTGAATTTTGGACAGCTAAGCAGGGATATCGTGCACAGGACAATCCGGAGGGCTTTCATTCACAGGGTCACCAAAAGTTGGAGACTGTTTTGATGACACATAACAACAATAGGTTTGCATAGCATTTATCTATTTTAACCAGTATGTATAGATGAAAATTTAGAAATTATTGCTACAATCTAAAAAGAAATATATTTCCTCTGTCCTTGGTGGGAAACACTGTCACCATGTGACTCTGCCCATCCAGTAGGTTGTCCAGTTGCTTATTCCCTTTTTACGGTTCTTTGGCTTTGAACGGGCTTTGGACTGGACTAGCTTTCAAAGGGAGGGCACCATGAAACAAAGGAGTGCCCACTGACGACATTTTCAGCAGGACATGTGCCCACCCTACTTGTTCTCATCGTTGCATGACAGAGTGGCCTTGGTGCATAGAGCCCATTCTGGGGTTGTTGCTTTGCTTTGCTTTGCTAGCAAGCGCACGTTAAAATACCTCCTGATCATCTGAGCAGCAGAAAATTAATACTGCAAAGGATGCAGAAGTGTCCAAGTTCAGTTTCCTTTGTAACAATGTACAAAGACTGCGCTACAAGTTTGGCAAAATTGATATGGGCTGGGTTCACAGGCAAAATAAGGGGCAAAACGGCTCTCCCTCATTCGTGGTTTCAGGGCAGGCAGACATTTCAAGGGGCAATGACGCATCGGTGCTTCCCTAGGCTGCCCCAACGGCTACTGTGGTGCCGCAGAAATGATGTGCAGTCATGATGTTGCATCGTTCCGAGGGGTGCAATGTAATGTAATGCATGGACAAGGTAACAGGCTGAACTGCAGATGCTTCGGCCACTACCCCTTTGCAGCAGACAGGTCCAGGCCTCTGGACTCGAAGGCTAAGGGGCGTCCCATGCAACGAGCCAGGGTGGCGGTGGCAGGCCCCATTCTCCTACTCTTCCTCTGCAAAGGCATTCCCAGCCATCTATATTTGGCATTAGGGGAGGGGAGGGGAGAGGAGGAGTCTGGGGCACTGGGTGGAGCTGGCGCAACTCCAGGGTCCCACCCCAACATGCCTCTTTCCCTCCCCCCCCCTTTGCCAAGACCCACTTATGATCTTGGGGGGCAGCAGCTGGTGCAGTTCTTTCTGCACCCGCTGCAAAGAGGCGGGGGGGGGCTGGGCATCAGCTTCAAAGGGCCTCAGTGCATGGACTCCTAAAGACCCTACAGTCTCCTGGATGATGTTGTGGTGGGTGGGGGGCATTAGACTGCACAGGAAGGGCCTGTTCTTCCCGATCCTATTTGCACATGCAATGGGAAAGCCGGAAGAGCAGAGCCTTCTCCAGAAGCTGCAATGCCATATAGTCCTGAGGGCGCCACTGTGGGCTCCCACTGTGGCCTCTAATGGAGCGCATCAGCCTCCAAAGCACTCCTGCTTGAATTGTTCTCTTTCCAGATTCTGCCTCGCCGAGTTCCATGGGATGCCCGCCAGGAAAGTGGAAGGATGGCCCTATGCAGACAGTTTCAACAACTTAGATCGGGGGCTTGTGGTGTCCTTTCTTCCACATTACTCTTTTTGCAAAGGTGCTGAGGCTACACAAGGGGGCAGAGGAAATTTAAAAAACGTGGCCCACGCACTTCCCCCAGCAGCCCGAAGGACATGCTCATAGGATTCCTTCTTTTGCTTTCAGGATTGCCTTGTTCCACTGTGCCTGACTTGTGAGCCTGTGTGTGTGTGGGGGGGGGGGGGGGGGGGAGTGGTTACTTAGGGTGGGGGATGCAGCACCTTCCTTAGATGCTATCTGGTCAGGACCACAATGTGTAGTGCATGGATTATGGGGGGGGGGATGGAGTATTGGGTTAAGTATTAATTGCGTATTAATGAAAGCTAAGGAGGGCAAGGCCCCTCTGGTCCTCCTGCAATTTGGGCTTGGATGCACCTGGAAGGGAACCTGAGTAGAGAAAGCAATGCAGAGCTGCAGCCTTTGGAAGGCAAGGGCTCCCTCCTCTCCTGCATTCTCTTCCCCATGATCACCGGCTGCTACAGCTCCTCCTCTTCCTCTCCTCTAGATCACATCTCCTGCTCTTCTTTTTCTCCATGGCGATTGTGTGGCCCAGAGGGAAAGGTGGGGGAACTAGCAAATTGCAATGGCGAAGAGAACGAGCAACTTCAGGGGCCCCGGTCAGCGGGCCCCTGGCAGGGGCCTGACCATGCCGACGCTTGACTCAAGCTCCACAGGGTTAGAGATGGTTCTGCTCGGCCAGATAGGGCCCTGGCCACACAGAGCCTTGAAGCCATATGGTTCTTGGAACAGAGGTTGGGACTAACTTCATGCCCTCCCGGGACCTGCTAAAATGGCAGGTAACGGGACTTTTACAAAACGCAGAGGCCTGCCTCCCCTGCTTCTAATTTAAGTCCTGCCAAAAAGCACAGAGCTGTTGTGAATACAAGCTATGATGTGCTGTTATGGTCTGTTGCTCTTTTAGAATGGTTGGGGGTGGGGGTGACAAGCCAGGGAATCATACAAAGGTCAGGACTCCCAAGGAAGCAGTTGAGCCAGAAGAAAGGACCATGTGCCTCTTCAGGCTTCCAGGAGGCTTGGCTTGGGCACAGGCTGGAGGTTTTGCACCTGTGGGGCTGAAGGCTGTGAGGGGAAGTGGCAGAAGGGGCAGCCCCTCCAGAAGGAACCAAAACCTGACGATTCTGCTCCTTTTGCAAAGCTCCGCAGCCCCCGTCCCTCCCTTGCAGAGAGGAAGACCTGGGGACCTTTAATAATAGATACCACTTCTTTCAACCGACGGAAGAAATAAATATTTTCCTCTCTATATTTAGACCTTGCTTTGATGGCCTGGCCCGAGGGACTTTGTGCAGCCACCAGGGAGGCAGCGCTGCGCTCCTGTCCCATTGTCAGCTCATCACACCGGCTCGCTGCTGCTTTGCATGCGGAGGCCAGCAGCGGGATGCTTCTGCTGAAGATGCCCCCCGCTGTTTCCAAAAACTGAGCAGACGGGAGAACAGCAGAGCAGAAGAAGCAAAGGCAAAGATGGTGGCGGGGGCGGGTCCTTGGAGGAGTGAGATAATTAATTAATGCGATTACTCCCCTCTCCCGCCTGCTGTATCATCTCCAAAGATTCAGAATGGAGAATGTTATCTAAAACAACAATGTAGTTCAAAAAGAAAGGGAAACATAACATTTCAGAGCTGATTTCTCCACTACAACGTATGGATCTTAAGTGCTTAAGATCTTCTTAAGTCATTTTTTAAAAGCCTTCTTAAGACATTTTCTTGCAAGTCTTACTGGTCGACTATTGGAATACATCTGCCATCTCACTTTGCCATAGAGGTAAATGTTATTTTTTGTATCAAAAACAATACTGTGCTAAGCCTTTTCTTTAAATTGCTGTCTGTATCATCCCTAAGAAGTAAATACTTTGTGACTGGATGGCTGGATTAGTTGGAACCATGGACATGCCACGTTCTATGCTGCGACATTTTGTTGCTGGCCTCTCATATTATGCAATATGTACTTTTAATAGCAAAACAAAAACCATTTTACCAGGTGCACCTTATGAAGTTACAATGGTGTGACAGCAAGTAAAGCTGAACCTGTTGATATTGCCATTCTCGTGAGACTACCAAATGGTGTCATCTATTATTGTGGTTCTCACTTGATGCTGTGAAGAACCACATTGTCCTGCGGAAGCTTTTCGGGTTCGATGGCAAGGAGGGGTATGATGGTGAGCCAGCTGCACCCCACAGCCAGTCTTGACCTGGGGCATCCAGCCCTGGGGGAACGTTGGGTGAGTTGTACAGCAAGCTGGGCAGATGGGAAAACAGAAAGCAGATTTCCAGATGTGTTGAAATGTGAATCCTACAAAATGCTGCCAGCATTCAAAACATCTGGAGATGTACTTCTTGCCCACCTCTGGTGTGGACCATACTCTGAGGGTCAAATGGGAGATAGCCAGTGACTACATCCAGTCTTTGGCAATCTGGCCAAACATCTAGCGACCCACCCTCCTTTCTGCGCAGTCTCTCAAAAGCATGCATGTTAACATTTCTGTTATAGATCCTTATGTGGTATGGATCCACATTCAGGCTTCCTTGTCAGACAGGTGAATATGGAATCACCCCCTGAAGAGAGTGCAGAGGTTGTATGCAATGTTAACCCTACTTAGGGTAGATACATTGAAATGAATGGGATTCAACTGACATGCATTTTAATAGATCTACTCTGAGTGGAACTAACATGCAGTGCAACCCCAGAGTGATCTGCTGTAGCCTCCTTCAACCTGGTACCTTCCTGAGAGATGCTTGACTCCAATGCCCAGCATCCCCAGCCAACTCAGCCAGTGGCCACAATGACTGGGGGTGATGGGGGCTGTCACCCAGCATGTGTGGAGGTTTAGGAGGAAAGTCTTGAATCTTGTAGCCCTACATGGTTTCCTTACCTATCTTGTATTTCCAGATTTCAGGTGGCAAGGTAACATAAAATTCTCATTCCAGGTATCTGCCACTCTAGATGCTGCCATTGGCTTGGGCACCTTTTAAGGTCTGGCTCTGCTCTAAATGACATGGCTGGCTCATTTTCTAATTAAACCTTCAAATTTTGTTCTCTTCCATGAACAGGGACAAACGGGGCAGCAGCCCCCTCTTTCGTGGACATGCTTCAGCCTGCCTCCCAAACAATGCCCGGCTCGGTTGAGTGGTTCCCCAGCGCTTGCTCCCATTCCTTCCATGCTTGCTATATGTTTGCCATTTCTATTGAGAAACAATGTGCATATTTACCCAGAAGCAGAGTCAATATTTCTCTAATACGAATTGAGCAATGTACCAGGGCTGGCTGGAGACGGTTGCCTCTTCTACCGTGCATGGAGCGGTGATTGCTGTGCTGCCCAGCCCAAGGCCACCCTAGTCCAACATTCTGTTCATGCAGTGGCCAAGTAGCTGCCCATGGGAAACCCTAAACAGACTGGTGCAACAGCACCCTCCAGCCCATGTTCCCCAGCAACTTTTGTGCATAGGCATGGTGCCTGTAATCCAGAGGCAGCATATAGGCACAGGACTTAGTGGCCAGTTGGCCCCTGACAGACTTTTCCTCCATGATCCTTTTAAAGTCATCCAAATGCTGGGCATTTCATAGAATTCCTTAACTTACCCACATGGTATGAGGAAGTCCTTCCTTTTATCTGCCCTGAATCTCCCATCAATCAGCTTCTGGGAGTGACCTCTCTGAGTTAAAATATTATGAGAGCGAGAGAGAGAGACTTTTTCCCCACCATTGTACATCTTTATCATGTCTCCCTCTAGTTGCTTTTTCTCTAAGCAAACGATCACTTTAGTTGCCTTTTTCGGCAATTTTTCCAACTCTACAATATCCTTTTTAAGCACAGTGATCAGATCTGTACAGTTTTCCCGGAGTGATTGCGCCATCGGTTTGTGTATGGGTGTAAAAGCTGGACAGTGAAGAAAGTCAGATTTATCTTAGAGGGCATTCATTCATAGGGTCGCCATGAATCAGAGACAACTTGATGGCTCATAATAAATATGTTGTTCGTGACCATTTTTGCTTTGGCTCTGCATCGCGAGATAAGTGATCATTCAAACAAACCGGAGGAGAAGCTACAAGCTGCATCGGAACAGCAAAATTGAGATGTACGTAATAGTCATCCTGGCAGATGAGGGCTGCAGGCTGGCAAAGGCTGGTGGAGAAATTTTTGACACTAAGGATGCTGAATCAAACAGGAGAATAGAAAAATAAGCAAACACAGAGGGTTGCAATTACAGGGAATGGACGTGTGCCAACACCATAGATTTGTATTTGGCTCCTTCTACCCCTCAAGACTGTGATGTTTCAGAATGATTAAAACCGTCGCAGCTTGAAACAGCAAAGGCCACGTTGTCATTTCAGCCGGCAGCCTTTGGCCAAGGCTAGAGGCAGGGTGGAGAAACCCTTTCTGTATGCCACATGCAAGGGCAACCACTTATGGTCAAGCACAAACCTGCACAGGGCATTCTTTACTCAGAGTTACCCACTTTGATTTCAATAGGAGACTCCTAAAGGTATGTTGAAATCTCTGCTGTTGTCATCAATTGGACTTTAAATGGTAGAAGTTTGGCTGCAGGGTGCCTATGTGATTCGGGCAGCAAGCAAAGGACAATCATTTCAGGTGCTTCTGTAAGTGTTACGCTCGTCTGTCCACCCTTGATGGTGTTAACAGGCAAAGCCTGGTCAAGTCTCTTGACTCGGGTAACCTGCTCCCCACTCCTTCCCATTCCTGACCCCGAGGCTTCTGTGAGCAGAGTGATCTCTGTAGGTAGCCCAGAGGTGAGATTGTCGACAGACAGTTCAGCCAGGTGAGGAAGGGATAGGTGATGGGGCAGAGATGACTCATCTTTTGTCCCTAATTAGACAAGGGGAGAGACATGAGCCAGCTCTGTGGCCATTGCAGAACTTTCTCCTTTGGGAAGGAAAATGGAAGAGACACGCCATTTTCCTTCCCAAATGGTGAGTTGCTCTGGCAAGAATGTTATGGAGCTGGTGGCTCCACTGGGAACCAAGTGGGAAGCGATATCTCTCTGGTTGCTCGGTGGGCACAGATGTGGCAGGCAGTATCATACTAAAAATATCAAACTTGCAAGTCTTGAACTGTACACCAATTGTGTGTTTTTAGGTAAGCCGCAAATGTTGCAAGCAAAATCATACTAAAAGCATCAAGTCATGCTGAGTCAGTTAAGCCTGAAGTCAAGGGGTTCATTAGCTAGTAGTTACTTTTAGAACAAGAATGTGGCTCTTGTCAGGGTTTCTTAAATTGGATTACTGGATTTCTGCAGTACAGAACCAGCCTCTGTACTCCATGCCAGGCTGTTACATGATGGAAACAGATGACTTGGGCACAGTCTCCGGGATCTATGGAGATTACAATAAAATGTGCAACTAGTAGCAACAGCATGTCCATAAATAGATTACTTTAAAAAAAACCAAACAAACAGGAACTATATTGCCCAATTAGAAAATGAGAGAGCGCACTGATCTGCATAAAATGTGCACATGCTTATTCATGTGAACAGATACACATTTAGGCATGGTAATTACAGTTGAAATAGAAATATAGTACATCTCACCAGTGTGGAAGACTGCCTGCCTGGTTTGCTGTCTGGCTGTGAAGGGTGGGCAACTTCAAGGCCCAGCACTTCCTTCTTATGCCCTGTTATCTTTAAATCTGAGGTGGACGATGCAGCCCCTGAAATAAGAGGCTGCATGCCTTCCCAACAGAGAGCAGCAGCTAACTGCCAGACCAGGCTTGGCATGCAGATGATCTCACGCCTATGCACGCTCATACATCAACAATGGTTTGCAAATCCCCTTTTGTCCCCTCTTTTGGTGATGCGTTCACTCTTTTTTTGGCATTCCCAGAGTGGCCACCCTAAGGTTCAACAGGCTTTGCTGGAGAATATCATGCTATATTAACCACATGTTTGGACTCTCCATTTTGATCCTACATTCAGTTAATTCACAACTGAGCCATGTGTTAATACCTTTGTGATTCATTTTCTGCAAACTGCCATTGCAAACAAACAAACAAATAAATATGGATATGGATATGGTGAATATGGCACGAAGATGAGGAACCCATCCAGACTCCATGTATGATGAACATACCCCAGAGCTGCTTGGCCCACGGGGTTGGCCTAAGACTATTTACTGCCTGAGGTGGTACTTTCTCCTATCCCACCCCTTAAATCAAGATATGCAGTACTCAAGGCTGGCCAAGTTATTTCTGGCCTCCAGTGCAGCAAATCTCACAACCTCTTCTTGACAGTGAAAAAAGGGCAATCATAATAAAATAATTAGCAGTTTGCAGCCCATTCATGGCACCCCAGATAAACTGCCTCACTCAGCTAATGGTAGATCCAGTCCTGTTGGCAGACAAATTTATGTCAGAAAGTTTTCCTTGAAGACAAGAACTTTGGGAATCACTTACTGTGCTAAATTAAGAACAATGAATTACTCATGGTTAATATGAGTGCCGCATCGATAAAAACGCAACACTAGAAATGAACATGGGATAAAAAACTACTTTGGCTGTAGTTTTAGTGTTCGTGTTTTGATGTACTTGCAAACATTTGGCATCTGTAACACTCATATGCCTCAACCCATATCTCTTTGTCTAGCTGTAGAAATCCTCTCCTGCTTAGCCCATTGCACGCATACAATGAAATAGGTTTTCCCTACAAAAAAAGCACATCCTAGTAAGTTTGTCCCTAGACACAAAAGCAAACATGTATTCTGTTATATTAATGCTACTAATTTATGGTAGGGATGATTGAATTATGGGGTGTTATGCTGTATGAACATGCCTGTGGTAACACCCATGGTTTGTTAACCATGAAAAACTGAGAAGAGAACCCATGGTTTATTGCTGGGTTGTGAATAAGTTGTTTAAACTATGGGTTGTTGTTACATGGAAACCCAGGACTGTGGGTTGTTCATGGCTTTTTTTCCCCACTGGGCAACAGGGCAGTAAAAGAACCTAGTTTTTTTGCAATCCACAGTGCTGTAAAGGCATTTAGGATACAAGGAGGTAGAAGGAAACAATTAGCCCACAGATTAAGGAAAGCTTGGAGTGGACCACTCAACCAGGCCACATTGATGTCATCTTGCCTGAGTCCAAGGCAAAAAACCAATCCAGTGCAGGTCTCTGCTAAATGCCAGATCATCTGGCAGCGAGCATCCTAATGCAGATGCTCTTGCTAAGGTCATCTCAAGGTCAAGAGCCTCCACTTAGCAGATCTATCGAATAGTAAAATACCCAGGTGCCTGAACATTTGAGAACCTTCTACAGTCTGTCACAATGCTGAGAACAAGCCATTACTGGACAGTCAGCAGACAAAAAATGAGGGATTTGTCTGGAATCACCAGCCAGGCAAGTGGGGAAGAGACAAGAGCAGATGCACTTTGCTAGAAAAGGAAATTGAGGGTCCTTCTTTCTCAGCATTGGTGCTATGACCGACTCTCCCAGGAAGTGAAAGAGCTGGATGAGGACACCGGAGGAGATTCAGCAAGATTTTCCTCAGGTATGTGTGCAAATTCCCCAAAGGAGGGGAAAGCTTCACAAAGCACCCAGAGAGCTTCACCGTGGAAATCATGGGCCTTCAAAGAACCAGGAAGGTAGCTTAACTCAGGGCTGTGCTAGCTAGCCTGGATTTTCTATTTTATTTGTCATCCTTCATGGAAGTGACACTGTAAACTGCTCATTGTTTTGTGCTCTGAATCTGATCAATCTTTCCCCCATTCATTACTTTTTTCCTGTATCTGTAATATCTCTTTTACTTTGTTTTTCACCAAAACACAGACTTAGGTGCATTGGGGGTGCAAGGGTAAAGGCTCACAAAACAGTGTGCCACATTAACCAAGATCTAACAACCAGGTTGCACATAACACGCTGAGCAAAGCCTGTAGGCTGGCTGCCCTCCCCTGCGGACAGCAGAGGCCTGCCAAGACGCCGAGTGTGAAGCACTCCGGTGGAATCCTGGGCTGGGGTTTTGCAGCCCAGATGCTAAGGAGGCTGGGTTTGCTTTTCTCTTGGTGTTGCCCCCCAGCAGTAATAGGCTGTGTGGCACCAGGCCTTGAGCCTGCGGCCAGGGCTCTGTGGGAACATCAGGCAAAGTGAAGCCGCCACCTCAGGCAACAGGGGCTAGGCAGCAGAAGTGGTAAGGCTCAAGGGGTAGTCCGGCAGGTTTCTGTACCTGGAATGGAAGGTGGCACCACCCTGTCCTTTGCCTCGGGCAGCAAAATACCTTGGGCCAGTCCCGCAGGGACTGAGAAGACAAACCATGGTTTACCGGATAGATAAACCCTGAGACGGGCAACAAGCCATGGGTTACCCTGGGGGGCCAATGCTGCAGTCACCCAAAGATGCCAAATGCTGATACCTAAGGTGCAACAAATAATACTGTTCCTCAGATAATGTCAACTGTCTCAAAGTTGGGAGGGCCTGTAGTTCATACGCGCAGGACAGCCCGGATTCCATCTCCAGGTAGGGCTAGAGAAAATCCCATCCGAGTCCCTAGAGATCCGCTGTGTGTCAGTGCCAACACTCCTGGTTTAGATGGGACAATGTTCTGACTCACTATTTGTTCTTTTCTCTTGTACAGTGTCCTGCTGATCTCCTACTAATTCCAGGGGAGTAAGGAACAACTGCGAGCCTTTTCTCAGTGTGAAGAATGCATGGAAGAAAACCGGAGTAAGCATGGATCCTGCACACCTGACAGGAGCAGCCACAGATGATGTTACCATGGCAGGAGGGATGGGAGGAAGCCATGCATGATGAGCATGGTTGTGCCTCTGCCCTGCAAGTCTTGCACCTGTCACCTAAATAAAACAGGTAACAAAGCCGCCATGCCCGGCCATCTCCTCAAAAGCCAGCCCGCCTTTTTGGGCCGCCCTGGAGCTGCACAAACAATCCACCGCTGCCTTTGTTCAGCCAGCATTTGGAACAGGTGCTATTTGCTCTGTCTTCTCAGGACTTGCTCCTTAGCAAATCTGACTACAAAGCCCACAGCGTCTGTTGCTATTTATTTTTCTGCCCCTGTCTGCTTTGTTAGCTCTGACCAGGTGTGTGGGCGGTTGCTTCTCCTGGTGATTTGTCACAGGTTGTTTGCCTACAAGGTTTTCAGGCAGCTGTTATTGCACAATTCCAATTCAAATAGGCTGAGAAAACCACCGAGGAAAAATGCAAGCACACAATGATGGAGACTTGGCCTATATTATCCTCTGTATCTAATGCTTTCCTGCCTGAATTCTAGCAGAAGCAGGCAATAGGAGTGGGGGGTATCACCTGCCTTTCCTTGAGGAAGAGAAGTTTTGGTACAGAGTTTGGGCAGCCGTTCATTTGTGAGGAAGAAATTAAGAATTTATGTACAAATGTTGCTAAAGATGTCCCTGATGGTTGCCATTTCTTGGGAAAGGAACCATGTGGCATGATTCCCACTAACAATGTTGCCAGTCATAGGCTACTTACCTTCCCTCATTCCCCACAGAACTGAATGGGAGCCATTGACAACAAAACTCACTTCTTTCTGCAATCTTGGGTTCTGTTTTTCCAGTGATGCTAAAGAGTGGCAACACACAAAAGTGTCAAGGATATTGGCTCTTGCTTGTTCATCTTTGGACAATAGATTGGACACAAGCACCATGTGGGTACCAAGCTCCCCTGTACTCTAGATTAAATATTAATGGTGACAAGGGAGCCTCTGTGCATGTGCAAATTGCACTTTTATTTCCCCTTGCAACAGTTATTTCCCACAGGATAGGACTTCCACGAAGGAGGAGGAGGTTTCCAGCTTTTGCAGTGCCTGTAGTTTCAGGAAAGATTCTCTGGCATGCCGCTCAGAGCCACAGGTGGGAGGCTGAGGAAAACCACCCTGGTGCAAAGCATCAAGAAAGATGAGTCAGTGGTCAGGAAAGTGAAGACTTAAAGGAAAGGTGCTATGGAAGAAACATGTTTTGCAGGGTACTTCAAGTGAGCAGAACCTCAGAGAAGCTTATCATGCAGGGAACTGGGAAATTCCAGGCACGAGGGGCAGCTGAAGAAGCAAGCAAGAGAAGCCCTTTTTGCACTCTGCAGAAGTGCTGCATCTAGCGAGCTGATGGACTCTGCCTCCCACCCCTCGCTCTCTTCCCACTCCATGCCAAGTACTCCCTGGAAAGCTTTGTACAATCCAGGCAGCATATGCTAGTGTGATCGTGTTTTTTGCTGACGTTCGGCCGAGGCATTAAAGGGCCTTATTTGGCTGTTCCCGGGACTATGGTTAGCCATGCCGCCGGCCCTTCCGTGACCACAAGGGAGAGCGCTGGTGTGTTTGTGGTTGCTGCTACCAAGGGGATTGGGCTCTGCTGGCACTGGCCCACTGGGCCGGGTGTGGGAGTGGGGGGTCAGCTTCTCACGGTTCTCTTTGCCTTCCTTCGTTTACATGCACTTCTGTGCAGCAGGATAGATGGAAGCAATTAAGTCCCCGTTGTGCAAGGGAGATGGCACTCGCGTCCAAGTGTGCTCACAGGCGAGCTCCCCTGCCGGCAGAGGGAATTCCCTGCCTTTTGCCTATATATGGCCTGCAAACAACTCTGTGACTACAATGCAAGCATTTGTTATCCTTCATTCAGCATTGTTTAAAGAGGGTATTTGGCACGGGGCATCAAGCGAGTTTCTTGTTAAAACCCTGGCACCAGGCATTGTTTGACAGATTTAGACATACCGAAGTCTTTACAAGAAGCATGCGGGTGGGATGGGGAAGAAAGGAGGCTGTGTGTGCGTGTTTATGCCAAACGCTCACTTTCCTATTAGATCAGACCGAATGCAGGACATTTAACAACATCTGCCTATTATGTAATCTTCTAACGATGAACCTCCAAACTGCATATAGCACTGTAACTAAACCAAAGCACATTTCAGCGAAATGCATGCATTTTCTTCCACTGTCTCCGTCGCTTCCAATTCCCTCTCCCTTCTCTGTTGTTTCCCTTCTGCCTCTTTTCAGACTGTAAGCTCCCTGGGGCAGGGACCTGTCTTGGTAAGGCCTGATGTACATTGGAGGCCCTGCAATAATGGCAGCTGTTCCTGTAGAGCCATTTACTCCTCTAGTGGTTAGCTCTACAGAGGCTAAACACTGATCAGACACCATGTTGCCTACCCCACCAGGGCTGGCAGGAGTTTCAGATTCCAAGCAGGAGTTTTTCCAAGCCTTACTTGGAGATTGCAGGGGATTTTCTGCATGCTGCAACACGGAGCTGCAGCAAGTCCCCTCTTCTGCGGGAAGATTCCTGATCCTTCTGCACCCCACATACTACACAGGCTCCAGGCATATAGAACTTCATTAAGGTAATGGGGAATAAGATGGAGAACCTCCAAGCAAACTTCTAAGGTCACTGCTTTCTTTCACGTTATGCTGCTGTTGCTCATAAATCCTGCTTTGGCGGAATTACGCATTGCACTATCCGCTTCAGAACTAAATTGCTGATTAGCTCCAGCAGCCAGTGTCATAAAGGTTGCTCCTTTTGTGGCTCAGCAGCAAGAATGGACTATTTAGGCTAGCGCCCACCAGGGCCCTCAGATTTATAGGCTGTTTCTCCTCTGCTGGGCAGCACAGCATAAATTCCTCCCTGGAAAAGGGCATTCTCTCCATCACCTACAAGGCCGAGGGCTGTAATTAGGGTTGTTTTGAAAGGCTCAGTGCACGTCTTCCCAAGCGTCACAGTTCCATGCAGTCGCTTGGCTCAGGCAACAGCCATCGTTGGAGATGAGGTTGACCGGCAGGCCAAATCTTGCGCAGGGAACAGGATGCAACAAGTGATGTGGGTTTACCTAAATGCCGATCAAAACTCCCGCTCCGGAGCACTCTGCAAGTCTGGAAAGGGTCGGGACTCATGGGAACAACACTGGCATTCTCCAATAGCCAAGAGGAGAGAAGTGGGTCAAGGAAAATGGGGAACAGGATCCCAGGATACAGATGGGCAGTGGTGTAGTTCCATCAGTGTGGACCCTGTACTTAATGGTTTTATGGGGGTGGTCCTTAGGTTGACCATGTAGACTTCTTCACTTCTAAAATGTGAAGCTGATCTTTCTCCTCCCGCACCATTGCTGTTCCGTGCTTGATAAGAGATACCCTTAAGCATGCACAGTTCTGCATGGTCAACACCCCATGAGCCAGTGTGGTGCAGTGGTTAAGAGGGAGGGATTGGGACTCATGCGATCTGGGTTCAAGTCCCTGCTCAGCCATGGAGCCGACTGGGTGATGTTGGACTAGTCGCAGACTCTCAGCCCAGCCTACCTCACAGGGGTATAGTTGGGATAACATGGAGAGCAGGAGGAGAAGACTGTGGTAAGCCACTTGGAGTCCATGGCAAAAAGTGGGATATAAATCTAATAAATAAATAAACAAAACACACTTAAATCATAGCATTGTTATGACTTCAAGAATAAAAAGGAGCTTGTCTCTGCATTCTAAGTCAAAATATGCTTCCTTGGCTATGAGTACCATTTTGTTGTAGCAAATGCATTTTCAAAGTAAGCATTAAAGGAGCAGCTGCAGCCACCCCCTGTCTCTGAAGTGCTTCAAAGCAAGAGACGAGGATGCTGTGGGGAGCAGCATCGGCCCTACTTAGCCCAGGTGTCCCGATGCCAGTCTGGGGGCTGGTGCAGGGCAGGTTTTCCCCTGGTGCTCCCACGGGGCAGTGCTGGAGTGCAAGGCGCAGTCTTCAGCCACCTCATCGGCGCGGTCACAGGACACCCAGACCTTGGTCGCCCATCAGGCAGAGCTGCCCTGTGTGTTGCAACCCTGTGCACACTTCTGAGTGCTCCAAAACCTTCCATGCAGCTGGAGGACACAAAATCGGGGTCAGAGAAATGCAGCATGAGGCTGTAAGTTGCAGCCATTCAGTCTTCAGTTGAGATTCATTCTCAGTATACCTACTTCAGGCAGAATGAATCAGTTACTGATGGGGATTACTTTTCCATGTTTTGTCGTCATTTTTCTGGGGAAAAAACCCAGTTTTGCAACATTTGAATTTGCCAGCCTGTTAAGTAATAACTCAGCTGAATAAAATATGCAATTTCAATGTTTGTTTGCTTTTTGACCAGAGTGGAGCATCTGCCACTATCTAAATGGAATGTTTAGAGGCACTGGGCTTATGGTACTGATCGTTCACTCACACAGCACCTCAATTCCCTTTGATTAGCTTATTCTTGCAAGCTCATGACTTTCTTCTACCTGGACTTGCCTGTCCTTTGCCCACCCAGATACCATCTCTTGTCCCCTTTGACTTCTTTTAAACGGGAGGCAGAAGAAGTTGGCACCAGTTTCTGTTTATCCTCCTCAAATGTCTGCCTCCTGCAGTCACCTGACCTGCACCAGAAGTAATGGCAACTGCTTTATTTCTGCAGAGAGAACCTAGTTCAATTAAATTACCAACAACCTGTCACTCACTATGCATATGGTATAGTTTAAAGTGTAAACTTCATTAGCCAGCTGCTATCTGCCTCTGTCTGATGATAAGGCTTTAAACAAATCAGATAAACTGCATTTAATTCATCTCAAGTGGCATAAGCTGATTAGCAAGCATCAGCCTGTTGCTCCGTTCTTGAGAACCATTTCACTCTTTTGGGCTGGCAATTGGCAATAGGCCCTTCCCTGAGCGGTAACCAGGCGTGTAGCAATCTCTGAATGGGGGAGCTGCCCGGCAGAGGGGCAGCAGAGTTATCCGAGGCAGCATTTGGCAATGCAATCACTTCAGGGTTGGAGTTGTCCACAGAGGGGATCAGCACAGCCAGCCAATTTGGCAAAGATTCGAATCTGGGCATCTGCTGGTGTCAGGGTTGTAGATTCCCATCTCTAATAAAAGATCTTCTGCAAATCAGGTCAGAGCTGGAAAGTTCAGTGTATAGCCCTCTTCAGTCCCAGGGCCAAGTCACACTATTAAGATTCAAAATTCACTGGATTCCAAGCTATAATGAACATCCAACCCTAAATTAAACTCCAGCCTGGAAGTTGTAGGCGTATTCAGTCCAAATATGCACAGGTTTGTTTCTTCAACGCTGTAGCATCCCAGCCAGGGTCAAGGGTAGGTCCGGTTCCCCATGGAGGAAGAAGAGCCGGAAGGGTGGCCAGTTAGATGTTACCTGAAAAAAGAGGAGGCACATGATCAAAGCAGAGGACAAAAGTGGACACGGGGTTGCATCAGATGTGATGTGTGGATCGATGGGGCTGGCTGCATACAACTTCACTGAAATGTCAGCTGCGCGCTGTCTCAGCATGGTGAGGAAGACCGTGGCTGGGTGATGGCCCCTCTGCTGTCCAGGGGCTAGTGGCAGATGGACATCTTCAAAGCTGCCACTTACCCTTCTTGTGGTTCTTTACCTTTAAACCACAGCCTCAAAAGGAGGTCCCCTGCAGAGGCTGTCCTTCTGGATGGCCTGTTGGAAAAAGGGCCAAGTCCTGTTCTTTGATTTAGACTCTCATTTAAAAAAAAATAGGAGCAGGGAAAGATCATTGGACTGTTCACTTCAGGTGTCTTAACAGCTTCAAACAGAATAAATGCACCATTGAACTGCAGATGTCCACAAAGCCACGAGAGCATGCATGAAGCAGGGTGAGAACAATTGCGATGTGCAAGAAGAGGACAAAATATTCCCTTCCTACGGTTCTTTATCTCCAGGCTTGAATACAACAGGCCTTCAAAAAGAGGAGGGCATGCTTAAATAGGAGTCTGTCCCCTGACGTATGTCCTGAACTAAAAGGACTTCCTTCTGTAAAATATGACAGGGCTACTGTATACTATGAGGAATGAAAAGGCACAGTCTAACGGCTAAGCATTATTACTGCTGCTGTGCTGCTGCTGCTATTATAACCCCTTTGCATTTGGGCTATTTAAGCTAAACCAAGGAATCCATCATTTGCAATGTTTATTAACAAACTCACGTTATTCATCGCCACCAGTGGTCTTGCGCTAACCATGTTGCAGGGTCGCCATGGTGAAGACTGTACAGCTATATTGCTTTAGTTATGACGAATTATGCGGGGTGGGGTTCTAATGCAAAGCTGGTGGTGCTGGCTTGCCAGATCCCTAAACCTGCCGTTATGAACAATGGGATCATAAGGTCAAACTCTGGGGCTGACCCCATTGCTAGATGTTAATCTGCTATGTGTCAGCTGCAAAGCTCAGCACTAACCCTAGAAAGACTTTGAGTTGCAAAGATGACCAGTGTTCAGTTTTATTCTCACCAGGGTGACTACGCACTGTCTCTTCTTGCTGATTGCTGATGCTTTATTGTCTTAACAAAAAACAAAATCCAACTTCCAGATCGGACCATGAGATCTTCCCCATATCCCACACTCTCTTCCCATACCTTACAGTCTGGGTTCTAAAGCACCTGGAGGGACTTGCAGCACTACCTCCCTGCGATTTATTTATTTATTTAAAACATTTTACCCCGTCCTTCCCGATAAAACATCTCAGGATGGCTTACAATAATTAAAATAGTAATATAATAGTACAATAATTGAAACAATAAATAACAATCAAAACATAAATAACAATCAATTCCATGAAACTAAAAAAGAAAAAAAAAGAAAAAGAAGAAGAATTAGGTTTAGACAACGCAGTAACTAAAACTCGGGTTGAATGTGCATTGTCATTGAAATATGGGTTACTGGAATGTGAATTGTGTCTGAACCCAATCAATGCAATGTGGTGTAGTGGTTAGGAACACGGGACTGGGACTCAGGATACACGGGACTGGGTTGTAGTCCCTGCTTGGCCATGGGGCCAACTGGGTGACTTCGGGCCAGTCACAGACTCTCAGCCCAACCTACCTCGCAGGGTTGTTGTGGGAATAAGATTGAGAGCAAGAGGTGGGGAATGATGTAAGCCACTTCAAGTTTTTTCTTGTTGCAAGAAAAAAAAGTGGGATATAAATGTAATAGCTAAATAAATAAATCCTGCTATTTTAATCTCTATCACGCAAAGATCTCTAGCTCACTTAAATGATTGCCCTTCTCCCTTGCCTCCCAAGAGCAACTACAAAAAGTTCCATTTCTCCCTGTTCTTTTAGGTTTCCCATGCTATTTCCCAAGGTCAGACTACTTGTCTGTGTAGCCCCAAATTGTCTACCACTGTATTACAGAACCCTCCAGGGCTTCAGACAGTCCTTTAACTCATCTCCAGTGTAATGTGAGGGGGAACAACAGACAAGCTGGTGACACTTTAAAGATGAATAAATAGTAATCACGTTCATCTTTAAGGTGCTACAGTGCACTTCATTGCTTTTGCTACAAGTGACTAACAAGGCTAAACCACTGGAAATCATGAAGGGGAGGCAGGACCATACCACTCTTCAGCAGACTGAGGTGGAGCGGGGAGCAGAGGGAAGCCTTCCAGCTGTTCCTCAGGAACATGGCAGAAGAAACTATCTTTATGCATTGATTATTATATAGATAGCCCACCTTTTTCCTTCCAAGAACTCAAGGCTGCTTACATAATTCTCCTCCTCTCAATCTTCTCCTCACAGCAACAACCCTGTGAGGTTGGTTGGGCTGAGAGTCTTGGACTGGCCCAGTGAGCTCCATGGCCAAGTGGGAACTAGAATGCAGATCTCCTGGATCCCCTGGTGAACCATCACACCACCTATCCCATCAGCAACATTAAAGAAAGAGGTAGTGGCCCATACAGCCAGCTTTTTGAGGACTGGGGAGAGGGTACCATCTTGTCCTTGTCTCGGGCAACACCGGTTCTGGGCCAGCCTTGATTATAGATGTGAACCTGAAGCCTTTTATATATAAGACATACTACTGTGATGTGGCCCCATCCCTATCTTGAGTTTGAAGGACCTTTTTGTTAGTGGCACCCCATTAATTGAACCAACTCCCCAAGGAGGTGAACCAGGCACCAATACTTTATACATGTTGATGGCAGGTCAAAACCTTTTTATTCTCTCATTAAATTAACTGTTGATCAGAGGTCTGATTAATGATCGGCTGCTGTGGTTTAATGTGTTATTTATTCTTTGTTTCTTTTTTATATTTCTCTGTATTTTTGTATGGATTCTATGGGTAATTGTTATGTTTTAACATGGGTCACCATTTGTAAACCGTTCTGAGAGCGGTGTGCTGAGAGAACAGCATATACAACTCTGTAATAAATAAACAAACAAATAAAATGGAGTTGTTCCACAAAATCCACATTTTCTTATGGATACCTGGGGACTCACGAACTGCAGTGACTGAGCTATAAGCCAAGCAGCCCCCATCCTGGTCTAGAGACTCCCAGGTGCTCCTGAGGATCTCAGATGATCCATATCCATGGTTGACTGAACAAACAAGATTATCATCTCCCGTTTTTGTCTTCCTCTTGTTAAACCCAAGCTCTTTGCCGATCCTATTAGCAGATCACAGAAAGAACATCAGTGTATTCCAGCAAAGAGGATTATTCTTTGCTGGCCTGTTGGAGCTGAGAACAGAATAAGGATATTAATCATCCCAAAACAGGACGCTAACCTAGCTCCCAAGAACTAGGCAAACCTATGCTTTATCAGGGATTTCACAACCAGCTGTCTGGATTTAAAAGAACTATGGGAACAGAGCTGAAGGGAAACATCCTGATCCTCCTTCAGCATCACAACAGCGATTTTTAGAAGAGATAAGATCAGATTTTCTGACATGCTGTGTCCCGTTTATTCACATGATCTGTTTGAGTTGCTTTTGCACCACAACTTTCCATCAGGAGTAGATGTCACACAGAAAACAGATCCCTTTCATTTCACCAAAAAAATCAAGGCACCGGAGCAATTGCCCTGTGAGGAAAGTCTACATGTGGGATTGCTTCTCACTGGAAAAATGGTGAGGAAGAGGAGACATGATGGACATGTACAAATTGGTTTGGAGAAACTGGAGAGAGTATTCTTTTTTGCTTCCTCTCATAATATCAGAAAATCCAGTGGGGTCATTCCATGAAGCTGAGATGGTGGAAGGCGCAGGACAAGACACGGCAAGGGCTTCTTCAGACAGCATGTAGTTTAATGAAGGAATCTGCAACCACAAGATGTAATGGTGGCCACCAATTTAGGTGGTTTTAAAAAGGAAATGTGCTTGTGCTAATGTGTAGGACAACGTAGAATGACTGCACTGTACAGTGGCTGAGGAATGTTGAGAACCCTAGGACTTTTCTATCTCTGAACATGCACAGAATGATGACCTTAAGCAGACCTACAATGCAAGCTACCATGGCCGGGAAGAGAGTGACCCAGTAACTTGTGTGCCCATTCAACCTGCTGCCCAGGTGCTAATTATTGGTGGGCAACTTCCACATTCCTTCTGCTCTCCTTTCTGATGGTCTTTTCTTTTAAACTAGACATGGAAGCAACAACCCTGTAAGTAGAGGTCATCTTCACTACGTCAGCTGGCAGTCCCTCAAATAGAGGATTGCACTTTGTAAAGCAGAACACGTGGCCACCCTGACATATGGCAGTGTCCTTCCTAGACTGCACTACTTTAGATTGCATGTAGGCACAGCACCTTATCTTTGATTATTTTGAATTTTTAAAATCTTGTCTGTGAAAAGCTATAATGTCAGGAAAAGAGCTAGGCCAGTCTTGCACCAGTCCGAGGCACAACTTTATGTTTTACAACCATAGTTGCATCCGCTGGGATAGGCACGGGAAGAAAAGGTGTTTTGCTTGCACATTTAAATAAGCTCCAAGAGAGCCTGTTCCATGGCAAATCTGTGACCTAGTTGAGAGCATAAAAAGCTAATGTACAAGCACCTTAAGATCTGTTGGTCCCAGGCTGTGAAGGGCTTTAAGGACAAGAAGCAACACTTTTCACTGTGCCCAGAAGGTTCGTAGGAGCTAGTTAGAAGATGGGTGCAAAGAAATAAAGTAGTAAGGATATACGGTGATGCTAGAGGAAGTTGCCCCCTGTAGGCTTCTGACTCCTGTCTGACAATTTCCCATGAAGGCCAACTTCCCTCCCTTCAGTAGTTCCACTTTGTGCTCAGGGCTCAGGTTGGCCGTTTGGCCATTCAAGAAGTATGCAGTCAGCTGATCAGTATGTTGACCCGGCAGTATCTTAACAGACGGTTTTGCTTTTGCTGATTAGAGTTTAAAGTCTCAGGAGCCATGCTTCATGGGAAAAGGAAGACCGTGACCAGCCTTGCATGATTGTGGCATGTTAACAAACCAGAGTGCTTTGTTACCTCTGCCGTGTGTGCCAACTAATTCCTTTTATTTATTTATTTTATTATTATTTTTATTTAGGAGACTTCTATGCCGCCCCATTCGCCGAAGCCTCAGGGCGGCTCACATCCATAAATAGACTTCAATAAATAATATAGTTAACAGTATAAATAAAATTAAGTCGCCCTGGCCAAAGAATATAATGAATAAATACTATTAACAATTAAAATGACATTTGAATAAAAAGGTCTTCACCTGGTGCCGAAAAACAAATAACGACGGTGCCAGGCGGACCTCCTTGCTAATGCAACTCCCCATATCATTAAACCTCTCCGGCCTTTAGGCTTGACGGTGCCTTAGCATGTTGCCTGCGGGCAGGTTAAATTACTAAACCACACGTGTGTGTGAATAAACCCCACTGCAAGTCATGGCCAGCAGAGACGATTTATTAGCCATCCCAGCGTGGCTTATAAATCCTACCCCCAGACGCAGAGAAGTTCTCACAACACACTAGGCTGCCTCTTTCTTATTTTATTCTTGTTTATTTAATTCATTTTATACCACCCAATAGCTGAGGCTCTCTGGGTGGTTAACATAAGTTAAAATTAAACAAATGTTTAAAAAACACAAAAAAGAACAGGACTCTCACTGCAATTGCTATGATTCAGCACAAAAGCATAGTGCAGTGTGTTGTGTGAACTCAGCCAAAGGCTGTTGCTTGGTTATTTTAGGGCTGCTGTTTTCCCCATGAGCAATGCAGCCAGTTTTAGATGATGCGCCAAGTTATGCCAGTGAAAGTAATCAGGGAAATCCAACTGGCATGCGCTGGCACATGAAGCAAGGAAATAAGCCACTGTGACTTATTTCCCTCATGGTGATTGTGCAATCTAGCCTAATTTTATCTTGACCAGCTGTGTTTATAGTGCAAGACACAAGACTTTCAGACAAACAGAGCCCTTCTTCAGCTGAACCTTGTAAAAAAGCATTTTGGTGTCTGATTATGTTGTTTGTCCAGCTAACTTAAATCTGCAGACTTCTGTCTCAAGATGGAGGGGAGATCTAGAGGAGACACACGTGTATGATATGTATAGGCCATATTGGTATGGTTTCAAGTTGCACCAGAACCCCTCAGGGACAAAGCAGGAAATGAAAGACAGGTATATTCCCTACGGTTAACTTGGACTGAATTGAGAAGTATCATAATTAATGCTTTTTGTTTGTGTGCCTTGCTCATTTTTAAGCAAATTCAAAACAATATGTTTTTCTTGCCTCTGAAATTTGGATTTTTGACTCATGAGTAACCATTTTTCCTGCTCTAGGGTAATTAATTGTGAAATTTCCAGCTGATGAAAAGGGTGTTCCATTTTGCAGAAGATCAGGGCTGGTCCAAGACATTTTGCTAGCTGAAGCATAATAGCAAATTCCACCCTGCAAATACTACCCGCAGCTGTCCTTGAAACCTTTGGGAGGCAAAACTCCTACAAGCACCTCATCCTAAATAGGGTAAATAGCAAAAGCTGCTACCCTTCCGTGACAGTTAAATTCTGCTTTCTGGAGTGGTTGTGCCTCACTCCTGGTTAAAAGTAGTGCAGGGTGAAAAATTAGGTTATCTGGAAACAAGACAACACTAATACTTTATCTGATTCCTGAGGCGTATCATTTTGTCTGAAAAAACATGAAAATCTGAAAGCTAAATGTTGACACATATCCTGTTTGCCTGCATTTGGAGTATTTGTGCCTTGCCTATTTTCTTCCAGGTGATTATGGTTTAGTCAGCTTGGACTCTTGTCACACACAAATAAGCTGGAGGAAGTCAGCGATTTCCTTTACTGCAAGCCTACTTCCTTCTCTCCCTCTGTCTTTTTCTCATTTCACCTCAGCACTTCCGGTGGTGAAATATCAGAATGTAGAAACCATTTCTTCACACATGTCAAAGCATATGGTTGTGAGCACCTTGGGAAATTTCGATTGGACTGCATAAAGAAACCCTGACATTTTAAAAAGAACAGTGGGGTATCACCTTTGCTGCAAAGGGCTATTATAGAGCACATGCATGCAGAAGGCAAGAGGTTCAAAACCTGGCATTTCCAGGTAGAGGTCAGGAAGCAACCTGACAAAATCCCTGGAGATCCACTGTCAGCAATATCAGATCAGGTAGAGCGGCTGTCCGGGTCAATCTAAATCATCTTCCCATGTTCCTGTAATGCCTTTGCTGGCTTTTATTTCATTTTATACAGCACCAACTTGGTGTGGGACTGAATGTTAACTTGGAGTGGAGAGATTAAGGTTCGAAACTATGTTCAGCCAAGAAGCCTGCTCAAGCAGTGCAGGGCAGACTTTGAAATTTGGGACCTTCTTTGCCTTTGGCTAGCACCTACGGTCTACCAGCTGGAGCTAGGTGCAAAACAGTAGCTTAAGAATTGAGAAGGAGGGACA
Source organism: Varanus komodoensis (assembly GCF_004798865.1). Taxonomy (NCBI): domain Eukaryota; kingdom Metazoa; phylum Chordata; class Lepidosauria; order Squamata; family Varanidae; genus Varanus; species Varanus komodoensis. The sequence continues at coordinate 12,288,859 of NW_025336481.1, read as the reverse complement.
TAGGCTGCAATTAAGGAATAAGGTGGCCTTGAGCACACGGCCATTTCAGGGGGTTCTTGCCCCAGAAAGGAACCCAACTTCCATTCACACAAAAAGCTATCCCTTGTAACTCCACCAGCCCCCAATTTTTCTTGAACACATTTAGAAAATCAACACTAGTGATAAACAGTTGTGAATCAGAAATCTTTGCTTCTCTACTGAAAACTGCCTAAAAGTTATCTACCAGTAAAGTTCAAGCTACTTTTGTCCACCCCTGCACTAGGTGACTTTGGGCAAGTCAGTGACCCCGTTTAGATGACATGACAACCCACCATGGTTCCACTTAGCTGGGGACCTTTCTTGTCATGCTGAGTGCCAACAAGTGGCTTTCTTGCATGATACCCACAGGAGCCCTTGCTTGGAACACTGTGTCATGCGAACTCAGTATTGTAGGTTGTTCGAGGGAGTAGACAATCTTGAAATAACCCTACAACAAGGCATGGGTAGCTTGAGGGTTGTCTGTCTCCTCAAATACTTCACAATGCTGGGTTTGCATGACACAGCCAGCTACAACGGACTCCCATCATACAACAAGTTACAAGTGAGTTGCCACCTGCATATTCAAAATGGCAGCCATGCACTCTGCTAAGACTTTAACCTATCTTGGCTTAGCATTAGACAGAGATAATCTCACTGTCTCTTTGATTTCTTCACTGTCTACAGTAAAATTCTGCAATCCTTCTGTAGTCATGGCCTCATATTTTTCCCTGGAACTCCTTCTCTGGGAAGACATGCATGATTCCTACTTTCTTGGACATGAAATTAAAATTCAACCTGCTTTTTCGTACTTGGTGATTGATGGATTGATCTAACTTTTGCTGTTTTAATGTCACAAGACACTGATTCTTTTAATATTTTGGGTTTTGAAGTGCAGCCTTATTGACTTTGGGGGTCATAGTTGATCTGATTTAAGCTGCCTTGGGAGGATTTTGCCCTGAAATGTGGCATATAAACTTTTGAAATAAATGAATACAAGTAATTTCCAGAGAGATCTCTACAGCCATACATTAAAACCTTGTTTTGTTTTTTAACGAGAGGCATGAAAGCTGGGATTCCCACCTTGTGCTTCTAGGAATAATATCAGGTACTGTGCTCAGAGTATATGTTATATTGCTGCTTTCCCTGCTAGTTGAAGCAGCAAAGGAGAGTTTCATATGGATATGACATGTGATGTCTTGCACCAAGTCTGATTTCATGATGGAAGTAAGAAAGTCCAGTGGGCTCAATGCAGATCCCTCCAATGCAGCATTCCCCAGAGAACACACATGCCCAGTGCTAATGTGGCCATGTGTCCCACTTTTCAGAAAAGGTTCTCTGTTTTAAGGCATCCTTTGTTTCAGGGGTGCAGAACTGCCTTCAGCCCAAGGGCCTAATTCCATTCAGGAGAACTGAGGGGTTGCAATCTCATAGTGGGAGTGGCCTTTCCAAAGGGGGTGTGGCCTAAGGCCAAAGGGGAAGGGCAGAGCTCAGACAATCCCAAAGGCCAGCATTAGTGCTGATAAGTAAGCCGTAAGAGAGGCAGTTCTACCCTTATGCTGTGGCAGAATGAAATGTGGTATATTTCCATTATAGTAATGCTTTCCATGCAAATCCACACTGCATTCTTGTCCCTTCTTTTGGCCATCCTACCAATGGTACTGCAGATTTGCACTGGGGTTATGCCAAATTAATTCTGGCAGTAGACAAAGCTTAATATGGGGTGATACTTGGAGCAGAGAGGTATTTGCATAGCTTGCGCAGCTGACTTTAGTAAGCGGCATCTTATTGTTAACATCCCAGTGGGTTGTTGCAACTGCCATTCAAATGCTAAGTTCCTCTTAAGTACAATAAAGCCACAAAGATGAATTAGCAAATTGCTCAGTTCAGTTTTGTCCCCCTGCTTTGTTCATTTGATGTATTTACACCAGACCTGAACAGTACATGTACCATCCACTTGCTACTATTTGCAACCATTTCTCCCCCCACCCCCCCGCACATACACACTTCCTTTGTGCAACCTGTACTTGCCAGTATCTGGCACTTAGCAATGCAGCAGTGCCTTTGATACCTGCCTGGCCAAGAGGAGTTTGGTAAGGTCCTCTTCCTCCATCTCTGAACTCTTGAGACAGAAGAAACTGGATTTACAAAATTTATCTCTGTTTTGTCTCCTGTATGCAAAGACTTGTCATCTCTGGGGACTTATTGGATTGCACTTACTCTGCTCAGTTTCTATTCCAATTTTTCTCAAGGACCTGAGGCAGATAACCACAATTTTATTATGATAATTATGAGTATTTATATTATGCCATTCATAGATATGGCACCTTGCAATGTACAAGAGGACAGCTTCTTGCCTTAGGGGACCTATGATATAAATGTCTGTGGAAAGGAGAGATCAGAAAAGCAATTCTGTGTTAAATAAAAATCACTTGATATTCCTTAAAGCCAGTAAGTGATAGTACATACCCTTTCAAGAACACACTTATTCAGATTTTCACATGGCTCAAGGGCAGGGCTGGAGAACCGCTGACTGCCCAGATTTTGAAGAACACCTACTACCATCCGTTCCTCGACACTGGGTAGCTTGGCTGGGGCTGATGGGAGATTATGTTCAGTGACATGGAGTGCCATTGGTTCCACAGCCCTACTTGAGTGGAAGGACGTATTTGCAGATTTACTGTTTAGCATTACTATTCATTTATTTTTATACCCAAGATCAGTGCAGATATAAGGCCCCAAATCCCCGAAGCAAATCAAGGAAATCGAAATGAAAAATTCTGCAAAAAGGGGGCACTTGTGCAAACACACTCCAATAATTCTTTTAAGTCTTTATGGCAAATTAGGATGCAAAGAAGCAACTGTTTGTGCAAATGTCTTTAATACAAAAATTGAATATTTTCCCCCACCTTCTCTTTTCCTGCAAGCAGCGTCCATTTGCAAACAAACAAAGAACAAAGTCAGAACTGAGCCAACTTCCACCTCACCTGGTTAGGACTAGAAGCTTGTTTTTACCATCCTTTCCAGATATTGGCTTGTACAGTATAATTTTTAAAAATGCTTGCTGGTAGTTTAGATTATGCAGAAGGAAAATTAAACAAGGACCTGCAATTCCCACATACCATTGCCTGAAACAAACCTTGCCTTCCATTTGACGCTCAATGACCTTCTGGAGTATTTTTAGGAATGGCCATATAGGTACCTAGCACATGAGTGACTCCTGCTTAGTTGTGAACTAATAGGAGTGAGGAAAAAGACAGAGAAAAAGAGAAAGAAACTGGTTTTTAAAATATGGAAAGAAAAGAAAGTTCCTTATGGCAGGTTAAACACTTATTACAAGATGAGTATGTTTATACAGTATTTGGCCTATGTTGAGAGGAGCTCATACACGGACAGCAAGCACCTGTAGTTTGGAAGGAAAGAAAAATGGGATGAGTGCCAGGGAAGTCTGGATGTATTTCTTGAGTTCACCAATTTTTATAACTGTAGAATTCAGCATCTGCTTTTAAATCATCATTATACGTTGTCAGCATCTAACAAAATGCTCACAGGGCAAAAAAATCCCAGTTTCAAGTATACATGGATGGGATCTGAACCAGCAGTGACCGAGCCAGAAAGGGATTTTGGGGTTGTGTTGGACAGCTCAGTGAACATGTTGGCCCATAGTCAGCTGCTGGGAAGAAGGCAAATTCCATGCCAGACACAATTAGGAATGGAATAGAAAACAGAACTGTCAAAATCTTACTCCCTCGAACAAATCTTCAGCGCAACTGCACTTGGAATATTGTGTTCAGTTCTGGTTGCCTTACCTGAAAAAGGACATTCTTGAGTTGGAAAAAGTACAGAGAAGGAGAAATAAGATTGGAGGAGCAACAAAAATGATAAGAAGAGGCTACAATTGTGATTGTTCAGCTTAGAAAAAAGGTGAATAAGGGGAGACATGATACAGGTGTTTAAAATTATGCACGGTGGGGAAAAGCAGAGAGGGAAACATTTTCCTCCTTCTCCCATAACACTTGAATCCAGGGTCATCCTATGAAGCTGATGGATGGGAGGTTTAGGACAGGTAAAAGAAAGCACCCCTTCCCACAGCATGTTGGATTTGCTGCCATGGGAACTGGCAATGACCACCAATCTCGATGGCTTTAAAAGGGGGATGGGAAAGTTTCATGAGGGAAGAGGCTAGCCTGGATGGCTATGTACTGCCTCCTTAACCAGAGGGGGTATGTCTGCAAGCCTAAAATAAAAGTAACTTTCATCTTCCACCTCCCACAGTATTCCCAGTTTCCTCTGGATTCCTTCCACTTCAATCCTCATGGGAAGTGTGGGAAAGTAGATTTTCCCCATCAACAATAGTCTGGTCTGCATGTAATGAGAGGTTTCAGTGGGTGAACTTCTTGGTGGGGTTTCTTGGAACAGCAGTGGCTGCCATTTTGAATATTTGAGTTGTGAAAGGAACTCATCATAGGCTGTCGAGGTGGATCAGAAGCCACCCAGAACCCATTGGCTGTTTTAGGGTTATGGGTAGCATGCTAGGTTCACATGTAACAACATACTACAGTCCTTCCCCTGCCACCACCATCGCTTAAATATTCAAAATGGCCACTACCAATGTGTGGCTTCTTATTACATGCAAACTAGGTCAATATACTGTACTCTGCTGTAACGCAAAGTATTTTGGGGTGGCCTGGTCTTGATGGGGCAATCCTTGCTCCTGGTGGAGATCAAAACCACTAGATCTGTTTTGTTGATTTGGATCAACACAGCTGTCTCAGTTTTTGGATTCTCCTTTGAGATGTGCCAATGGGAACTGTCAAATTTTGTCACTACACCAATGCTTGGAAGTTTGGATATATATCTGTCCAAAAACTGAAGGAGGAACGTTTTGTTTTTTCTTGCAGATATATAGGACTCATGGTTGGCTGTAACTTCACTACAAGCTCAGGTTTGTCCCTCGGTCATGTGTGCGATGATCAAAATTTCAAAAATAGGCATAACTCTCACAGCCTAAGCAATCAGAGCAATATAGGATTAATTATTCCAATGATCTCCTCAAGATGCCCTCAAGTTAATGGTGGGGAATCTTGTGGCCCTCCAGTTGTGCTTGACTACCACTCCCATCATTCCTGATCGTTGGCCATGCTGGTTGGGGCTGATGGGAGTGACGAGAAGAAGGCGCAGTACGTGCGCCATCCTGCTTGCTCCCAGGTGTTCTGCTCTCAAGCGAACAAGGGGCCGCAATGAGGAGGAGAAGGGTGTGGAGCTGCAGAGGCTGGGAGCGGTGGTGACGAGAGGGCTGCTTCGCTGAGAAGGGCCTCATTGAGGGCACCTCGCCCAACAGTCCTTAGAGAACTGGAGCAGGCACAGCTGAGCCCACTCAATAAAGCTCAGGATGATTTGCTGCGCCAGAGCGCCAGCGAGGAACTCTGCTGAAGTGAAACTAAGAGAAGTTCAATGTTGCCCTCAGATAAATCAGCCGTTGAAAGGAAATGCCTCTTCCTCCTGTTTCACTCTCTCCCTTCATCTCTGCCCCTTCCACTGGAACAATGGTGCCCTCATCAGGTGATACCTGGATGTGTTCAGATCAGACTCCAGAGAAATCTGCTCTGAATTTATTTGCCTTTCAGTATCCCTGTACAATAGTAACTAGGAAGATTGTTACCTTAGTTGATGATGGCTTTGGTGCCTACTGAAAGCAGGCCTTTTCCAGCAAGCATTTCCAGGAAGGTCATAGAATCATATAGTTGGAAGGAACCTACCAGGCCAGCAGGTCCAACCACCTGTTCAGCAGACTCAAGTCTCCCATTCAGTTCCCAACCAGCCCTGATCCTGCTTAGCTTCAAAGATTAGGCAGGATCAAGCACTTCATGCTAAACAGAAGCTATGGCATCCTGCCTTCTGTAAATAGCAATACTGTACAGTATTTAATTTATGATTTTATACTGCATTGTTTTAGCAATATAAGCCATTCATAAACACTGTTAGGTAAACAGATAAGCTCAGGCCAAGATCCCTCTAATCCAGCCTTTGGTTTCCTATGGCAAATAGAATGCAGAGGAATACTGCTTGTCTCTGCTTCTGGAAGTTCTTGTTTACTGGAAAGATGGTTTGCATCTGTTATGAACTTTCCAGGGTCTGACAATCAGCTGCCAAAGTCCTGCTTGTGAGCTTGCCATTAAATTGTACTAGATTGGGGACCTTAAGAACAGGGCTTCTCAGTGGTAGTCCTATGCTTATGCACCTTGCTCCCTAGGCAGGCTACTAGAGTGTTAAATAGGCTTAAAACACCTTTTGTCTCTTCAATAGTCCAATGTATTTAAATTGTTCCTGTTAATCTATTAATCTCTTACTTTCAGTTGGTGTGGGGGGGGCATGGGGGAGAGTGAGCAGGAGGGGAAAGGAAAGAAACTGCCCAGCTACAGCTACCACTTTATACAGTTTATTATTTTTACTACTTCTGGAATTTAGCATTTTACTATAGATTGTGGTTTTATAGATTGTGATTATGCTTGTGAGGAATGTTGTTCTTTTAACATATTGTAAGCCACCTTGCTGGGTTTTTGTAGCAAAGCATGTGACTTTCATGATAGCTATGGATGATTGCGGGACCTCACCTTCACAAACTTCTCTCAAGCAGCGGTTCTGAGCATCAAGCCCATGGGTCAAATCCAGCCTACCTGAGATCCCCCACTGCTCCTCTGGTCCCACCCTTTCTCCTGCCTCTAATTATTTGGTAGCTTCTTGCTCTTGTACTGTCTTCCGTGCATTTTGAAAAGCTGAAATTCCTCTTTTAAGCCTTAGCTATTGGCAGAAAGTGCTTTAGGCTAAAATATGCTGGGGTGGTTTTGAGAAAAAAAATAGCCTTTGGACCCACCCGCCACTGGAATTCAGCAGCCAAGTGCTTCTCCAACTTTGAATTCGGCCTTTGGGGTAACAGGGGTTCAACACTTGGGTCTAATGCCTTGCTAAGGCCATCTGAGCTAGAGGCTTCTGAATCCCATCAGCTTTGAGCCAAAGAAAGGCACTTTTAAAGTTCTCCTGAAAGCAACAAGACGTTTGTTTTTGGCTGTGGCTGGATCATGCCCAAGATTTCCATTATGACTGTTTCATAATGTCCAATCTGGGCACGGCTGCTCTCGGTGAGGCCGTAGCAAGTTAATCAGTTATACAAATTTAAAACACTATTAAATTATCCTTTTCAAATAAACACAGCAGTATCCTATGTACTGTGGTACAATCTTGATTATAACCTTCGGTATCAATGGAATTCATCTCATGAGAAATTCTATGTTAAGCAAGACGGAGTGGGGAAATGGATGGAATAAAGGTACAAAAAATACAACACAATTAAGATGAGCAGCTGGCAGTCATTAAAGTTCCCTGCAAAGCAGCTTGAAGAAAATACAAATGGCTCTGACCTTTTTGCTTGAAATCCCCCAGAGCAAACCTTTAACAAGAAGAAGAGTTAGGCTTGGAGGAGGTGAACCACACGGGATGGGCAAGCAGCCCAGGTGTGATAGACATTTGTCCAATCTTCCCTTCCCATCACACCAGACACTGGGGGCATCCAGTGAACCTGACTTGCAGAACACACCGAACTGTGACAAGAACGTCATTCTTCATGCAACATCTTCCTTGTGGAACTCTTTGTCCAAAGAGACTGGTTGCCCCCTCTCTTGATGCCCTTTTTGTTTCTGTAGGTGTTTCTTTTTATTCTTCCTCACCCTGTTTCTTATCATTGCTACTGTCAAGAGTGAAAAAAACACCCTTTGAGAGTCTGCTGGGGGTGTGCAATCAAGAGAACACTCACAGTTGCTTCAGACATACCGGAAATACACAGGACATGCAGGCAGTGCCCAAGGGGACTAGCAAGACGGAGGCTGTGCAAGATGCTTTTGTAACCTATCAGTCACATACACAGTTTGGGGAAGGTGGGGATCAGGCAGGGCATCAGGCAGAGGTGGCACCTGAGGGGCTCCTGAGAGAGAGGCACCTGAGAGGCAAACAATAGGGATTAAGACAACACAAAGAGAAGAACCTTCAGGCCAGGTAAAAATTAGCATGGCTAAGATGTACCTCCAAAGGACAGGCCCATTATCATTGTGTTTCATGGGAAGCACAACTTGTGACATGGATTCCTGATCAGATCAGGCATCCCATCTTAAGTCTAAAGCTGTTCTTACAGTGCCAGGTTTTCGGCAGCCATATTATGGCTTTTGCTGGTGTTGTCCTGACACCACCACTACCTCTTAATCAGGCCATGGGATGGCACGGTGAAGAGGAGAAGCAAGTCCAGGCAGCTTTGGCCCATGGGCCCCTCACAGGGTGCAGGCCTTCAGCAGGTCCCCAACCCTACCTTTCCTTGGTGGTGGCCCTGGGTTGGATCCAGACTTAGTCATGGGTCCATATGTATTTTAAGCATGACTATGTCTGGATCCAAGCCATTCTGTATTGGGTTTATTAAGATGTCCTTTTAATTTTGAACTTAAAATGACACATTGCCATTTCCTCACCCCTTTCCTCTGCTTTCACACCACCCATATTTTGTGCTTGGTTTTAATTGCCGAGAGCTGCCTTTCATGATGCCCACAAAAGCAGAGATAAACTTTAATATAAATCAGGTATGGAGTGCCTCCAGCTTGCCAGCTCCTTCCTGAGACCCCACCTCTCTCCCAACAGGGAAAAACAGCTATCTCCAATCTGATCACAGGGAAGACATTTTTGGCTTTGGGAGAGAAGGTAGGGCCTCAGGCGGAAGCTGCTGAGTGATTCAGTCTGCCTTACCTTTGAGCACTCATGCAGAGGCTTGTTCTCCTTACTTGTGACTTGTGCTGGTCATCCTTACTTCTGAGTAAAGGTGCAGAGGCTTGGTATTTGGGATACACTGTGAAAGTGCTCTGGACTTTACCTGGGGGCCTGTCCACAGGTGGAATGTGCCCCCGACCTTTCCCAGATTGGATTCTTCTCCTTGGAATGCAAAAGATTCCCCATCTATGTTTCCTGAATACACCTGGTGAGCTACTACAAGGAACAGGAAACTTCATGGGAAAGAAAGACTCCATAATAGGAGCTAGAAAATAACCATGAAAATGTTTTGGGTAAGACATGCTTGAGGTATAAGAAGTTTAACCATTCTCAGTTGAACACAGTTCTCATTAGTTGGCATCTATTTCTGCAGATCCCTGATATACACCTCCAGTTTTTTCTGTCATTGGTTTAGATTCCATCCGGATGCCATGATAAATACATAGTTGTTTCACTTTTGTGAAGTAGCACTGGAATATCTTATTTTGCCTTTATTTAGGTCCCAGGGCCAGGATGGGTCTCTGTGTGTAGCAAGCCCTCTAACTCTGCCCCCCTCACTCTGAAGTCACACATAATGTTCATGCATAGAGAAAAAGCTATTCTGAGTTCAACAAAGATGCAAAAACCTCTTTTATTTTTTATTTTACTTGCATTTCAGGGAAAATCATCCTCCGTGCTTTCCTGGAAAGAAACGTTACAGCATACAATAAACAGACAGAAAAAACATAAAACACATACAGAAACTGTCCTTCATACACACACTCAAGAGAGAGACACAGGATGACTCATTCAGACATCACAACAAAACAACACACACATGTGTGTGGGCTCAGAGGACTGGCCCAGGACATTTTACTGTCTGATAAGGACCAGCAAACGCATCCCATTTCTCACTTAACCAGAGCTTAACCTACCACACCAGATTATTGTGGGGGGAAAACTGGAGATTTGTAGCTCATGACTTAATGGTGGAACATATGTATAATAAAATGGAGTAGAAATAGATGTACTGGGAAATATAATTGATGATGATAATGATGATTGCATTACGTTTATACCCCACCTTCCTCCCTCTTGTGAGGAACCCAAGTTTTTCCTGATCTCCATTTTCTCCTCACAACAAGCACCCTAGGGTTGGCTGAGAGTGAGTGACTGGGCAAAGTCACCCAGTGAGCCTCATGGCTGAGTGAGGGCTAGAACCTGGATCTCCTACTTCCCAGTCCAGCACTCTGACCACTATGCCACCCTCACCGTTGGGCTCCCTGCTGTATGAAATAGCTTACTATGCACGGCACGCTATTTTACTGTGTGTGTACGCTCACCAGCGTCTGCACCTGAGACAGCCAGTATCCTTCTTGGAAGTTTATCCCATCTTGGGGAGGAGGCCTGGAAAAAGACACCAACGCTTAAAAGTCATATTCAGCATCCCAGATTTGAAGAACAGCCCCTTGTTTCTTACATGTCCCATCTCTGCTCCTTTATCTACTGCATGATCATCAATTCAAAGACAGCTCTGAGCCAGCAGAAAGCTCCAAAGAGTGAATCACTACCATGTTCCTGTATACACAAGGAGGTGCAGCTTCCTGAGAAGATGCCAAAGTTGAATGGCATCCTATCCTTAACTCCACATTACCTGCCTATCCAGTTGCATTTCCTTAAACAAACCGGCCCACCAGCAGACTAGAGAACAATGCTGAAGGGCCCTGCAATGGTGCCATGCACCACCTGAACTAGAAAGAATATGAATTCCCATTATTCTCACTCCCTCTTGGGCGGAGCTAAATGTTCCATTGCCCAGTTGCAGCCACACCAAATTTCTGGATTTTTGCCATTTCTACATGCTATAATCATGCAATTCACACAGGGAGAGATCAAAGCTCTGTTCTTCAGCCCCTCAATATTGTCCCCAAGCAGCCTCCAAGTTCTGTCCCAAGCAGCTGCCACCAGAGTGGCCATTGAACTCTGCTAATGGTAGGGCCAGCCCTTCAAAAGAAATAGTTAATGTGCCCATATAAGAGCAGGTATAAAAACCACACTAAGTTGAAAAGAGTTGTTCTGTAGTCATATCAGATGCTATTTCTATAATTGTAATTTTTTATTGTTCTTACTCAGAATTATGCAGTTTGAGATGAAAAGGCACAGACTTACACACGTTAGGCAGGAAAAAAAGTCTACAACTCCCAGCATTCCCCATAGCTGGTTTAGGCATGCTGGGACATGCAGGTCAATTTTCTGTCTAACTGTAGGCTTTGGATTGTACCGAAGAGATTTTGGTCACCATTTTGGATTCTCAAATACAGGCAGTCCCCAAGTTACGAACGTCCGAGTTATGAATATTCCATACTTATTGAAAGGTCATATCCACATCCAGGTTAAAGAAAAAGGAAGCATAAGAAGAGATTTAGAATAGGTTTAGGAGTTGTCTATCAGCCCTTACATGGACAACGGACTAAGCAGTCAGACAAGTTGCCTAGCCAGTCCTCTCTGTGAAATTATATTACTATTTAAATTACAACAATGATGTCTAAAGCTGCGTTTATGTATGCCATTTAGCAGGTGGCATTTTAAAGGAAAGTTCACTCTTTTGTGGGGTGTGATGTCTGTTTGTCTGGCTGTCAGTCTGTCTGTTTCTTTCTTTCATTTTAAGGCTACATAAGTGGCCACATTTTAAACCTGAAATGTGTACTTTAGGTACTCCCATATTTGGATTCAGCTGGTAAAAACTAAAAAAACCTAAAACTAGCTAAACACATACCCCTTCTGATAGACCCAAAAGTTGGAAAAAATTCTCCCTGAGAATAAAAGAATAGGTGGTTTAGGAACAAATAACATCTTGTGGTTGGAAAGATCATTCCTCTTTTATTCCCATCCAGGATTTGTATTGGAAGAATGTCAAGCCGGCCCTTTCACAGCCAAGCACGTAAGGCCACCAGAAGATGCTGCGGACTCACTCCAACTTTCTGTTCACGGTGGCCCACAGGGAACCACGAGTCGGCCACGAGCGCAGCTGTGCCTTCCACTCACGCTCCCCGGCCACTGCAAGCAGAGGCACACTGACCCTGATGCTGGAGGTGGCAGATACCCATTGGGTTCAGTAGCCATGGATAGCCTTCTCCATGAACTGGTCCAGTGCCTTTTAAAGCCATCCAGGTGGGCAGCCATCACGATGTTTTGTGGCAATCCAGGTCAGTGTACCCTGCTGATACAGTGGCCACCAATTGTGCTTAGTCTTCTTGCCTTTCTCAAATTTTCCACCCCATAACCCAAACCGTGCTACATCTTCAAACAGCCCAAACCCGTAAAGACAGGCCGGTTATTTTCAGATTTAACCTCATTCAGGCCACAGGGCCAAGTATATGTTGAAAGGAAAAATCCCATCTTGCATATTTCTATTTACAAGCATGGCATATTTTGATTTAAATGCTTCTCATGTCTAACAAAGCATACTTTGTTTTCCAAGCGGCAAGGTTTACTATACAGAGCTGCACCAGCCAAACACAGTAATTTATTAGTGATCATCCAACTGTACAGACAAATCATACAAAAATTGTGAGCCCTGAGCTGTAAAGCAAAGAACAATCCACTCATCCTTTGCCCATGCCAAATGGAGGCTGTGCAGAATTTGTTGTGCATGAGTTGCTAAGACCTTTATCTAATCACACACAGTGAAATTTCCCTTGCTTCAGTAGAAGCATACACGACTTGTATTTGGTTCCAGCTTGTGGTGCTCCTGGAGGGGAGAATTAACCTCCCCCCCTCCCATTTTCATCTCCAAATTCCACTGCATCCCCAACCCAGGATGTCTATTGGAAGCACAGCTAGAGACGGCCTGTCAAAAGATTTGAAAACTGTTGGTCTGATCATCAAACTGCAGAAACACATACCGGGCTTGTTGCACTGCAATATGGCAGAGTTTTCTCCTGTTCACTTTCTTGAGAAGGATCCTTCACATCTGTGCAGCTGAAGGTCTGACATCACACCCCACGGAAGAAAGGGACAAAGGCAGGCAACAGAGGGGCAGCCTAACCTACCAAAGCACAGAATGTTCTGCCGCGCACACTCCAAAGAGTGCCTTACAGTAATTTCCTGGAATGTCAACGTATTTATTTTTAAAACATCTCCTGCCACCCCCACCTGACTCTGATCCTGAATTTCACCATCCAAACACAGTAATTTATTAGGGAGCATCCAATTCAACCAGTTATTAAAATGTCTTGGTGTGAAATGCTGCTCTGATAGTGAGAGCTTCATGTACCCTCAGGACCCTTCTCTATAATTAATGCTAGTTATAACAGGGCACTTTGTGGATTGCTTACGCAGGGGCCAGGTTAACCCATTCCTGCCTGAGCGGGGGATGCAAGCTATTGTAGCAGAACAGAACTTGGCCGATTTGTTTCTCATTCAAACACTAAAAGAGTATCAGTGCATTTGCATTTCCCTCAACAGGCAATGATATTATGCAGTCGTGTTCCATGCTTGAATATTCAGAGTGCTTTGTTATCTTGGTAACCTTTAAAACCTCTGTAGGCTGCAAAGCTTTAAGCCCTTTGGGCCAATATATCTAAAGGGTGATCTAAGGCCCAGTTAGAAAGGCTAGGTTGGCAAGTACTCAAGTCAATGCCTTTTTAGCAGAAGCGCCCCAATGGCAGAATTCCCTTCGGAGGGAGGAGAGATCGGCTCCTTCCTTATTTAAATTTGGGCAGGCAGTAAAGACTTGAAAGGCTGTCGCACGGAGGAGGGGCAGGGTCTCTTCTTAATCATCCGGAGAGCAGGACATGGACTAATGGGCTCAGATTACAGGAAGGCGGATTCCGGCTGAACAGCCTGCTCCCCATGCTGGAGGCATTCAAGAGGCCGCTGGGCATCCTTCTGTCAGGGATGCTTTAACTGGAGCCCGGCATTGAGCTACTATGCTATGATTCTGTGATTCTCCTCTGCCAGGCGTTCAGTGTTATGTAATGCTTTGTTGCCCTTTGATTGTAAGGAGACTCGCATTTAAAAAAAAAAAAAACCCTCCTTGTGTTTTCTTGTTTTATGAGCAGCATTGGTGATGGGTTTGTTTTACATCTTCCCAGGTGCCTGGCAGTTGGAGATGACGTTTATAAGGTTGAAAGATCCTGATTAACTTGATGTCACCTGGGAAGCCTTGTGAGCAAGGAGGTTGTTTTCAACCGAGGGAGACAGCGGTTCAAGCATCTCGACCTCCATGCCACATCAGTTCTAGCAAAGATTGCAACATCTTGCACACTAGATTGTGTTGGACTTCTATAGTGAAGGCACCTGCAAAGCCAGTACGATAGCCATCACTTAGTCCCTTGGGCCTGGCAGCAGGAGCTGACTTGGTTGGAAGGATTGCCTGGACAAGGCCCCCTTCCTCTGGGATGGGCAGCCTGGCTCCCTTGACTGTGAGCAATGCTCATTTAGTTGTAGGTCACCCAACCTGGATCGGTGGGCTACAGCAGCAGCAGCATAATCGCCTGGAACAATTGTCCTTGACCGGCTTAATGCTCCTGATTCACTCTGGATGGCACTGGGCACCTTCAGTTTATTTTGCTCCAGAATGCAGGGTTACATGGCTGGTGACGTTCAGAAGTATGGAGCAGGCAACTATGTTATGCCAAGAGACTGTCGAAAGGACTTTAGGTTGAAGTCCCACAGGTAGGCAGGAAAAACCAGGAAAACTGTCCGAGTGGCCAGAAATACAAGAATGGAGGTTGACCTCTAGGGAGGTCAGGGGCTCTCCAGCACTGGGAGCATTCTAGACCAGGTAGAGGTGCTTTGCCTTGGAGTCCTGCATTAAGCAAGAAGTTGGATCTAATGGCCTTAGTGGCCTCTCCCAATTCTACTATTCTATGATATTATGATTTTAGGCTCTGGGAGTCAGGAGACAACTGTACCCAAGAGCAAGACCTGCTTTTAAAAATGTTTTGCTGGAGTGCAATTCTAGGGGATTCGGCCTAAGGTAAAAGAAGTCATTGAGAGGCTTGTAGTAGTAAGAGGGTCTTCCGACTCCCTACGAATCACTAGTACTGAAAACCCCAAAGTAAATGTGGCCCCTTATGTGTAAAGTATCCCTTTACAGAGTGATTCAGTGTCCCTGACACAGAGCCTAGATAGCCATGAGGTCATTCGGACCCCTAGATCCGAGGTCAGGAAACAGCTCCCACCTCAGAGCTGGGGATCTGCACTGCGTCTGCACCCACAGCCAGCACTGGCCCAGCTGCACCTCCGAGGCTGCAAGACCAAACTTGGAGATGGGGCGAAAGGGGCATTCCAGGGAGTGGGAGGGGAGGAGATGGTGGCCTTCCAGCCTCCTTCTCTCCCTGTCCAAAGTGCCTCTGCTAGAGAGCTGCAACTGGTCATTTAGCGAATTTCCAGGGCAAGCGGTGAAGATCTCTTCTGTGCTCTTCCCACCTTGCACTGGATGCTCGTAACCCTCCGTAAAAAATGTACTTCTTTAACAGTTCAACTTTTGTTATGGATCCCATCACAACTGAATGGTCCTACACGTCTCTTAGAGAACCAGCGGCAGTGGGAAACATGTGGAACCCTGAGCTATAGTGGCAGAGAGTTCTTTGGGTCCTGAAATACAAGCATTTGCTAAAAAAAGAAATAGGAAGCCTCATAGGCAAGACGGCTCAGCGAAGGAGCAGTTCCCCCAAAGGTGGTGTCAGTGTTGGAGAGGAAATCCCCCAAACGTGGTAGGAAGGAAATTGTCATCATCATGCCAAGGGTCCATCCAAGTCTGGCCCTGACCCTACAGCCCCTGGCCTCTTTCCACATGGCTGCTGGCAATGTTGCACCTGTATTTTGCATAGCATCCTGTTGCACTGGAAGAATTTCATATGGTCTGCCTCCAGAATAGTAAATGTATTAGCGGCAAAAATAGCAGGAAATGTAGGGGACGGAAAAGTGGCAGGTGTCACAGCCTTCATGCACCTCTACATTTTTTTTGGCTCCCTTTGCTGAATTTGCAATCCCACGACTTGGCATAAGCAGAGATGTTGCTTCCAAACAAGGCACACATGGAAACTGCACTTGTTTGGAAACAAAACCATCCTTTTCTGACTGCTACTATGGTGCCTAATTTTGGCAGCAAATCTAGCAGTGGGAATCCCAGGGTTTGGGGGCAATGAGACCTGCTGACTCCCAGAAGGGCCCACCCTGATGTACACAATAAGGGCTAGAAGAACCAGTTTGTATATAGACTGCTTTCTGTGCACTTTTATGAATGCTACTAGGAGCCATTTTAAACTGATCCCAGGGCCTTTGCTTCTCTGCAGACTGGTTGCTGAATGCTCCTGCTGCCCTTCAGTGTGGTGCTGAGGGTCGGATCTTAAGGACAGATTTTCAAAGAATACTGATGAAGATGATGATGATGATGACAACGACAAGGATGAGGGCATTTCTTCTCTGTGTGGAAAGAATCGGTATAATTGTGTAGCATCACCACCACTCCCCCTGCCTTTAGATCCCAACACTTTTGGGGCTTTCTCCCAATTGCCCCCAAACCATTAACAGACCTGTAATGGACTAGAATGCAAACAGTGGGTCTCAAGGGGGCAGGAGGACACCAAGCTGCCCATTTCCCTTGCCGGTTTGCATGCACTTAAATCCACAGGGATCACAATGGGATATTGTTAGAGGATCATTTTAAAACCCCAGAGAATCTGAGTAAGCCATTTCAAAACACACGCCTGGACAATTTAATCCATGCAAGCTTTGGGTTATTAAAAAAAAGTTAATATGATAGGAGTAATGGAATTTCTTCTGTCGTTACAAAGCTCTCGCTCTCTCCTCTGGCCAACTCCTGTAGTCAGTATCCCTGAATGAACTTTCCATATTCTAGCTACTGTGACCCTGTTTGTGATCTAGAAGATATACTCTCATTTAAAAATAGCAAGACCAAGCACTCCCTGTGACTGTTGCCGCCACAGACGTTTTCCTTCTTTGCTTCCTACAATACTTGCCGTTTCCAGCTCAACGTGTCATCTTCCATTTTCTTGTGTGCTTTTTCAGTAAAGGGCTTTTTCTGTGAGGAGGGCAGGTAGACTATTGGGTAGTTCAGCCTACCTCTTAGCTAAGCCCTTTGAAGGATAATATGAACATGTCCTTAAAAAAAGGGGGGAAAAAAAGACTTCTTCTGGGCATCTTAACTAAGAGTTGCGATTTTTCCTACATGTGTTTAGTGGTTCTTCTTTTTAAAAGCATGTGACATGAGCAAACTTTGCATCATCTTTCAGCCATGCTTTCCAAGGTAAAGCCTTGGATGAAGTGCAGGTAGTTCCTACATATGGATTCAAACCATTGGTCCTTCTAACTTGACACTTTATGCTTGTTATGTATTGATTAGTTTCTCTCTCCCACCTCCCCTGCCACCAATAGCATTCAAGCTGCTAAAAACCCTCCAGAAGAAATTCTGCAGGATGACAGGTAGTGACTTTTCCCACCTTTACCTGGAGATGCTGAGGATTGGACCTGGGACCAAGCAGAGCAAGGGCTGCTTCACGAAGTTTGGCCTCTTTAAGATCAAGCAAGCCAAGATAGTTCTGAACGATGCCAGCCACCCTATACATGTTCCCACAAATATAAGATCCAGCACATTCCATGAGGTTTACTTCCAAGTAAGTAAACAGTGAAGCCTTAGTGTGTTCATGTTATAAGGCAGAGCCAACCATTTTTCCTTGAACTGGTTGCTTTCAGTCTTCCTGTCCTGCCTCCAAGTCACCTTTGGTCTTGGTTTTTCCTGTCTGATGAAGGTCTTAACTATTGGACCTACCTTTGAGGCTTGAAAAGGGATCTAGAAGCCTCCCCCAAATGGACCACATGCTGTAAAGCTCTAAGTAAGCCCCGCTGAAATGAAAGGGGAACTGCCCAGGGAAACCACTGGGCAATACTTTAAATCTGCTGTCTACTTTGCTGTTCTGTTCAGAGGCGATGCTGAAGGCCAGCCCAGTGGGGCTGGAGCCCTAAATCTTTTGTCTGGAGCCCCAGATCCCTGGGAAGCCATCTGCCCTTCCACCCTGCTGTTCATGGATACTTCCTGGAATAAAATTGCAAGGAATAAAATTACATCTGAAACAGCATATGAGCACAGGTGAGCAGAATGCCAGCTAATTCAGCGGGGACAGAGGCCACAGAGGGCATCAGCCTTTATTTCAGCCAAGTGCCCATGGATGATAGCACTAGGGTTGCCATGAAGCTCCCTCCACTGTTCCTGGTCTTCCTCTCATGCCCAGCCCCGGCTTAGAGAGCAACCCAACCCACGGGGTGGTCTGCAAATGCTCAAAGAACCAAGGTTGTGCAACCGGTGACCTTTTCTACATCAAGTGCTGCCTCAGTCGTGTGGGTCTCGATTCCTGGAGAGCACCATGTGAACACTGGGCACGCTCAGCCAGAATCTGGGCTGCTGGCTGCCACGAAGTGGACTGGAGTCTGGGGAGCCGAGCCCAAGGTGTCGGAGGGATTCCCTCCCCAGAGTGGATTCTGCACACATCTCCAGGAGGGACAGAGAGCTGGGCCTTCAAGTGAAGGATTCAGTGCTCACTGAGCATGCCTATGCCAGGCAGGCCCTTTGTGGGGGGCATTCTCCATCCCTGGCGCCACCTGCCTCGCTTCATTTGGCGAGGCACCTGGAGACAGGCCTCTGCAGATGATCTCAGGGTCAGGACAGGCATGCGTGTGGGTTATATAATGCTTGTCATCCGAGGAGCCGAACAGGCCTGGGCACGCCGGACACTCGCCTCCCGGACCAGAGTGCAGTAAGTGATGCCATGCCAGGTTAGCCAAGCAAGAAGGGCTTCGTCTGAAATCTTCCGGGAACCAAAATGCATAAACCATGTCACACTTCTCTCTGAAAAACAGCCTGCTAATGAAAAGTTGGAGCTTTAAGTCACGGCACCTGTACTGATGTCACGGTCCAGATTAGGTTGGGTGCACCAGAGTTCCTTAATATCAGAAGGCTTAAGAGCACTCAGTGTGCTGGGTGGTGCCTTATGGAATGTTTCTATTTATCCATTTATTAGAGGTATAACCTGCCTTTTCCTTTTTAAAAAAAAAAGGTTCAAAGCAGCTTACATCATTCATTCATTTCATTTTTCAATTTATATCCTGCCTTTTTCCCCAAAGGGCTCAAGGCAGCTCACATCTCCTCCTCCATCTTCTCCCCACAACAACAACCCTGTGAGGCAGGTTGGGCTGAGAGTCTGTGACTGGCCCAAAGTCACCCAGCTGGTTCTATGGCCGAGTGGGGACTTGAACCCAGATCGTCTGAGTCCCAGTCCCACGCTCTTAACCACTACACCACACTGGCTCTCCTCATGTTCTCAACCATCCCCACAACAACCACCCTGTAAGGCAGGTTGAGCCGAGTCTGTGACTGGCCCAGGTGGCTCCATGGCTGAGAGGGGTCTAGAAGCCAGATCGCTCGAGTCCCAGTCCCACACTCTTGACCCTCGCACCACCGCGGCTGAAGTGACTCCGTGCACGATCCTTTCCCCATTCAGACATGAAAAAGCCCACAACAAAAGCTAGGAGGCCTTACTCTGGGGAGACTGGAGGGGCTACTTTCAGAAGGAAGGGGTGAGGAGATCCACTTCCTTAAGTGCAATTGCTCCATTATAGATCTGGATCCAACCTGTGGGATATTGGAGAGAAATTCCAGAGACCTCTGTATTCCCAAAAGAAATTTGGAACAACAGTTAACTAATTGAACTACTCACTGATATCTGAAAAGACAAACATAGTTTGTGTGGTTTTTATTGCTTTTTCTGGCACCCCATTACTTGGACTCCTACTAACACAAGCCGATGCACTACAACATCACGGCCTCTTAAAATGGGATAACTTGAGTATGCAAGCCTGGGATAAGTCCAGTCTAGCCTGCATCCTTTGCCCAGTCCCACTCGCCATCCGTCACGTGTCTTTTTTCTGGGTTTAACATTTCCTCCCATTCCTAAGGCTCAGGCACTGGGCAGGAAGAGCTGTAGGCTCGAGGAGGCTGCCACCTGTGGCCCTGCCCTTTGGCCTGCAGCCCCCAAGCACTTCTCAGAAGATGAACGCAGCCCTTGAACGGAGAGTGGCTTGATTGGTTCATAGTGCAGGCGTCTCCAACCTTTGCAAGCCACCTTAGCGCAAAGCTGCATCTGGACCCTGAGCTGGCTCCAAGTGCCCTTGAGGGATTCTCCTCTATGCTTGGTGGCTGCGACAGTTGGTGGCAGCAGCCACGCTCTCATCTACTCCAGGAAAGCTGCCAGTTTAATTTCACACAGAATGCCTGGAAGCAATGTCATTTTGGGCCACTGGGAGGAAGCAAACGGGCAACTGCCCAGAACTCTGCTGGTTTTCAAGGGGGACCCAGGAAAGATGCCAGCATGGGGGTCTTACTTGAGTTTTGTGTGCTGGAGCCAGGCACAATAGGCCCAGTTTCTTGCTCTTTTATCACATGCATAGCAGATGAGACACTGGCGCGACTCACCATAGATCCAGCTCCAACCCAGTTGTGGGGTTTGGCTGGCCAGGCAGCGACCAGCAGAGGCCTTTTATTTTTGCTGCTGGTGAGGTTTTTGCCTCACCAAACAAGAGGAAGGGAATCACCAGAAAACGCCAAAAGAGAACAGCGACTTGCACATGCTAATCGAAATTGAGAGGCAGATTTAGAAGTAAGTGTAAATTAAATCATAGAGGGCCATCAGGTCAAACCGCTTGTTCAGTACAGGAGACTGAGCCATCCCTCTCAGATGCCTGTTCAGCCGCATCTTGAATGCCTCCAGTGTGGGAGAGCCCACAAGCTTGCTAGCTGATTGGTTCCATCGCTGTATTGCTCTAACAGTCAGTTCTTGCTGGTATCTAGCGGGAATCTGGCTTCCTGTAACCTGAGCCCATTATTCCATGTCCTACACTCTGGGGTGGTCAAGAAGAGATCCTGTCCTTCCTCTTTGTGACAGCCTTTCAACTACTTGTCGAGTGCTACAACCTCTCAGCCTTCTTGAGGCTAAACATGCCCAGTTCTGTCCTGATAGGGCGTTTCCAGTCCCTGGATCATCCTCACTGCCCTCCTCGGAACCCTTTCCAACTTGTCTGCATCTTTCTTAAACTGTGGTGCCAAAACTGGATGCAGGACTCTAGGTGAGGCCTAACCGGTGCTGGGTAAAGGGGAACTAGTACTTCACATGATTGGGAAGACATACTTCTATTGATGCAGCCGAAAATAGCATTTGCCCTTTTGGCAACCACATCACAGTGTTGACTCATATTCAGCCCTAGATCTATAACAATTCCACGATCTGTCTCACTTGCAGTATTGTTGAGCCGAGTATTCCGCATCTTGTAACAATGCATTTGGTTTCTTTTTCCTATGTGCAGAACTTGGCATCTGTCCCAACTAAATTTCATTCTGTTTTCAGCCCAGCCTTTCAACTTATTAAGATCACCTTGAACCTTTGTTCTGTCTTCCAGGGTATAAGCTATCCCACCCGGTTCTGTGTCATCTACAAATCGGTTAAGCATTCCCTGTCCAAGTCATTAATGAAAATGTTGAACAGGACTGAGCCCTGCAGCTCCTCCACTTGTTCCCTCTTCCCAGTTTGAGAAGGTGCTGTTGAGGAGCACTTTTTGAGCCTGATTCCTTAGCCAGCTTTGGATCCACCTGATGCTTGTTCCATTTAGACCACTTTTAGCTAGTTTGCTAATCAGGATCTCATGGGGCACTTTGTGAAAAGCTTTGCTGAAGTCAAGGAAGGATAGGAATAAAATAGAAATCCAAACATCTTACCATACTGGGGAAGCCTGACTGGGTGACTGCTCAGGCTTCTTCTCTATCTGTTGATGTGATGCACAACTTCAAAGTTGTGCCTACTGCTCTCTTGTTGGATGGCTCTTTATCTTCCAACTGGGCTTCGATCTGGCAAGCCTTCAAACAGAGGACCCCATCAAAGAAAACACTGTCTTCTGTAAATGTGGACACATGGCCACCTCGGATCATTATTCAGAGTGCTTCTTAAAGTGTTAGGCAGGGGTGTTGGAGAAGAGATTCAGAGTTCTTCACCTCCCAGGCTGCTCTTTCCAAGGATTATTGCTCAGGTGGGGATTCCAAAATTTTCCGCCCTCCTCCTGCTGTTTTTCATAAGATTAATAGTTGGCCTACATCCAATCTTAGACACCTGTTTTTCCAGGAGAACAGGATGGGGTTTTGCACTTGCTGGGAAGAAGGAAAAAAGGAGCACGCCTATTGCAGAAAGAAAATACTGAAAGTCTTTCCCTTTGTTTGTACAAAGAGGGGAATGCTGCCGTTTCGAAGGCCAAGTAGGGAAGTCCTCTGTCAGACCTATGTTTATCATCGGAGGACTGCTGCCTAAATGCATCTGAAGGGCACAGCATCCCCGGGATATAATTATAGCAATTATCTGGACACAGCTTCTCATCAATAACCCTTGCCTTGTCCCCTGCAACCTGCCATCCCTCATCATCGGGCTGCAAGGGCAACGCATTGTTCTGACTCATCCGCCTGCTGTTGAGAGGGAGAAACCTTCAGCAGCAGGACAGTTTGCCTGGCTGTGTGCGTGACCTCCTGGAGCGAGCCGCCATCTGCCAGATGCAGTGGCGAAGCCCCGAATGCAGAGCGGCTTCTTGCCGCTTAAGGCTGCTCTCCTCCGACAAGCGAGTGTGGCAAACACAGCTGCAACTCTCCAGCAGGAGGGCACAGAAGCCCTCCGAGTATTGCTCAGCTCCTGGATGAGTTCTCAGGCCTTGCCGCCCTCCGTGGAAAGGATGGGCACCTGCTTACAGGCAGACACCCATCTTAGCCGCATCAGCACAGAGCAAGCCCATTGAGAGAACAAGAACTCGCCAGACTGCAGAGGTTAGACCAGGCCGGGGAAAGCAGGTGCCAAATTTCACCCAGTCACAATGCTCCTTGGGTGACTATAAGCCAGCAATGCTCCCTCAGCCTAGCCTACTTCACAGGGTTGTCGTGAAACGATAACTCCAGGATGCCAGGTGGACGAGTGACTTATTAACTAAGGGGATATCCCATTATCATCTCTGGGAGATAAAACAGTTATTCCCCCTCTGTGCTGCTCACCCTCCCAAGTGGGAGCGGTTGCCCAAATGCAGCCGCTGGAATGCTGTCGGCGACCATGAGCCTCTTGGCATGTCGGAGAATTCGGGGGGTCTTGGGGGATGGCCACATATAATAGGATTCTATTAGGCCAGCTCAAATCTGACCACCCTTGCATAAAAACATGAAGAACCCGAACATTTCTGGTAGCATCAGATGAAATGAGATTGAGATTGGGGCGGGCTAATTGAGTTCTCAAAGCATCTTCTATCTCTGCATTCTCAGAGAGAACATAACACTAAAATGGTCAAACTTTGCCACCTCCTTCAAGTAGCTGATGAACTTTACTGACTGGCGAGGGGAAGCTTTTCTCTAACTCTGTGGACCTTGTACCAGAACCCTCAGATGCTCACTGCAATGACTTTGCAAGTCACTTTGTGGATAAAATTACTTAACTTCCATTATTGATGAAATGTCTGTTGAGCCATTTATTTAAAATATTTATGTCCTGTCCAATATCAAGGGTCTTGGGACAGCAATCATGTTCTGTGTCACCCTGTTTTGTGGGCTCAGCAGGGTGTTCTCCAGGACACCCAGTTTGGCTCACATGAAATTTGCTAAAAGAACTTCGCAAATGAGTTGCTTATTTATTACATTTTATTGCATCCAATAGCTGAGGCTCTCTGGGTCATGCTCAAATGAAGCCTTAAACAACTTGAAACCAGGATATCTAGCAGACCAACTTCCCTATCTATCCAACCAACCTTTTAGATCATCTTAAGAAGCCTTGCTGGTCCTTTGGAAAATAACTGAACATTGCCATGCAATATCTTGATGGTAGACCTTTCTGGTAGCAAAGTCTATCCTTTGGAAAACCCTCTCCTTGTGCAATTTGGGAGGAAAAAATGTTCCTGAAAGCATACTTGCTCACCCTTTTCTGGCTTGTAATTAGATTAATCTTGCAATGTTGTTGTTTTCATTTTATTACCACCCAATAACTGACACTCTCTGGGTGGCTTACAAGAGTTCATAAAAACAATAAAATATCATAAAGTCCAATCTGAAGAAAACATTTTAATCTGCAAACCACCATGAAGAATAGCCCTGTAAAAACACCTGTATATGTACTGTATACCTATACACCTGCATACCTATTGCAGTCTGACTACACTGGCTGGAAAAGTAAAATTGTCCTTAGTGTTCCTTTGCACAACTATTGTAAATGGAATTAATTTTAATAGTGAACTTTAAATGCTATTTGAATATTTATATGAGAATTGCTTAGGGATATGAAAGGGCATGGAAGTATCACAATACAATATATAATATGAAAGGGCATGGAAGTATCACAAACAGCCTGTTTGACTCCCTGATGGATTCAAGGTTGGCTGCCCTTTCCAACGGCCAGCAAATATCTAAATTCGATGCCTCTTTGAAACTCCTGCCTACAGAATGTGATGAACCTGAGGACACTCTGGAAGCAGGGAGCGCAAGTCCAGGCTGGCACTTGGGGTCAGCGGGAGCCACCAATTTAAGACTAAAGGAGGCACAGAAGATTGAGTTGCTCTCTGCTTGGGTGTGAAGGCATTAGCCCCCTCCCTAGAAACCTGGGGGAGAGGGGGCTTTGGCATGTGACACTGTGAATTTCCACCAATGTTCAATCTGTGTGTAATTGAATATTAATTAAATATCACATGCCATAAGCCTCCAGTGACATAATGAATAATGCATGCATAAATGGTGGGACTTCTAAGACCTCACCACTCAAGAGGTGCTAGGAATACCATGCCTTTGGTAAGGAGAGAGGCATGTATTTTACATCCTGGAAAATACTGGGTATTTGCCAATGGGTTCTTGCATCCAGGTGCCTCTCATACTGCCTTTACCTGTCTCTGTGCGCACAGAAGTGGCACGTGTGGGGTAAGGCACACCCTCTGCATGCAGACAGCCACCGACAGAGCTGGAGGTATTTCTGCTCGAAAGCTTTGAGAAGTGCTGTTGCCAGTCAGTGTTAACCATACTGGGCTAGGTGGACCCATGGCCCAGTTCTCTATCAGGCTGCTTGCTATGCTTGGCCAAGCAAATTGCCAGGAGCTCTGGTTCGAGGGCAAGCCAATCAGCTGTGCAGGAATGCAGCGTGCAAGGACAGATCCAGGGGTCGGAGGGCATGTCCTCTCTGCACCACCCTCCCTTCAAACAACCGACCTCGGCTGTCACTGATAACCAGACAAGGATGTGGTGTGTGCGGCATGTGTGTGTGTTTTTGCTTTAGGAAATGTGACTTTTATTATATGTAGAGAAGAGCAAACAGAAAACTCCGTCCTCTGGCACATACTCCCAAATCAAAGCCTTTTAAAGTTCTTTGTTTTGATCACAACTAAGGCCAAGATGAAATGTCAGAGAAATGTTTACCATGACCAGGAAATGCTGCTTCCAGTCCTTACCCAAACGGCCTGGAATCCGGGGGGCGGGGGGAGGTGCAGCTCAAACCCAAGATGCTGCTATTATGAATGAAACATTTGACAATGGAAAACGGTTCAAAATACTGTTGAAACGTCATATTAAAAATACAGGATTGGACATTGTTAACGGCACTGGCTTCATAAAAACCTCCCAGTACAGTGCTAGGCAGAGTTCAACTGTTTCAGTGGTTGCTCTGGAACAATTGTGCACTATTAAAAATAAATAAAACTCAGGACTGCCTAGTGTCATATGCTAGGAAGTACTGCTTCATTAAGCGAGTTTCCAGGGTTAGTGTGATTGCCCAATATACAACAGCAAAACTCCCTGAAATACGGTAGTTCTACACTGCCCTAGCAGAGATGACTGTGATGGCTGGAATGGGCCATTTTAAGGCACCATCCATCACAAAACCTGCCACAAACCAACAGAGCTCACATCCAAAGCCAACATTCTTGCAAACAGCTCTGCAAATATCCAACTGAAGGCGGGTATCACCTTCTGAAAGAATATAATGCTCAGAGGCATGGTGTGAACCACTGGGTCCGTTTTGGGGTTCTGCACTTGGAAGAAGCATGTGGACAAACTGCAAGAGGGTTCCGAGGGGGACAGCTCACAACAGAGGTCTGAAAAACGAATCTTATGAGCAAAGCTTGAAGGAAATGGTTTATCTAAGTTGTGAAGAGAAGGTGGGAGCATCACAGAGGCCTCTAAAGAGGTGAAGGGCTTTCATACAGAAAAAGGCGAAGTCTGCCCTCACCCTAGAGTAAAAATGAAGATATTCTGTGTTTTGGTCCCAAGGCAATTCCTGGAATGCACACTCAACTCATTTGGGGCACTGGCCAGACAAGAGGCCCAGGAAGGCTGGAGACCTGGATCTTTCCTGGAGACCCTCAAATCTCTGGCAGGCAATTTGTCCCACCCCCTTGACGATGGACACTTGCTGAGAAAAATATACAGCCCTGCACCCTGGATTAGCTGGCTTTTTGCCATTACATGCTTCTCTTCTTGCTGTTTCTTCCCTTACCCTTTCTCCTGAGATTTTCCTGAAATCAGATGCCCTCCTTTCCCATCTACATAAACATAGGTGTTCTTATGAGATAGGGTCAATTAAACACACACACACACACACACACAGAATGAGAGAGAGAGAGAGGGAGAGGGAGAGGGAGAGGGAGAGGGAGAGATTGATTGATTTAGGGGTATATGCAAGTTAACATACACTCTTTTTTTGCTTTTTATGATGTTTGGGGCTTTTTTTTTTGGTACTCCGGGCATTAGTCCCAGATCTTTCAGGTACTTAGCACCACCTGTGCAAGCAAGCAAGCCTCTTGCACCTTGTGACTGCTCTATGGAAAGTGGGTGTATATTGCAGAAGTTAAACTGGCACCTGTGCTGTGCTAAGTGACCTCACCTCACCAATTCTTTGTCTCCACTTTCCTGGAATCAACACGGCAACAGACACAATGGAAACCAGTGACTCCTTCACCATTCCAGCATTTATGCAGAAGAATCAATGGGCACCAACAGCACATCACGGAAAGCACTGCTCACAAACCAGTGGTGGAACGTTTCAACTTCCCCACACTCCATCACTGACCTTAAAGCAGACTGCAGCGTGAAACACCTGGATTGCAATTCACCAGGAGGGTCTTTGCTATTTCCAAATGGGTTTGTGCTTATTTCTTGGTCTGAGAACACTTAGAACGAAGGGTGCTCTGGCCCACCAACGCTTCTGCCACAATCAAGGTGCTCATCTTTAAATCGTCACAAGATCTCGGTTGCTTTAGCTGCAACAGGCCAACCCCGTCACAGCAGACTTTTCTATCAAACGCTTGCCATGTAATTCACAAGTGAAATTCTACTGCCATCCTGAGGCAAGCCCTTGCCATGGCACTCTCTGCTACATCAACGTACGGTGGCAGGGACTTGACAGAATATGCCTCTTGGCTTCCTTTACAGGACAACTGGTCCCCCCGCCGACTCCCATCAGCCACAGCTAGCAAAGGCAATACAGGCCAAACAGCAGGAAGCCCACAAGTAGCCCCCCCACAGTCAGCTTGCTGCGTTTCTTCGTTTTCCCTGTTGGCTATGAATAAATAGCATTGTTGACATGCTATAATGTTATTGTCTAAGTTGTCCCTGCAGGAATATGTCCCTGCTATGTTGAAATTAACATACCAGTGCAAATGATAGCCTAGTTTGTTTAACGTCCTTATTTCTGATTTTTCTGGAATTTACTAAGTCACTCTCCCAGTACCCAAAAACTATTTTTCTCCCTAGGCATAGGGTAGGATTAGATGTCTCAAGACTCACGGAACAGCCATTGCCCTGAGAACTCATGTCTCTTTTGTTATACTCAGTTCCCCTCATGCAGATTTTATAAACCGAAATGACTCAGGCTTGCTGCATGGTAGGATACTTTTTTCTTCAGATAATCTGGTTTCTGAAATCCAGACATGCAGTTGTGTAAGCAATGCAGCTGAAAAGTGAAACTGTTCAGGGAAAAAAATCTATTAAACAAAAAGCAATCATTCTTTCCGTATCAACTCAAAACCCAACAGTAGCTTTCCTTGTAACATGTAGGAAAATCAACCCATCCACATTAATGACACCTGTGACTCATCTTTAAGAAAGAGTAAATGTTGAAAAGAGAGAATTCCTCCATGAAAATATCTTATCTTACCTTATTGAATTATGCCAGTGCAAGAAAATGAATTATGCCAGTGCAAGAAACTGTTCATTCGGGCAATAGCTCAATACTTTTAAAATAATCAGCAGGACTTAAAAGGGAAAATCCAGATCATTTTTACTCTTGGTTATATTTGACAGCTTGTCTTTTGACAGCTGTCAGATGGAACCAAAGGAAAAACTAAACTTAACTCCTGCCTCTGGACTTTGCCAGAGGTGCCCTCTTTTGCACTGCTCACCTGAGCTCCCCCATCCCACAGATGCACAATCGCGAACATCTCCAGTTACATCAGTCTGATTAAAAAACCAAAGGAAATAATTTTCATTAATATTTATGGGCAACCCTTCCAAGGTGCCACTGGGGTCGTTTGGAGGCACTGCCCTCAGTTGTCAAAGCAAAGACCCAGCGAGCAGTTTGACAGCAATCTGAAGGAAACAAAACTTGAAATGGGGGGGGGGGGGGGAACCCTGCAGCAAATCCAAAACAACTCATGATCGTGGTGGCGAGTATGAAGACAACTCAATGTCCCTGTGGACGTAATGTTAGCAATGATATGCGGAAGAATTATGTGTAGGAGAAAGGAGGAGGCTAACTGCGCACACTGTGAGCTGCTTGCACAACAAACCCACTGTTACTTATGGCCAGGGTGGGCTAGTGTAACATGAAAACAAACCTTTGCTCACATGGTCACCTTCACATGTTTCGGAAGCATGAAGAGCCAAAGCACACAGTAACTTAACTATGTAGTTCTGTCCTTGTGCATGTGTGTGTGTCTAACACAAAGCACCACTCCAGGGACCCCCGTTGTGTCCTACTGCATTTCCAATCCAGACTGGGCCTCCTCCACTCACAACTTGCATGGCAACCCCCTCCCCTGAGATCGCCTTCAATTCTATGGGAACTTTTTCCTACAACGATAATTGCAAATTCTTGGTCTCTGATCTGAATTGAGAACCCTGGTACCTTTCATGCTAGAGTTTGCATTCAAATTGGGGGGGGGGCCCATAGTGGCACTTTGTGAAAAAGGAAGAGAGAAACTGCACTGAAGGACATTTCAGCTCACATATAATTTGGCCCTCAAACCTGTTTGATTTAGAATCAGTTATAGAATAAGGATACACGATGCTTTTAGCTCTCTGCCTCCATTTTCACTGAAGGGTTTTGGATCAATGACGCTGAGGAATACATCCAACTTGCAATTTAACTTCAGCTCTTTTAAACTAAAGTTGCAACACTAAAGACAATAGAAGTGATCTGGAATTCAACCATTTATTCAGTTATGGACTTACCCTTGGCAAAAGAAGAGTTATTTGAAACCATTCTAACTGCTGAAGCTCTACAAATCTACTTACAAAATATGATGCAAGCACACTAACATAACGTTGCCAAAATATAGACAGTTTAGCACTCTTTAACCTATGAATAACATGGTACGGGAACAGGTCATGAATGGCAATGGGATTCGGTGCTTCTGTATGGCCGAGCCTGCATCACCTGCGCTATTTGTCCATCAAGCTGAGGATCATCTCACAAGTGGTCTCAGCTTTCTCATCATCCAAATTAGTTTCTTCTTTCTCCCATGTTCCCACAGGGAGACCGTAGGTAGTGCAGCGTGGATTGCTGGCACAAGCAGCTCCTTAAGGGAAGAGAGAGGCGTTGGGGGGCAGAGAGAGGGGTTCAGTTTATGGGGAATAAACATGTTGGTTCGGATTCAATTGTTGGAAAGGACCATGTTTCACTAGTAAACATATATGGGATTACACCCCAAGTATGTAAATTCCAGACTGGATGAACACCAACATGATCCAGTCTGACAGGAAAAAAATTCTTCCTACACCACAGGGCAGCCTTCCCAACATGATGTCCTCCAGTACACTTGGACTACAACTACTATCATCCCTGGCTGGCTGGGACTAATGGGATCTGTAGGCAAAAGCACGTGGAAGGTGCCAGGTTAAAGAAGACTGACCTAATGTGACCCAGAGATCTTTCGCTCTGCAGTGTCACCTGAGAACAACTTGATAATTACCTTCTTGTTCAGTATCACCACCCGATTCCTTTTTTTTCTTTCTACTCTTGCTTTCTTTGCTAGGCTGACTAGTTCTCTCCTTTCCGCAATTTTGAGCATGCTTACGCATATTATTCTGTCAGTATAAAAGATCAAAAAGAATGCTTTGCTAATCTGTTCAATAACATTTGTACAATACTGCATTAAAGAAGGGATGCAAACTCTAAAGCTTCCAGTTGAAAAGCAAGCAGCAGTTTACCAAATTCACACTCCCCAAAGCTCAACATGAAGTAGAATCCAGTTTGCTACATAATATTCAAACATTTGTGAGGAAGAGCGTGTACAAAAACAGTGTCTAAAAAGGTTCACAAATGTGTGTATTTGCACAAAGTGTATATTTACTTATTGGGTGCAATCCCATATACATACTGCCAAGGCTCTCTCAGCTATTAGGGGCAGAAAAGGCACCCTATTGAAGGAGCGGGGAATGCAGCTGCAAACGGATAATTCAGGAGCAGGATCGCTGCTGACTTCCACAAGCTGCCACCTCCAGCTGCTTGGGTTTCTATCAGACCCAGAGGTCCAGAATCACTGGAGGGCTACCAGGTTCTGGAAGACTGATCTTCTGCCACCCATGATCAGCGAACTGGCAGAGCCACGTTTATGCAAATCCCTCTGAGTTACTACAGAGCAGGAATTTAACAGCCAAATCTAATTCCTGCATGAACAATAAAACAGTGATTAAACCACAGGCTGTTGGAGATACTGGCTGATCTGCTACAGATCACAAGAGATCTTCCAGTGGATCTATTTTCTACCCATTCCTGATCTACTTGGACTGGCACCACCTTTCCAAGGTCTCAGGCAGAGAACAAATGGGGACCGGGGGCGGGGGGGACACACCGCAGTAACTCACTTCTCTGAGTTTGCCAGGCAAGACCAGGTATTTTTAAAACCATGCTTGTGTGGAGCCCACAGAAGACACACTTCTCCTCCTGACTACCCCCAGGTCCTTTAAGAAGCAAGTTGGCTTACCCAGCGTGAATAGCCCTTGCCGCATCTGGGGCATTCATAGACCCGTGGCTGGTAACTGGAGTCGTGGTATTTTTTGAAGTGGACTGTCAGAAGCTGCTTCTGACGAAAACTTTTGCCGCAGGAGACACAAATGAAGGGCTTCTCGCCAGTGTGTGTGCGCTTGTGCATGACCATGTGGCGTTCCTAGGCATGGGGGCAGCGAGAAAAGGTGATCAAAATGAAGTCGCACAGTACCGTACCATACCAACCTGAAAATGTGCAGAGCCTCCTTTCGCAAGTTCAATATCCCTTGTGTTAGAGTGCTGAGCAAAATGCCTAGGCCATCTAGGGCTTTCCACAAGGGTCTACCTCCAACATCAACCAGCTTGCTAGCTGGTCCTGCCCCCTAACTTTCATGCATTTGGCAGGAGGCCTAAATGGGAGAACCCACCTTTAACCACAGGTGGACAGTCTGCTCACAAGATCAGAAGCCCTACATTTATTTTCTTGCTGGAAATGGACTTGCCACCACATGGTCTGGAATTACCCTTACTCTGATGCAGTGAAGCCTTCAAGCAAGCTTGCACCACAGTTGGAGCCGGGTTAATCAGGCAGCAGATACTTAAAATGAGAGACACAATTTGATTATAAAAACTGGAGATGCTAAGCACATGAGGCACTGTCCCTTCTCCCATGCACAACAAAAAATCCTTTCTGACTGACGCATCAGATGTATGCCTCTTCTCATACAGGGATGAAATCTTCCAGCCTAAGCAGGAGCATCCACTGGGTCTGCCTGCTTTTCCCCAGGCCCTGCCCCTCTCACTAGGTCCACAGCCAGGGAAAATCTCTGGAGATAAGAAACTTTCCCACCTTCCCTTCCTTGAATTTTGGCTATTTAGATTCTAGAAACAAAGGATGCACTTATCCTGCTTCAGCAGTATTGTTTTGCTCATATGCAAATGCATGCAAAGCAATCAACTAAAACACTTATGATTAATTGGTTTAAAGGAACTCAGCCTCAATTCATATTCATTGTGCCCTACCACAGAGCTAAAGCTTCTTCTTAAGTAAACCCACTCAGAAAATGGATTTTTCTGGCTACTTTAATGGCCAGGATTAATTAATTGTGATTTGATAACAAGCTGACACAATTTTGTTCATTTTCATTCCCGTAGATCAAAATATTCTGGCATATGACAGACAGAATTGGCTTCAGATAAAGCATTTTCCCCTCAGTTGTAATGATGATGGGCACCTTTGCTCTACCGAAGCACATGCTTTGGGCTCACTCCAACAGTGGAGCTTGTAGGCCTCTGAGCTCAGAGGGTTACAGGCATCTAACACAGGGAAGTGTAGAGGCAACACTCACCTCTGTGCTCTTCCGACTCTGAAAAGCAGCTTGCTGGCTAGCTTTGGCCATCTAACCGCAGAGCTTCAGAGGAGCTGAGGCACTACCATCAAATGTTGGTGGTGCCAGACTCCTCTCCTCAGTCCTCCACCTGTTCTCCGGGGTCAGTTATGACCTCAGAGAAGAAGCTGGCTCGGTTCTCTTCACACCAGGGGCAAGAGGGATCCAAGGCCAAGGCCACTTTCTGACATCTGAGCCGGGAATTGGAAAAATCCTACTGCCCTTACTATCCTTGGGAATTGCTCTGGTCAAGAATTACCATATATATTTTTCTTCTGTCACTGGCACAGGCGAACCTCAGGCTCTGCAAGAGTTTAAGCCATAAATATTTGCAGGGCAATCAAAGCAAGTTCAAACCCACGAATCCCACCAAGCAATAAATACCCAGCTCTCTTAAATACCTGCTTGCATGCATAACTGCACTGATCACATCTGAATCTCTTTTCATTTCTGTGGGTCTTCTTGTGCTGCTTGAAAGCATAGAGCTCGTGAAAAACCTCTTCGCAATAGTTGCACTTCAGCGGCACTTCAATGAAAGAATGTAGGTTCCGCAAGTGGACACCTAAAAGGCAGAAACCGGGGTAAGCTTTAAACATCTCTGGGAGACATTATTTGTGTACACACATTTCCTCTGATTTGCAGGAAAGTAAGCATGTCCTGTTGCATGAGTGTCTTTGTTGGACCATTTTGAATTCTTGCTACACAATTTTAAAATTGATTTTTATAGCATATTATTATATGTATTGCATTGGACACCACTTGAGAATTTACAAGCTAACAATAGCACAAACAAACTCGTAATAAAATAAATAAGTAAACTTGGTTGCAATGTTATTTTTCCATTTCCATTACACTGGATCTCTATAGATCGATCTGTACATAAACTCAGGCCAGGGCAGAAGAAATACGGGATTCAGAAATTAGCATTTCCATCAGTTCTCCAGTTCAGCACCAGACCCAGAAACAAATCCAGATCACATAAGCACCCTGTTAACGGTGGTTGATGGGACAGACATTCCAGGGAGGCAAATCTGCATTTACCACTAAGGTACACTCAGCAGAAACCTGGAGTCAATCACAGCTCCTTTATGAGTGCTTTTACGTGCTACGTTTTAGGTGTACACACAGAGTTGTAAAAGATCTCAGACGTATGCCTAAAACTTTAATGTGTGAAGTATGTATACAACTTAAATAGGCCATCTGACTCATTCACTACCCACAAAAATTTCCTTTTTAGTGCCCATAACAACCTTATTCTTGCTGTCCCAGGTTGGCCTCCTGGAAACAATGTGTTTACATGACACAACCCACTGTGCGAGTGACAAACCATGGTGGGCTGCACTCTTGTGAAAACCTGGACTGCTTCTCACAAGTGGATTGTTTCAAGGCAAAGAGCCACCCTGGCAGTCTATGGCTTGTTGCTGACCTTCTTGTATCCACCATGGGATGGTGTATTGTTCGAACCCAGCCAACTGTTCCCAGCTTGTGGTGAGCCAGCCCGTCAGGAGGAGGAGCAACCCAACTGGTGAAGCTCACCTGGGCACCTGCCAGTGGAAGTCATTCCCACACCGCACAGTGGTGTAGCCATCGCTGGGCCGGTGCCGCCATTGCTGCTCACAAGCCCTACGCTCACTGTGGCTCCACCTCTTCTCCCTAGCTGTCAAAACTTGTTTTAAAATGAGGTTTCTGACAGGGCTACCCAGGGCTTTACTGACAGGCACATATACATAAGAATATGCCCCTGTCAAAAAACCAGCTGGCCCTGTCAAAATCCCTATTCTGAAAGGAAGCCTGAGCTTTGACAGCTATCAAACCTAGTACCCCTATAAATAGCATGGCTCACAATCTTCCACTTTCCTGAGCACCTAGAATTTTGGGAAAGGGCAGGAAAGATGTAGGATAGTTAGTTAGGCACAGTCAAAATAAAATAATATAAAAAAACAGGAAACTGAGAAGGGGATGATTTACGGATCACTCTGTTTCATGAGCACCAACATCCCAACTTTTTAAAACATTGAGAGCCATTGGACACAGTGGTTAAGAGTGCAGGACTGGGACTCTGGAGATCTGGGTTCTAGTCCCCACTTAGCCATGGAGCTAACTGTGTGACTTTGCCCCTCCTACCTCACAGCATTGTTGTGGTGAGGATAAGACTGAGAGGAGGCCAGCTATGTAAGGTGCCTTGAATTCCTCCAAAGGGAAAAAAGCAGTAGCTAGATCGACAGATAAATGTATGTATGTATGAATGTTTTGGAAGTGAACGATTTAACCTAAAATATGCTGGTATTATGGTGGGAGTATTATCCAATACTCCCACCATTGGAATGTGGCCCCCCAAGAGCTTCTTTGAAACTGAATGATGCTCGTGGGCTGCAAGGGCTTCCACACCCCTGCTCTGCAGCCTCCTCCACTGAATAATTCTGTGTTGAGATTTGGCCAGATCTTGTCCATAAAGCCCAGTTGCATTACTCTTAAATTTCTGCACAGTCATTCTGGGGGAATCAAAACCTGCAGATTAGGTGTGAGGGCAGGCAATTCCAGGAGGGTAAAGGCTGATTACCTTTTCACCAAAAGAATCGGAAATGTAACATTTTGTTCTCTGGTCCTTTGTGCCTAATGCAACAAACCAAAGCCAACCTGGCTATTACAACAGATCTCTCCCCTGCATGTGCTATGAACATCTGGGTCACAGAAAATAATTCTGCTATATTGGCTTAATAAAATTTAAATGCAGTCAGAGCTTTCAAGGGTCATATAATCAATTACTGTTTCCTAAACAGATATAAAAGTTCAGATGCTAATGGATGCTCTGGGCCAGACCCATGCTACAATAAAACACCATGGAAAACCTCTCAACAACTTCAAAGGGAGCCTTATTGGTCTCCCCTGAATTGATTTTCGTTGTGATCCCATGCTGTCTTTGAACTTCCCCTGGACTTGCGCTAAGCCATTCGCAGTAAGAATTAATCAAATTACTCCACCTCTTCCCATCCCAAACGCTCAGGGATGAATGCAGAAGCAGACAATGGAAACCCACATTTCAATGATCTGTAGCTGATAATGCAAAACTACTCCACACACTGAAAAGTCTGATCTTAATTCTGTAGTTCTACAGCACAACCACTATTGCCTCCACTAGTGATGGCTGGGCTGCTGGTTCTCGTGTTCCTAAAAAGCAACATACAGGCACAAGAGGGAACACACTTG
This sequence comes from Varanus komodoensis, assembly GCF_004798865.1. Lineage (NCBI taxonomy): Eukaryota > Metazoa > Chordata > Lepidosauria > Squamata > Varanidae > Varanus > Varanus komodoensis. Next base: position 12,253,191 of record NW_025336481.1, on the reverse strand, counting down.
GGTGGATCCCAGTATCCTTGGGGGCATTCCAACATTTGTAGAAGAACAAAACATTTTTGGGGAGCGGAGGAAGCCCAAGGACTGTGCATCCTCAGTGTCCATAAAACACCAATGGCTGTGTATAAGTGTGTGTGGAAGCATGGAAGAAGGGGGCCGAGAATTCTGAAAAGCAGCACGGCTGGCACCTTGAGGAGAGGAGCTTCACACTGCAGAACTTCGCACCTCACACTTATTCTTTTGCAGGGTGGGATACTTAAGGTCCAGCAGATGCTTTGGTGTACAGCTCCCTTCTGCTTCAGCCCTAACCAGAAAAGCTAGTCATGGGAGTACTAAGCCCAAACTGGGAGTACTAGGTCATGGGAGTACTAAGCCCAAACTGGGAGTACTAGGTCATGGGAGTACTAAGCCCAAACATTTGAAGGGCCTCAAGCTGCCCATCCCTCTTCTATGTAATCTTACATTTGCCCACTGCTTCAAAATCTCTAAGGAGCCTGAGACATTGCTAGTCATTTCTTGAGTACAAAATCCACTACTGTCCAGCAGACAGTTCCCCAATTATCTTGGGCATTTTTCCTCCCTTCTGTGCCAACCTGAAACCATATCCAAGCATAGCACTGAGATGGAAGGTAATTGTTCTGCTGGGCACTTGATTCTCACATGAATGGCCCAATGGCTTTGGCATGCAGCACAGAGTTTTGGATAAGCAGAACTCATTTAGTGTATTTAAAATGTATATCCCGCCATTTCCACTGACAGAGTCTCCAAATACAATTTGTAAAGATGTAATAACCTTAAAGCAATCAATTACATACAGAAGTACAACACACATCCCAGGGAGAAGTTTAGAGCCAGTTTTACTCCCATTCGCCAATCAGCAGATTTTGTTTCGTTTCAAAAGTAAAGGGAAGGAGCCAATTGAAGTAACCTGATAACCAGTGAAATGGCTCTGCCAGTGTGGTGCAGTGGTTTAAGTGTAGGACTGAGACCTGAGAGATCCAGGTTCTAATCCCCTCTTGACTGTGAAGGTAAAGTCAGGCCAGTCACTGACCTAACCTAACAAAGCTGTGGCGAGGACAAAATGGAGAAGATAATGCACAGAGTCATGGGGTTCCTACAAGAGGAAAGAAGGCCAGGCTTAAATGCAACAATATGCAAACCTAGTTTCCAAATGAGGTTGAACAAGACACAAAGATTCAGAAGATGACCACAGCATGTGGGAGTAAATAGTCCCTTACCATGCTCTTATCAAGGTTCTTATCAAGAAGAACCTTCTTCAGGGGATGATCTGGAACCTCCTGAGCCAGCTGCCCCTGGGATTCTGGGACTGTCCGAAAAGGTCCTGGGTCCTCAGCAGAAAAGAGCTGAAAGGTGGCAAACTCTATTTCCAAGATTTTAAACATTCCAATGTTCCAAGAATGCTGGTGCCTGAAGGGACAGGCCAGGACCATGGTGAAGAAACAGAAAAGGCCTCCTTGGAAGCAAGGACGCTTCTACCTTCTCAGAGGTAAAACGCCACCAAAGTGCCTGTCCAGAATTGCAGCTGAGTCCTGGATGGGGCCCAAGAAGCTCTGGCAATCTGAGTCTTCCATATTAGCACAGCCATTGCTGGAATCAGCAACTTCTACCAGCTCTGGTACCTTGTACCTCTGAACTTGCTCAGTGATTGGACCTTTGTCCTATTGACCTTTCATTCCTACTTGCTCTGCTTTCTTTGGACGTGTACTCTATCTGACTGCTTCTCTGCATACGGCCTTTGGCTGCTCCTCAGCCCATTCCCTGGAAACATTCCTTCTTACTTCGTAAAATGATGCCTTTGACCACGGCCTTTTTACGGAGTTGCTTTTGAATCGCTGCTTCATTTAACCTAACATTGAGCCTGATCTGGTCAGTAACAGGACAGTCCCTCGCAAAGCCCTGATCCAGATCACTCTTCTGTATGCAAAAATGAACGCTCTGCTTGTGACTTGTGCCGAATCGAACAGAGACCGCTGATGGAAGGCATCCCTGCTTCAGCCATGTGTCCACACTTGTCCCGAAATGTTGCAATGCAGTTCTCTGTGTAAAATGGCATATAAAAATGCATAAGGAAGAGATGTGTACAAAACGTGTACATTGGGGGAAAATGCTTTCAGAGAACCTGAAGACTGGTGCAGGAATCAGACTAAACTGCATGATGATGGAATGCAAATAACCCAGCCATGGTCTAGAAACAAGACTGGCTTGTCCATCCCTACCAAGGACACGCTCTTGCATCGACTTGCGAAGTCTGGGACTGCCTTGTCCTGTGTTGAACTCAGAACAACCACAAGGTGGTGCCACTTGACTTCCTTACAATAAGGAAATGCATGTGCTTGCATAATTCTCACTGACTGCAGTAAGAGCAAGTGAAAAGGCATGAAGAAGGATGTGCTGAACTTGTAGGGCTTGTGCAGCTCCTACGTGAGCTCCCTCAGAACAAGAGGAGGCAGCAGGACAGGAAGTGCTGAGCGAATTGTTTCTGACACTTTGAATAACATGTCTCCTGCAATAAAACTTAAGTGTTGATTCCAGTGGCTCTCCTGTGGTCTTTAGCAGTGGCTGCAGGAGACGAGATTCTGAAATTTTACTTTTCCTCCCGTTTGGCTGCAATCGGGAAAGCTACTGCTTGACATTTGCTCCTGGATTTCGATGGTGCCAAAAGGCAGGGGCTGCCAAGTGCTCTCCACTCATTTTTTCTTCCAATTGCATCTGGTCCACAGAAGTCAATGAAGTGAACATTTCCTTCCCCTGCCATCTCCGGCTGATTATCCCCACGGTTCAAGGCACAGTGCCGGACCAGCGATTCGGGATAACTGGGTTATAGTCACCACTAGACCATTAAGCTCACTGGGTGACCATGGGTCTGTCAGTCACTCCCAACCAGACCTACCTCACAGGGTTGTTGTTTGGAGGATGAAATGGAACCATGTAAGCTACGTTTTCTTCCTCACAAGAAGAAAAAAGGTGGCATATAAATGGAATGTAATAATGGTAAGGGTGGTAATGATAACGGTGGTGAGGATGATGATGATGTCTGTCTGTCCTGGCTGCAGCACATGCCATTGGCTTCTACAGAGCAACTGAGCAGGCTACAACCAGGAAAACCATTGGTGGACGCAATCATAAAATTCAGAAGAACCACCCTGGAGCAGACAACAGAGCCCTGAGAACAGCCATGCTGAATCTGGCCAGGAGTCCCTCTAATTAGCATTCTGCTTACACAGCGGCCAACCAACCTGCCTGCGAGAAATGCACAAAAACAGCAATGTGACAGCGTCTTTCTGCTTATGGATCCCAGTGATGTAGAGGAGTGAGCTGCCTGTTGAGACTAGAGGCATTGCATGGTCATTGTCCTAGGTTGCCAAGGATAGCCTCATCTTCCCCTTGCACTTCAGACCCTGGAGAAAACTAACCTGGTATTTCCCCCACAACAGTTTTCCTGGCCTCAGTCTCTTCTTTTGCATACATGTCAACAGAGCAACTGAATGTAGCTTAAGCATGTATTTTAACCATCCTGTTCTATCAGTGTTCTTTGGGTTCACATCTCCCCAAATGCCTTTGGAGAATTTGTAAAATTAATTCCTGTTCTGAAATGTGCACATTGGTCCCACCCTGTTTGCTCTGCTTTTTTTTCCTTTATGGGCTTAGCAATGCGCACCAGTGCATAAGCGCAGTAATTAAGCTAAAATACAATATGGAATCTTGATGGCCCAGTTCTGCCTTGTGAGTCCATCAATAGCCTATGCACCAGTGCACACTGGGATCCTGCGAAAGACAAAAAAGGTCTGCAGACCACAATTCACAGCAGCCTGAACAAAGTCACCAGGCACCGAAGACAGAAGAAAGGCAGAAGGCCAAGGCATTGGTGCTGCTATAGAAGGAAATGTGGTAATTCAGAACCTGAAAGCACAGGGAGAAATTTGAGTAGGTAGGGTTTCATAAACCTTTCATACCCAACAAGTTTTTATGGGGCATAATAAAATGCTCATTAGCTGTACCAAAAATCCTTCATCCTGCCCACACAGAAGAAATCATAGTTTATTTATTGCAAAGACTTCAAGTTAGCTCTTGATTTGGAACAAACAAGCTAGATTAGGATACATTTGGAACAGCAATTTCTTAAATCAAAATTAGATAATGATGCCATGCCTAATTCTGCATTGATTTCACTGAATATTTCTTTTAAAAGGGAGGGGGATGAAACTTACTTAAATCACCCTTCCTGGCGACAGATGTGTTGCAATGTGGACACTGGTATTTTGGCACATTTTTCTCATGTTTGTGCAGTACATGGAACTTCAGAGTTCCGGCCTGAGTAAATCTAGCCTTACAAATCAGACATTCAAAGGGTTTTTCACCTAGAATGAAAAAGGTGGACATGGAAATTAGAAAGCAAAATGTCAGTCTAAATGGTTTATGTCAGTTTTATGCACACATGCCTGTACACACACACACACACTTTTTTACTCCCAGTTTTACTGCAATTGTTAACTGGCAGTTACATATTCCCCCTCTACATTATTTCAAAACATGTTCTTGCACCGAGATTTTCTTTGCCTCTGCTGTTTTTCTACCTGATTCACCACATGCTAAGGTAGGAAACGTTGCAACTCTCCCATAAACCTTTGCCATATACCACCTGTTAATTATGGCATCCTTGGCATGCTGTATATTCCTGACAAGAGACCATGGGAACAAGATAGATGGGCCCACATTACCAGCAGGAGTTGCAGCAAAATGTTGCAGTATATCCCCAACACTATATGGCAGTGCTTCTGTTCAGCCAGCCATGCCCCCCCACAGAAGATACGGCGATCTGTCAGGTGCCCAACTGGGCCAACCTTCCCCACTCTAGTTTTTCATGATTCCTGGATTCTTCGGCTCATGTATTATTCCCACTGCGCGGTTTTCTGTTTTGCCTTTATCTTTCCTTTCCTTAATTCACAGGCTCACATACCACTATATAGCTGCACTTGTGATCAAGGAAGGTATCATTCTGAGAAAGAGGGAGAGGTCTCTTAGAAGGGACCCACTCCTTGGAAGAAAAGCAATTATACTCTTGCACCAGGTATGTGTCCTTTGGGGGTGAGAGTCTTGTGGCAGCGGGAGATTTGATCATTAGACACACAGACAGTTGTGTTTGTCATGAACGTATATACTACATGGGGAACTACCTGCCTGCGAATATCATGGGCTGTCTAGATGGTTTTATAGAGTGTTAGGGTAACGTCAGTGGTTGTGTCCATGTTGAAAACAACAACATGGGTAATTGTATCTAGGAGGTCCTGGAAGCCTAATTTAGGTTGCTAGGTAGAAGGCTGAAGTTCAGGATTACCAAGGTGGATTTCTCTAAAATGCTACCTGTTTCACATGCAGGGCAAGCTAGACAAGCACAGTGAGGAGTCTGTGTGTATGGATGAGATGGTACAGCAGGAAGAAAGGGGCCAAATTTCTTAGGCACTAGGAATATGTTGCAAGAACCTAGGTCTGTACAAGAGAGATGGGCTCTCCTGAACCAAAGTGAAACCAGACTGCTACTTAAAGCATCAAAAAGCTAGTGGAGCTCCTGCTGACACTCCCCCAGGATTAAACTGAACCTGGAGGAGTGACGACAGGAACTGCAAAGCATCTGGTTCAGGTGAAATCATCCCATTTCTGTTTGCAGGAGGGGAGGAAATAGGCCATAAAATACGATGAAACAGGATAATCGGTCAAAGAAGTCTAATTCCCAAAGAAAAGTTGCACGTACCGAAGACATCTAGAGAGGGAGAGATATTCTGTGTAATTGCTAGAAGTTAACAAGCCAAAATAGAACCTCAGTGCCTGGTTTTAAAGGAGACATGAGATACGGTGCTGGAATGGTGGGGATCAGTGGGATATGGTCATTTCTGGATTTAAGTTCTGTGAGGGCTGGGAATGGATGGATGGTTGGAGGGGGTGTTGCTCTGTACACTGAAGAGGGCAATAAAGTCCAGCAGATTTAAAAATCTAAAAGCTGCAGACTCCTCCACAGAGCGGCTGTGGGTAAAAATATCTGGCTCTAAAATTAATTCAGTCCTAGAAATATGCTATTGTCCCTCAGACCAAAATGCATGGGATGATCTTGAAATGAATTCAGGAAGTCCTCAAACTAAGGCAGTTTAAAACGAGGAGACTTCAACTACCCCCATTCCGAGTTGATAAATGTATGTTCCAGTTCTGACAGAAGTAAAATTTCTGATGTCCAAAACAACCATGGCTTAGAACAGCTGGTTGGACAACTGATGAGAGCAGATACAATCCTGGATTCAATCCTAGGTGGGGACCCCCAGGACCTCTTGTAAGATGCAAATATTGTTGAACTAACTGGAAACAACCACACAGTGCAAACACAAGTGGAAGATGGCTAAAGAGGTCCAATGCACTCACATTTGACTTCAAGAGAAAAAACTCTAAAATGTGAGATTGGTGGAAAGGAAGTTGAAAGGGGGAGTCAATCTTAGTGAGAAAGCTAATGTCACTGGGCTTATTCATCCTAGAGTTTTTTAAGAGCTTAAATATGAAATTGCAGCCAGAGAAATCCATGAAGAAAGTAATCAATGGCTGCTAGTATGTGGTATCAGAGAAAATATACCTGCGTACACCAGTTGCTGGGCACTTGAGTATGGGAGGGCTGTTACCCTCATTTCAGAACTTGAGGCATCCTGTGGGCATCACATCACTGGATGGAAGAAGTATTTTAGTGACTCTCAGGAACAAACAAATAAATTCCACTCCCAATATTTACCTGAGTGGGTTACCATGTGCCTTTTCAGCTTGTAGGTGTCTCTGCTAGCATAAGCACAGAGAGAACAGCGGTAAGGACGCTCTCCAGTGTGCGAGCGAATATGACGCTTCAATTTGCTGGCCTGTAGTCATAAATGAAAATTAATCGTGATAGGACCAGGGCTGATGGAACCACCAAAGTAATCCATCCTTTAAAAGAAACAGCTCACTGCTACAAGTGCGACAGCTGTCAGTGACTGTCACCCTGACAGATTACAGATCGTATGAAGTTTTTCTCTTCTAAAAGGGTCCTCTTGCTCTTTCTGTTTAAAGCCGATTTACTGGGAAGGATTCATGCATACACGTCTGTCTACCTTTGTATGTATACCCTCCCGATCAAAAATGTGCAACAATTTCATGCTTTACTCACACACATTCAGACCCATTCAGAGGTTCAGAGATCAGTAGTTACTGCTTAACCTGCTGAATCAGGAGGCACTTACAGCAGCATTAAGTGCGTGAAGCATCAAGCGGAAGAATGGGCCGCACATCTCAGACTGCAGGTTGGTGATCAACCAGTTAAACCAGCTGTTTTGCTTTTATAGCATTTTTAAAATTTGCATTTAATTGCTGTTTATCCAGCTGAGGGATACTTGGGGCTTTAGTCCAATATCTGTGGACAGCACCGGGTTGGGAATACCACTTTGCAGCATGTGTTGCAAGCATGTTTGGACCAATCCAGAACGCAAAGTATGAGAGCGAAGGATGCTATTTCCGTTATACCGCACCTCTTCCCTGCAAGGAATGCAAGGAGCCTTTCATAAGCCAACTCCTCCTTTCTATACTTTCCTCACAGCCACCCTGTGAGGTAGGTCAGGCTGTGTTAGCCACTGGCCCAAAGTCATCTGAGGAGCTTCATGGCCAAGTAAGGGCTATCCCAGTCCTGGTCTAATATTCTAACCCCAATCCCACACTGGGAAGTAAGTCTCACTCTTAGAACTACAAGTCCTATCATCCACACCTATGACAGTAGGTGGGAGATAGCCTAGCTGTGATAGTGCCAAGACTGATCTCCATGAAAAATTAGTCTGATTTGATATCAGGAGCTACACGTTACGCCTAACCAAACTCTGCTTCCATATTCAAACAGAAATAAAAATGCAGTGATGCAAGTGAACTTAATTAAAGCCCACATTAGGACTTTATGCTTACTCTAAGCTTTAAAAAGATGTAGTTACTAGGAATGGGTTCAGACAACATAAACCACAGTCCAGGGTTTTATTATGGGTTGATTGTGGGTTACTGATGAATCATGGGGCATGGCTGAAGCAAGTGTTATCATGTGGGTTGTTCACCACGACTTTTATCTTGGCCGAGTTCAGACACAACAAAGGGTTGAGCATGGGTTATAGTGGCACCTGAACCTGGAGGACACGTTAGTGGAACGGGAGTGCTCTAAAATGCACCGTCAGCATCAATATCTCTTTTGAAGAACCTTCTCTTGGATCTGGCTGTACACAGGTAGAACACATCAAGCAATGAAATTCTTACCTCCACGCTACAATAGCTACAGAACGAGCACTTGAAGGGTTTCTCCAGAGTATGCTTATACCGCCTGTGTCTTGAAAGCTCACCACTGGTCACAAAGGCCTTATCACACTCACTGCACTTGTAGGGTTTGGTCCCTGTAAGAAGCAATCAGGTGGTCTCTCTTAAACGCACTGCTTTGCTATCAGATCATTCCCTGTTCCTCAAAAACCGGTAAGAAATGCCAGTGTTAAAACCATGGATCTATAGTTTTGCAAAGCAGTTGGGTTTATACCTACTTATTTTGAAGAGCTCACAAGGAGGTGTAAGATGGGCCATAAAATACTTAAGGACCAAATGCATGTATTTAAAATATTTCTGCAAGCGACAGTGACTGCATTGTGAGCCTGGAATACCATTTTGAATTCCCCAGAAAATACTAGTCATAATAATTTATATGGCATTTTATTCCATAAGTTTTGCCTATGAAATAAAACAAACAACCATTTAAAATATTATATAACTACACTAATTAAACATCCTTAATGTACAATTTAATGACATAACTAAATCTCATAAAATGCTTACCTAATCTATAATGTAACACTAAGTTTTACATAGGTCCTTTAAACATGTAAACCATTAGTTTGCTTTACCTCAAATAATCAACCCCCTCCAGACCCTTCTTAAATTCTTCCAAACTCTTGCAAGAACTGCATTGTAGGGGCAGGCACAATGCCATTCTAGAACAATGCTGGGGGAAAATTATGGTGTCTGCCATTTAAAAAGTAGAACATATTTGGAGAACATTTTGCAAAACACTCTTCCTTTCCTGAGGTTGTGGGTGGGGTGAGAAGAACCTCACAAATGTCCTCACAAATCTCTTCTGAGACATTTCATCTCAGCTTTGCAACCACCCCTGCTCCCAGCCTTGCAGCTCTGAAAGTGTGTGTTTGGGGGGGGGGTGGAATCACCCTAAAAATTACACAGAAATCCCCCATCCCCCAGGCAATGTTTAGCTGCCTGGGAACCTTCTACCAGCTCCCTATCTGCACAGGAATAGCCCATTTTAGTAATCTACACTCTTATTTTTTTTAAGCTAGATTACTGTAATACTCTCTACTTGGGGCTCCCCTGGAAGACTGTTCGGAAGCTGCAGCTTGCGCAGTATGCAGCAGCCAGACTAATAACAAGGCCACATGGTCCCAATGCATAACACCAATTCTGGCATTGGCTGCTTATATGCTTATAAGCTCAATCTACGGTGTTGATTTTAACCTATAAAGCCCCATATGGTTTGGGCTCACAAAACTTAACAAAACAGCTCTCCCAACCAGAATGTTAGATCAAGATCCAGGGCCTGCCCCCAACTGCTACCTCTGAAAGAGGATTGATTGGTTCACTGCCAAAAGGAGTAGGGCCTTCTCACTGGCAGCCCCCCAACAGAGAGGGTTGAGCCCTCTTTAATTTACTTTGCAAACTTTACAGTACCAGATTAAGCCTATTCTCTATGACCAGCTTTTAAACAGGTCTTGTTTCATTTCTGCTAGTTGTTGCTATTTATTTATATTTATCTATTTAGCTTAATATTTATATACCTCCCCATTCCCACAGGCTCTGAGTAGTTTGCAAGAAACTAAAACCAACAGTAATACTGAGTAAGACAACATATTAATATTGCTGTTGTTAAGATTCCATTTTAAATTTGACCTTTAAATATTGCCCTGTAATTTCTCTGATGTTCTTACTACTACCTGTATTTCATATTGCATTCTTTTTGTATTTTATGTGCTTCCCAGAGAGTTTTGGTTATTGGGTGGCATAGAAATAATGACATAATCAACAACAAATTAAACTCATATTAAAATAATCCAGCTAAGCATTGTGGACCTAGGCAGATGTTGGCATGTTTGTAAAACCAGCATGTGCAAACCTCCTGTGACAGCACACAAAGAAAGTTTTGTTTCCCAGGATTTGCTATAAAAACAGCTGTGATGCTCCATACTACATTCCAATTAGTCAGCTAAATTCGGGAGAGACCGGGTAAAGCAAACGCACAGGACTGCCCATACCTGTATGTGTGTTCACGTGGTTACGCAAGAGGGAAACGCTGCGAAATGCCTTAAGGCAGAGGTGGCACTTGTGAGTCTTTTTGGCCGAGTGTTTTTTCATGTGATGATTAAGGCCTGATGCACTGAAGGAGGTGAATGAGCACAAACTGCAACGCTGAAGTTTGTCTCCTAGGAGAAAAGCCACCATTAGGTCATACAAACCATTACAAAGTACATTAAAAAGACGCTGCAGGAGGTTCACATTAGACCTCACCTGCTTACTTGAACATACGGACTATTCGTACACCCAGGCAGGTTACTCATGGGTGGGGAGCCTCAGGTCCGGGGGCCAAACCCGCCCTTCCATGGATCCCCAGGTAGACACACCCTCATTTCTTTGACCCAACTGCCTGACCACCAGTCCTGGGGGTCCCTGGCTTTTGTGCAATCCCTCCCTTGCTTTCTCAATGGCATCAGCACATTCTCTAGGATGCCGACATCACTGCAAGGTACTTCCATGAGCTTCTCCTGCATCATTCAGTATCTCTTCACTTGAGGTCTTCCAGCTGTACTGGCTGCACTGAAGTCAGCTGCACCTGGAGCAACATGGGCCTGTCATCATTCAGCATGTAGGTCATGAAGCAATGCCAGAGTGAGCCACACTGCAGAAGCCTCTCTGTGATGCTGCAAAGCGCCCACAGATCGATTTCCAAGAATTTAAAGCCATACAGAAACGCAGAGGAGGACAGGAACCGCCTGCAAGGAAACGTGGGAATGATGCTTCTGGGCTGCTGTCCTCACAGTTCATGGGCGAGTGGAAAAGAAAAGGCAAGAATTGTCACCTTCCCACTTCCACAGGTAAGCACTCAGCAACCTGTGCAGAGCACCAGCTCACCGAGGAAGCTACTTCTGGAACGTCACTGCCATGTACACCTGAATATACCAACCTGGAGGACACCTATGACAGTGGTGGAGAGGAAGTAGTCAGGTCTACCAACGGACTAGAGACAACACAGCAGCATCTCTGGGTTGGGACTTTTGCAAATAACTCTACACCTCCGTCAAATATAGCACGGAGCAGCTGGGTGCTGAGGGCAGGGGCAGACACCTATTCCTCCACCTGCTGGTTCCCCATTCCTCGCTCAAGCATTATTTTGAAGTGTATCTACGGTCAGGCACTAGGGCTGCTCCAACACATCCGCTAACTCATCTCTCCTCCCAGTAGCAGCATCAGCAGCCTGGCAGTGGCCTTCAGTGCTGTGACTGGGCATGCATGGAGTCACACGCGTGCAAATTGTTCCCTGTAGGTCTTTGGAACACCCTGTAGGGGCCCTGGGGGAAACATACTCATAAAACTTCAAATTACTCAAGTTTCAGCTGCTCTGCCATTGCAGAGGGAGGGGAGACCATCACATTCTTGCTGCAAACAGGCAGCTCTGTGGCTAGCCAGCCCAATTATGAACCAAAATGATTTAGAAAGAAAGCAAGCAACCAAGGCTGCCCTGTTTGGACTTCTCCTCCTGACTCAGTTCTTGCTTGAATTAGGCTGCTACAGAAGGGGAGCAGTCTTTCTCTTGTTAAGAGAACGTGACCTGTATTTGAATTTGAAGCAGAGGAGGAGGAGAGTGTGCCTAGGTTTGTTTGTTCGCTGTTTCTCCATCTGAGAGGTCAGAAAGACAAAGTAAGTCTGTGGCGATAGGGCAGGAAGAGGGAGGCACCTGGTTCACAACCCCCTTCTCCTCCTCCAATACATTCCTCTAGTTGCTTTTCTCTACCTGGTAAACAGACCATTAAAACTCAGCTCCAGACTGGGTGACTAGAATAGCAATAGGAAGGTGCTGGGTATGCATGTGTTCAACGGTGCCTTTCCTTTGAACAGAAGCTGGAGGGAAGGTGACTCTCCAGAAAAGTCAAGGTGACTTTTTCCCCCAAGAGCTTCTGAGCTTTTCCAAAGGGGGGCCTGGAGGACAAGGGGGGCTGGTCCCACCGACAGAGGGAATGAGGGAGTTGTTCCAGGCATCAGATGCTAGGAGGTGGCAGCAAGACACTGGAGATCCTGACCCTTCTAAGCTTTGCTGCTGTCCCACCGCCAGCACCAAGGGAAGATTCAACTGTCAGTCCAGTTGCCCTTTGCATATGCAATGGGAAAGGGTGTTTATTAGGCAGCAATTATCTTGAGCTGGCCCCAAGGAGAAGAAAACCCATTGTTTTGCAAACTGGGTCTTGTGGTTTGAAAAAGAAACAGTGGGCAGGTAGAGAGGAGGAGACAGCTACTACCTTTCCATTCAGCAAGGGGAGAGGTTTATGCTTTGATGGGGACAGAAGCAGGCATGCATGGACCTTTCGATTTCCATCCCACTGATTCCTCCTTTAGTTTTTTTAAGTTATGCAGAAAATTTGAGCAAAGACACATCATCAATCTGTGATGTGTACACTCCCTCCTCCAGCCTCCTCCATTGTCCTTTTAGTTTCAAGGGAACCAAATTCACTGGCTGCATCCATTCACTCTATCGGCTCTCCCTCACTTTTGGCTCTCCCACTTGTTTTAATTGGCATTTCCACCAGAGGGTTTTCTGGATCCAGAATGTAAAGCAGCATTTCGATTTAATGTTCTCATCAGGCTTTTCAGAGCATCAAAGTTAGCTTCGCAACACAATCCACCTCTTTTTTCTTTTGTTTTTGTTGCTACTTCTTACTTAATTTCCTGTTTAGCAAACACTACTGGTGCAGTAGGGTATTTAACAAAGGAACTAAATGGTTAGAGGAAAACCTTGTGTTATTTTAATTTAGGGAGTGATCTTAGGGCCCACAGAGAACTTTGGTTACTGAATAGTATAATAAGCAGACAAACAGCATCTCAGAGCCACAGGATTCCCCAGATTCCCAACTCTGAGCCTAAAGATAGTTGCTGACCTTGGAGGTACATCCTCTTTGCAGCCAGTATGGAAAGAACTGGGCCAGCTGCTCTCTGAAGTTGGGAAGTGACCTGGGAGATGGGAACTGTGGCAGGAAGAAGAGACTGAGGAAGTAAAGATATGAAGCCCCTTGGAACTGCTCAACCTCCTTCCCTCCTCTTCTGAGATACTCAGAGTGGGAAGGCGAGGAAGGGAAGATCACTCCTCCACCGCTCCTTCTGCTCCGCATAGGAGGTATATATGACCCCAAGTCTGAGGGCTTCTAGGCAGTCCAAAAGGACTGAGCCTTTCTTTGATCTGTAGCCTGCTTTTCAATCAAGAAAAATGCCAAGATGATGTACAACTACACAACTCTAGAGTTAAACAATAAAACAAATGCATTAACATGCAATTAAAATGCAACAGTCAACATAAAATAAAATGAATAGATTGCGCTGCAATTGAAGTCCAGCAACAGGGTAGGGTGGAACAGACTGAAATTCGCATCTAGCTTCATAGACAAATTGCCACGGCACTGATTTTGATGAATTCATAGGGCTTTGATTTATGTGCAGTGGCCTTCAGCTAATTGTTTGAGCACATTGTGAAACAATCCATTCATGCATATCGGTGGCCTGGGAGGTTTTCCCAAAGCTGTTTGTGCGCCTAGGAAAATTAGGCGTAGCCAGCTCTATGGCTGCTGCCCCTCTGGTCACACTGGCCGGCAGCCACTACTGGATGGAACAATCAATTTCTTACGCTCTAAGAGCGCACAGAAACATTTAGTACAGGTGTCTTTGTGACAACCTTCCAGTACTTGAAGAGTGCTATCCCATCTCCCCTCAGTCTTCTCGAGGTTCTTTCAATCTCTCCTCATAGGACTGTGTTACCAGCCCCCAAAATATCCTGCTGCCCTCTTCCAAACCCTTTCCAGCTTTCTTGCACCGTGGTGCCAGAACTGGATGCAGTACTCCAGATGAGGCCCAACCAGTGCTGAGTAGGGGAGAACTAGATCTTCACATGATTCAGAAGTGGTACTCCTATTAATGCAGCCCAAAATAGCCTTTGCTCTTTTTGCAGCCACCTCACATTGTTGAATGATATTTGGCTTGTGATCTACAACACTTCCATGATCTTTTTCACTTGCGGTACTGTTGAGCCAAGCGTTCTCCATCTTGTAATGGTGCATTTGGCTTCCTTTTCCTAGGTGCAGCACTTGGCATTTGTCCCTATTCAACTTCATTCTGTTGTTCTCATTAGCCTACTAGCTAGCTCTATCTGTAGCTTACTTGGGGAATGAGTTCCTGTTTTCCATGCACAGAAAGAATCTACTGACTGCATTAATTTTGCTGCTTTAGAAATTTACTCCTCAATGTCCTACTTCTGATGAACTAGCAGCACACAAAAGTGAAAATGAAGCTGCATTTGCTTGTGCTCAAGCTGTGCACCCCACCTCTTTAGCATAGAAGCGTGACCAATACCAGCTCTCCATAAATGTGTAAAGCATCTTTCCCCTGGTCTTTAAAAGCTCTAGATGAGCCGGGATGCAACTATCATTCCTAGCCAGCAAGGCCAACTGTCACGGGAGTTGGCAGTCCAGTGCATCCAGAGGCCACCAGCTGCAGAAGACCGATGCAGAAGTTGGAGCATCCGATGACCCAGGGGAGGTTCAAGGGTAGAACTCAACCTCCCCCTTCCTTTTCTCTACTCGTCTCAAAAGGTCCCTTACAAGGCTGCTGGGGGGATGTGCATGTATGTGCCCACACAGGTATTCTTGCATCAGGACCTGCAAGCCCAGATCATACGTGGCCCCTGGGGCCAGAAAAGTCATACATCTCTGGGTTAAAGTAGCAGATATGTACTGGAGGGCTTACTGGGCGACTGCAAGCCAGTCATACTCTCTCAGCTTGAACAACCTCACAGGATTGTTGTGAGGATGCTGGGTGAGGTGAGAATCATAGCTGCAGTCTTGGAGGGAGAGCGGCATACACTTTCTGTAAATGATGCACAACTATTATACTGCGTGAGGTCCAGTTCAAAGCTACAAAGTTGAAACTTATCTCGCAGGATGCTTTGGCTAGCAGTGAAAGGGGGAGCCCAGGCACTATGAATAAATGAGTAACTGTGTACATCAAAGAATGACAAGTTTTTCCAAGGGTTCTAGAAGGGACACCGCAAGAAGTTCTGCCCTGCTGGACCAGACCAAAGGTTCACCCGCCCCCACATCCTGTTTCCCAGCCAACAAATCCAGCCACCATCAAGTACTCTGCCTTTTTCACAGAAATTATAAAATTGTGCAAGTGATTTAATACCTTCTCCCCACTGGACTATGCTCCCATGGGCTTTTGAAGTAACATCAGAACTGGTTACGAAAGGATGCTGTGATGCACATGGATTGCTCTGGTCTTTGTTTTCAGAATGGCCAAACAGTGAGGGATCACCTTTCTGAAGCTTTGTTGCCTCAGCTGCAAGGAAATGGCTCATTGTGTCATCTTCAGATGCAGAAAACGGCTGGTCTTTATCTCCAACTGCAATTACATTTCTACTTGTATCAATCTGTTTAAAAATCAAATGGGGTGGGAAACAGAAGTTCCACTGATCTATTTCAACACATTTATATGTCATTTTATATTTTTAAAACATCCAAAGTGGTGTACAAATATTTAATAGAAACAATAACAACAAAAATAAGAAAAATGCCTCACAATCAGTACAATGTTCAAGCTGATGCTACTGTATGCTGATCATATCAATGGTACGAAAACGTTAGTTCAAACAAATTCATTTTTCAAATGCAAGATGAACCCAGTGCAATCTCAACATTGGGCCACTTCGCTGCCACTGAATTTGCTGGGCAAGTGGGAACAACCACTCAGGGCAATGGGGTGTGCACCTTGTAAAGGGCCCCCAGGACTGGGCAGATGCACTCACTACTGGATCAGGAAAGACAGCAGGGCTCCTTTCTGAGCTTTCCTGCACCAACGGCACAATCCAACAACCTGGAGGGATATGGGCATCCTATGCAGAGCAGAAGGGTTGTGGAAGTGACCCCTCCCCCACAGTCCTAGGTGGCCAATTTCAGCAGTCTAATGGTGGCATTTGGAGAGGGTGGGAAGGAGGGTGAAATGCTGCCAGGTTACGTTGCATCTTGGCGATGCTCATCTCCTGCCTCCCTGCCTGCATCATGCCCTGGAACTCTCTGCAAACTCCTTTTGCAAGGTTGCTACACTACTGCCAGGTGGCGCTATACTGCAACAGAACAACAGAAATGCACATTAAAATACACTTGCGTTTTACAATTAAATACCGCACTTTCCCTGTTCTAAACTAATTTGATGATAGTGCTTTTCAGACATGGAAGCTTAATTGGATAGTTATAATGTCTTCTAAAGAACTTGTAAAAAACAGTGAGAGGGGAGCAACAAGCACTCCCTAACTGTATTAGCGGCTGGTCCTTTTGGCATGTGGGCAACATAGAATATGACCACAGAGATCCAGACTGAAATACACTTCCAGGACAAACTACAGAAAATTCTTGGGAACTAGCCTCACAAGCAGAAAGGCTGAGCATTATGTCACAACTTCTCCAGTTCTAAATTTTAACAGGAGTCACCTGAACCTTCCTTGCCAGGCTAGTATGTCATACATTCTGCTGACAATGTGACAATCTCAAGACAATGCAAGATTTTATGAATTCCCTATTTGCAGAGGATTATTCATCTTAGTCTGTTGAAGCAAAACCATCAAAGAAGCTGGTGGCACTTCAAAAATATGCACAATTATTAAGGTTGGCTTACATACAAGCTTTGAGGACTGGACTCCATCCTATCATAAATGTGTTTGTCCTTACGGTGCTTTACTGGATTCCAGACAGAGCAACCCCTCTACCTCTGTGACTGGTTTCTGCATTTGGTGCACGTGTTCCATCACTGGAAATTTGCTTCCAACAATGAGTTTGGAATCTTTTGTCACAACAGAGGGAACTGCCTATAAACAGAATCTCTATTTAACTTAAAACAACCGAATTTCCACAGTCAAAAGCATTCGTTTCTCCAAGTAAAGAAAAACCAAGAGGCAAAGTCCTTGCAGTTGTTCTTCAGGCCCACCTGCTACACCAGAAATACAGAAATGCTGTACTGGACTGCAGGTGTGTTAGAGGACATGAAGCTGAATAGCTTGCAAGATACAGGTCCTGGATTTACAGGCCTAACTTTTTCATAACATTTTTATCTGAAAAAAATCAAAAGGATTGTATTATAATCCTTCCTGTATGTTTCTTATACAGACTTATCCTGCATGAGGGTCCTCTATGTAAATTATTTGTAACTTGGTGTAATTCAGCAGTTTGGACAATTTAATTCCCATACTTGTTGTCCCTTCAGGTCAGAACAGAAACCTCAGCAGTATGGTTGATGGCAAAGAAAGCTGATGTTATCCTATGTACCTTAAAATGGTCTAAAGCAGGCAGTGGCGGGGGCGACTTGCGACCCTCCAGATGTTTTGGCCTACAACATTCATCACCTTTCTCCATTGGCTATGTTAGCTAGGGCTGATGGGATTTGTAGGCCAAAATATCTGGAGGGTCATACATTGTCCAAACTTGGTCTAAAGTGATTTGTATTGAAGTATTCATATTGCACCGTAATAAATCACCCAGTACAGTTGCCTTACCAACTACACAACTACTTAAATCAAGAAGCAGAGCTACCTTAATCCCAAGGACATTGGGGGTCTCACTGGTTGACCTTTTGCCCTCCTGTAATGTGTGTACTTCTTTCAAGTTGCTGACATGCATCACTTCCATCTCGTGGACCGTGTAAACACCTTCTGGTAAACTTATTGTCAAGACTTTTTCCGGGTTCTTCTGAGCATCTACACTTGGTGGCAAGACCTCCACCAGGTCAGCTTCTCTTTGCATCATGGCATGCAGAGCATCGTGTTGGCCAGAGGGACAAGCCCCCTGGAAATCCTCTTCCGCCATTTTCAAGTGCACAGGCTTCAGCAAAATGAGATGCTCTCCATCCTCTGAAACTGGCTGAATAGCGACTCCTCCTTCCAGTTGCTGACCAAATGGGATGGGCTGCAGGTTTTCATGCTCTTCACCATACGCACAGGTCCCCATTTGCTCATAAGGTGCACTGCCCTCCTCTCTGATCTGGCTCCAGGCCCTTTCTGCACTTTTGATTTGAGTGAACTGCCCATCAACCTGACTCTCCATCGTTGCATTAAACCTATTTGAAGGGAGGGAGGGAGAGGGCATCACCTGAAACAAAAGCTGTTAGGTTAGAGAAAAGCCACAGGTCCCTACTTCTCAGTTGCCAACCACAGGTAAGACCAGCTAAGCTTGGGCCTTGGGGCCAAATGCCCTGCCCCTGCGGCCCCCAGGGACGCCAAATAACCCCTCAGAGAGCAGTAAGTGATGAAGTCATCAGTGCAGCAAAACCAACTCTACCATATTCTGGTCGTTATGATGATACTCTGCTTTCAAAACTGCACCTCTTCAGAATATTAATGAATATCAGGGTTAGCAAACTTTTTTTTGTTGCTGTTATTGCAGTTCCAAGGATTTAGAAGCAACTGTACTGCCCAGAACAGTAGGCGAGGAGAAGAACGAAAATGCTGACTGTGTGCTTCAGAAGTGAAATAATGGCCAGCCAACACTCCCCTGAATATCAGGTCCAGAGTACAGAACCACCTTTCTGCACCACTGGGCAAAATGGATGTTTGGAAAGGAATTACTAGAAGCCTGATTAAGAATTAAGAGAACTGGTCAGGTTTCAACCCATCTGAAAGCTGTCCCTAACTAAACCATCTCTCAGGACTAACACTGCCTGGCACTTACTCCCTATCTGTTGGATTGTTTCCCATCTCCTTCAAAAGCTAAAACCAAAACTTACATTCTGACCTCCTATGCAAGCACAGCATCACTTCAGGTGGCAAGCTACACACACATCACCCTGTCGAGTCAATCTAACGGTGCACTCTTGTGCAGGTTTAGACTGAAAAAGTACAACTCCCAGCATTCTCCAGGCCACCATTAACACAGAAGCAGCGGCTGACAAAGGATAAAGCACATAATCATTCTTTATTCTTCTCTAGGGGCTCTATCCCTTAATATCATGGGGAAAATGTAGGAATTTTTCTTAGGCGCATACGGGTACAAACAACTCACATTTTAATCAGGCATTTTCAAAAGCTGCACATCCTTCCAATTCTCTTTGTCTTGCAATCTTCTCATATCCTTTTTTCTTACACATTTCCCCCAAGTATCTAGTGAAAACCCAACTGCCCATTCATCCACAGCCATTCTCATGCTTCTACCGTTATCTGACTACAGGTTGTCCCCTAAAGGGGCAATTTTTTGCCAATGAAGACATCATTCAAACCGTACCTTGTATTCTGATTCCTCAATCCCTAGCTACCTCAGACTGATGTGTATAAAGCATTTGTTTGGTTGCCTGTGGCTAGTGAAAAATTCTCCCAAAGATGACCAAGTAGGGGTTGTGTGTGTCCTTAGAAAAGATACATTTAAGTTTATCCATTTATGCCACGCTCTTCAATGTGCCACAATTGGCTTATACATCTCTGCATGGAGTCAACTTTTGTGTATGAGTTTGGAAGCCTGCTTGAATGTTGTAATCTGGATTTCAGACTTGCACTTTCAAAATCCTTTCTACATTCTGAAACTGCCAACATAAAATTATTTTCTAGCACCACAGCCAACCTGGTGTTGCAACAATTTAATTTCCACCTCCACTCTTCAGTGCTTTATTATATCACATCTTCTCCTTAATCTTACACTTGCCTGATAAACCCACAACTGGTCCTCATCCCTAGCTTTTTTTCCTTTCATTTTTCGAACCTGAAATTTGACCCACAAGTTTTCTCTCTCCTTCATTCCCAATCCTGGGTTTTCTTGAATCCTTTATCTTTCTAGCCCTAATCCCTTCCCTAAATATTATTTCATGTCCCCTGAACACTTTTCTTTAAAAACACCACTCTTTACATTCTGCAGGAATTACCAGAACACTCTGGACATGTTATTATGGGATATGGCACATGCATTTTTGT
The DNA here is from genome assembly GCF_004798865.1 of Varanus komodoensis. Classification (NCBI taxonomy): domain Eukaryota; kingdom Metazoa; phylum Chordata; class Lepidosauria; order Squamata; family Varanidae; genus Varanus; species Varanus komodoensis. The sequence goes on along the minus strand of NW_025336481.1, from coordinate 12,232,886 downwards.
TTTATTGTTCTGTGAACATCAAGGTAAAAGGGAAAGCTGTCCCTGCACATGGGTGTTAGCCAGTGCTCATCTCCATTTGTAAGCCAAAGAACCACCACCGTCCGAAGATGCTTCCGTGGTCATGTGGGCAGCATGACTGAACTCCAAGGTGCATGGAACACCGTCACCTTTCCCATCAAAGTGGTACCTATTTAGCTACTTGCATATTGCATGCTTTCCAACTGCAAGGTAGGCAAGAGCTGGGACAAAGCAGCCGGCATACACTCCATTGCAGATTCGACTGCCAACCTTCCAGATAACAGCCCAGTGGCTCAATGGTTTAACCCACTAACGCACCCAACTCGCATCATAACCATCACATAAAAAGCACCAACACCAGAACTTTGCATTAATTCTTATTCCATGTAGGAAATCTGGAACCCATGAAACATTTCCTAAGTGGAGAGGATTTCACCAGGTCTTACAAAACGCCTTGGGGTTACTCAAACTTCGTTCCTGCTGAAATCCTTACTTCTACGTAAAAGCAATGAGATTGCAGCATTCGGCCCGTAAATCCATGCACACTTACCCGGGGCATGTTGATTTACTTCTGAGTAAACATGCATAGGGTTTAGTGGGCTGTGTCTTTTAAGATTCTTTAGAGACCCCGGTGCCTGCTTTCTTATAATCAAATCCCACCTAGTTTCACAGATCTTATTCCCTCGTCCTCGTGCATTTGACTGGAGCCTCACAACAGGATCGTATGCGTATTTTCTACTCGGAAGTAAATCTCACCGCTTCCAAACCTAACCCCATGCACATTTACTTTGGAGGAACGCGGTGGGGCTAAATACCAGCAAGCACGCGCAGGACCGCGACCACCCTACAGCTTTCCCAGCTGCTCCTTTCCTATCCTTGCTATGGAACCCTTATTCCTAAATTTCCCCTAAAATTGAAATTATCTTCCCCCCATTATATTCCCCTAAAAATGAATTCTCCTTCATCATCTTCCTTGCGAGTAACAAGCACCCCCTATTCTTCTTGGTGCTCCATCTAGCCCTCCCTTGTGATCTGCCCCTCTCCCGCCGTCCCAATCCCAGTCCAGGCCCCCGCCTGGATCTCCCGGCGGGCCTGCAGAGGGCCCCTCCGGCCATCCTCACCGGCGAGACGCGCCTGGCTTCCCGCTTTTCTCCAGAGGGGCGTGCAGGCCCGCCTTGCACAACAAATGTTGCAACGAGGAGCCCGGGGCTGCAATCCGAGAACACGCTATCGAGAGAGTAAAGTTCCATTCAAGGCAGGGTTTACTTCCGAGCAAATCTGCAGCGCAACGAACAGTCAGTTGCAAACAGAGGACTATTGAACGGGGGCGAAAGGCTGTTCAGTGCTAGACACTTACTCCTGAGTAAACATGCAGCAAGGACTGGCTCTTCGGTTGCAGTTCAGCACGGGCTCGCTTGCGAGTCGTATCGAACTCTGTGGGGCTCGCTTTCCAGCAAGCATATGCAGAATCGAGCTTTCCCTTTGCAACCCAAGGCTCGTTGACTATCAGGGGGCTTGTTCGCGAGTCAACATGCGTAGACTCGCTGTACCCACGTGCATTCAGGAAGGTTCTCTTCCAAAGACCCCAGGCACGCTCCGGAGTCATGCATGTACGTCAGAGGGTGCAGATTTTTTTCAAGAGGGAGGATTGGTTCCCTGAACTTTTGCACATGGCTGAAGGTGCTTCTGGACATTTATCATGCCATCACTGAGCCTCGACTGGAAGGGAGGTTGGGAGGGAGGCTTAAACTGTAGGCCGTTCTTTATGCAAACTTACCTCCTTATATATCTTAGGTAGAAAGGATTGCTCAAATCTTGGGTGACATTTTTCGGTGGGAATCAGAAACTGTGTTAGGCTGGAACAAGGAATTTTCTTCACAGTCGCTTAGCAGCCCAGGCCCTCCTCCAGCAGTAAAGAGAGAGAGAGAGAGAGAGAGAGGCATGGGGCTGGTGACTTGTGGCTCCCCAGAATGTGTGGCCTCCAACTCCCATCAGCCCCAGCCAGCATCGCCAGTGCTGGGGGATAATAGGAGCTCTGAACCAAAATGTCAAGATGCCTGCCCTTGTCAAAAACCAGATGAGTCTGTTCCTCATCAGTTTTTCTTTGATAAGAAAGAAAGCAGAAGCAGGAAAATGAGGGGAGATTGTGAGTGCAGGGTGACTGTGCCTGGATCCCCATGAATTAAACTTACGAGTTGGTGATGTAAAACTAAAAATCACTAAGAAATGGAAGGGAGAGCAGAAATAATTTCCACTGTTTCAAGGTGGAATGCTGTACCAATCAAATTAAAAAGAAAAAAACAGGCTAAGACAGAAATAAGTCCTACAACTCCCAACATTCCCCATCCAGCCACTTTTTTCTCTCCATGCATGTGCAGGATTGCACTCAAAGCAACTCACAGATCTTGTGGCCACTTTGGTGATAGAATGTCTGAATTTCGCTCTGACCAACCCAAGCCTTTCCTATAATCTTCATATTCAGTGTGTTATAACTTGAAGTTGTTGTTTGTGTTAAGCATGACACCATGGACAGACGCATCAATAGGTCTTGATTCAAATCTGATTGAGCTTCTAACGGCTGCAATATTGCTTTTCAACAGGCTGTGAGTTGACAAATGTTTCAGGTAAGCTGGTGGTGCACCGCTTCAATTCTCTCTTGTTTTCTTCTGCATCCACATCATCCATTCTTCTGGGGCCATCCATGCATCACCCCTTTGACCTGCTGCATGCATGCCATCTTTTCCTGGTGCATCCATGGTTTCCTCTAATGTTCCCAATCTATCGCATTTTCCTTCTGGAACACCTTGTATACCGTTTTTACTCCCATTTAGAAACCCTCTTTTGTTACTGTAATAGCATTCTCAGCTGATGAACTTTCTGGACTCTTTCCTGTTATTTGTGAAAGCGTATAGTCATCTTCCATTAGCCAATCTTTTGGAGGCAGCAGTGACTAATCTGTCACAATTTTTTTAAAAGCTCTGCCTCTATTTTCTAAATGCTTCAAGTTGCTTCAGCCCTGCTTGTTGAAATTGCCCGCTGGCATTTTGTCAGTACACAGTTTGTTTTCAAGTACACTGGGGTTTTTCACCCCTCTCCTCTTTGACATTGACAAGCAACATGTTTAAGAAACCAAAGAATGACATTAAAACTTTAGAAGCCTTATCATTTTAAAGAAAAGAACAAAATATACTGCATTATATACAAATTGGAGACACCCTTTCTATTAGATATGGACTGGGGGATATGGCCTTGAAAGGTTTCCCTCATATGAATTCAGGGTTTTTTTCATTCTCTGACAGAGCCGTACCCGAATGTTTGTTCATGATTTATGAGACACTAATTTTACAGCGCAGGTGCAATTCCATGTGCAGATACAGCTCATTTCCTGCACACACAGTCAGCCCACAGGACCAGCCCAAGCTATTTTGCTGCCTGAGGCAAAAGACAAGATGGTGCTCCATCCATGCCATATACAAAAGATGACTTCGCTGCCTTCCCCACCGCGGATGGAACAGCATCTCCCCTGAATCTGAAGGCGGTTGGCTCATGTAGCAGGCCTGGAGGCCATGCACTTCTCGCTGTGAACACCTTGCTTCTGCTCCTGGAGGCAACTCTCGCCAGCCTGGCCTGCACATCATGGCTGCAACATGGAAGGGCTGCCACGTTCACGCAATCCTTCTCAAGCATCCTGCAGTTCAGTCATCAGTGCACAAGACCAGCAGTCGTGCATCACACCTGGAGATAATGAGCTGTGTACAATGCACTTATTCCTTTATTAATATATGAGGGTTCTTCAAAGTTTCCACACTTTTAAAAAACTATTAAGAATTTCAAAAACAAATTACATCACTTTTCTACATAGTCACCTTCCTTTTCGATGCATTTTTCCCAGCATTGTAGCAATCTTTTAATGCCATCAACAAAAAATATATAAAATGTATTTATAAAATATAAAAGTGTGGAAAGTTTTTGAAGACCCCTTGTAGAAAGAAGAAATGGCCCCAAATCAGAAATTGGTCCCGTGATGTCTGTGTCTCATGTTGTGATTGTATAATGCATTTAGATCTACATGAGAGGGATGAAGCTAGCAGTGAATTCTAGCCCTTGTTGGAGAGCCAGGTTTGGTTTCAAAAGCAGTAGTCCTCTGTGAGATGGGGTGCAAGAAGGGTTTGTGGCTTGGAGGCAGGCGGGAGAAAGGTCCGCAGCAGAGTGCCTGCTTCATGCTATGGTACCTCCAAAGGAGCTCTGGTAGCCAGAGATGGAAATAATTCTGTGGTTCTTGAAGAACTGTTGCACACAGTATGGACACTAATATGGGGCTGGAAGGGCCAATGTATCTTTGAGTAAAAGGCTGCCTCCCATGTCCATGGGGCTGGACTCTGCCAGTCAAGAAGAAGCTGGGGAAAGGACCTTTTGCGATCTGGGTAGATAAGAAGACCACCAGAGGAAGGTTCAGGGCAGAGCCTAGCAAGATCTCACATTCGCTGGATCTTCAAGTCCACACTCCTCACCACCTGAGAGAAAATGACTTGGACTCCACAATACTGGTTGCTTGGCAACTCTCATACCTTTGTTGCCCCTGTGATAAGAGCCCCTAGTTATGAAGCTGCTTCCCTGCAAAACAAATGAACTGTAATGGAAAATAACCATAAGGAAGTAGAGTGAAAATTATTTGTTTATTTAGAGTTATATACTGCTTTTTCCTTACAGCAAACTTAAAGCAGCTTACATTACTCTCCTCCTGCTGCTCTCAATCTTATCCCCACAACAACAGCCTTGTGAGGTAGGCTGGGCTGAGTGTCTGTGACTGGCCCAAAGATACCCAGTTGGCTCCATGGCCAAGTGGGGACTAGAGCCCAGTTCTCCAGAGTTCCAGTCCTGCACTCGTAACTGCTACATCACACTGGCTCTCAATTTGTGTCTCCTTAAAAAGAAAAAGGATTTTTATTATTTTATTACACTGCTATACTACTAAATGCCTGAAGCTCTCCAAGAGGTTCAGAACAACTGAACCCATAAAATACAACATGATGTAATATAAAAGTTTAAGACTACAGTATAAATCAAAAGTCAAAGGAAAACCTACTAGCAGGACAAGGATCAGAATACTGTAAAACCTTTAAAACAAAGCAGAAACGCTAGAGAGCTGTAAAAAAGATCTTCACCAGGCACCGAAAGACCACAATGTAGGTGCCAGGAAGGTCAACTTACAACTGAGGTGCCAAAACTAAACAGCCCCTTTTAGTAATTGTCCACTTCATTTGAGAGCTTTGCTAATCAGTTTATAAAATATATTAATTTTAAGATAAATAAAAATTTGGAGGACTGCTGACGTGGCTTTTAATGTCCAGGCAAATAGAAGATGATATCATTTTGAAACAAAACAAGCAGTGTCATACTTGCCCTCCCCTCCTTCTCATGACAATGCCTGGAACATTTAGAATCACAAAGAACAATCGAGAACAGTCTTTCTGTAGTATGTCATTAGCTCCCATCAGCAACTTTCAAATGTCATGCAAGGCTTTGTTGTGCTCCTTCTTGTGCTAATGAAGTCTAAAAGTTATTTTTTTTCTTTGCCAGTTCTTTTCCTTTCCTTTCCTCAGTAATGAAGCACATCTGCATTTTTCTCCCCTCCACCCCACTACTGAGCCTCAGCAAATCAACTTCTAAATTGAAGTGCTCAAAACCTTTATTTTGAAAAGCTTGAATGGTGTCCATCAAAGCAGGAACCTTGAAAACCTTCCTTTTAAGGTGCTTATTGAATGCACTTATCTGGAAAAAAAATGTCAGATTCACACTCATTTAAATAATTTGACAGCTTCCAAGAAGCCGCTGATGAGCGTTACATTCAAGTGTCAAAAAAGAAAGACAGAGAAGATGAGCACCAGATATATAAGGATTTGTATTCAGCTGTTAAATGTAACGCAATATAATCCATTAATACTCTAAAAGTTTAGAACTGGGAATAAATTTATAGTGAAAATACTTCTGAATTTGAAAAACTGTTTTTCTTCCTGTGCTGATACTAACAATGATGTCATCTGTCAAATTTTAATCCCCGGTATTCGGCCTATTCCTTCACCTAAGTGCACAGGAAGGAACTGGGGGTGGAAATTAATATTGGAATTCCACAAGAGACCAAAGAGGCCAATTTTTAAATGTGTCCACACACTTGAAGGAGTGAACAACACACGCTCAGGGCTGCTGAATCCCAAACTTCCTCTGTTTAAGGTCTTCCGTATCCTCCACCCCCATCCCTAAAAATTAGGTATCCACCAATAATTGGTCCAAATTGGCTGATCTTTAGATGAGCTCTTGTATCTTATAATAGGCTCTTTAATCATGTAATAGGCCTATTAGGCCAGTGTTGCTCCCAGGTCATTTTCAGGTCCAGTCTGAAGTGTGAGTGTTAACCTGTGAAGTCCATCACAGCTTGGGCCAGAGCACCTGAAGAACTTCCACGGTAACTGGAGAGCATCATCTTGAGACCCTGCTCTGAGGGTCCACACGTATACTTGATGGGTTGCTGTTTGTCGTCGTCATCATCATCATTTCTGTACCACCCATAGCCAAAGCTCTCATGAGCAGGCCTTTCTTGGCAGCCTCCAAACTGCGCAATGCCGTCCTTAGAAAGGTCTTCCTGTTATGTTGCCTCTTTGGCAGCAGGTGACGACCTTTTTCTTTTCCCAAGCTTTTTCTAAAAATTGAGTGTCTGCTAGCTTTATTTTTAATGCTATGCTAAAATCTGTGTTTTAAAACACCCCATGTTAAATTGCGGTTACTCTGATATCTCACTTTTTAAAAGAATTTATTGCTATCATTTTTAGGTGTGATGCTATTGAGATTCCCATAAGTCCCCAAATTTAGAGTTTTACAGTATTCTATGTAGAGAAGGAGGCACGGTGGAGCAGTGTCTGCCTCCTGAGTCTGCCTCCTGAGTCTGTCCCCACATATTTTTCTAGATTGACTTTTGTGCTTGACTTGTGCTTTTGTGCTTTTGTGAAAGTAGGTGTCTTTCAGAGGAGAGGGAAGGACACTGGAGAGAGCTCCTATCATGGCCACTCCAGTCTCCTCCCAATCCATCAGAACATCCCCCTTTCCATCTCTCTGAGGTTGCTGTCCCAACCTTGGAGAGCCAGTGTGGTTCTTTCCACTAGGAAGAGGGAGTGGAACTCCAATTCCCAGCTCCAAGGCTGGTGTGTGGTCTCCAACCTTGGGTCTAGCAATCTGAAATAAGCTATTGCCTCTCAGATAACTTTTCTTGAGAATGCTCCCTTTGTTTCTGCAAAATGAAACAAAAAAGGGGGTGAACGGCATTCACACATTTGAAAAGAAATGCTCCAAGAAAACTGTACATTTCTAAAATCTTTCTAAACCTGTTTCAGTCAATGGGTTATAGGCTTACAAAAATGCATTCATTGGAAAAAGGCAGAGGGTACTTGCTGAGCTAAACACTGCCTAGATGGTCTTTGCACCATAAGTAAATGAGGTTCCATTTCACAAACCCTGTGGAATTCTGTTTCTTTACCTTTAGCAAACATGGTGTTTTTCCCTTGGCCCAACTGCTCCTTTTGATCTGCTCACCACACCTCAACTTGTCGGTAGCACACAATTGTACCCAGAAGGCCATGTCGGTCCCACAGCTCCCCTCGGCAGATTTTGACAGTCTGATTTATAAGAAGTGGACCAGAATGACACGATCCCTCTGTATAATCAGATTTAGAAGGGGAGACGGGCTCTGCGAAAGGACAAACGTAACTGCTACCCCTTGTCAAGAGTGCAGAACTTTAGCAGTACCCAAGCTTTGGAAGCTGTTGTAAAAATACGGGATTCTGCCTTGCACTGAGTCAGATCCTTGGCCCGTTTTGCTCTGTAGCATTTCTCCAGACTTCCAGCAGGAGTTTTTCCTGCCCTGCCAGGAAATGCCAAGCCTCAAATCTGGCACATGCTGCATGCAAAGAAAAGCAAGTGCTTTGCTAATGAGCCACAGCCCCCCGCCCCCCCGCCCCCCCCATAGTGTCCAAGCTAGAGCCACAGGGTTGGAATGTGATGTCCCTGAAAGGGTATAAAGCTGGCCTAAGCCGTCTCCAATGTGCTTTGCTACACCACTACCCCAACCCTCATTCTAACCTCCCTACAGGGCAAAAGGTAGCCCTAGATCTACTGGTACATTTATATGGGATTTACAGTAAATCGATGAGGAAATCGGACTCCCAGTCACCTAAAAAGCCAGCAACAAGATGACTGCCCACCCAGCTCTGTGCCAAATTATACTGCTGAAATGAAGAAAGCTTGAGGTATCCAGACGTGTGGAATGATGGTGGAAGTCTGTTACTCCAAATGACATTCTGGCCTTTAATTCTAGGTGTTAGGTGCTTTGCAAGAGGTTCTGGTGGGTGGCTCTCAGGGCTCTATCAGAAAAACAGAATAGTTTCTGCATGCCAAATTTTTTACCCTACTATATATTTTCACCTCCGATCATTGTCTTCCTTGTTGAAACAGTACATCGCAAGCCGAGAATGTGCTAGTTAGCTCATGGCAGAGCCATGAGTATCAAACAAGTAACTCGTTTTTTGAGGGGAGAGAGATTTCATGATCCCCAACCCCCACCAAGAAAACTAGCCCAGTCTGTTTGTTTATTTATTTATTTATTTGAAACACTTATATGCTGCCCCATTTGCAAAAGCCTCGGGGCGGCTCCAATACAAATAAATAACTATACAATTACATTAAAAATCTGGAGACATCCGGCATAGATATAAAATCAATAAATAAATTTAACAATTAAAATAACGTTCAAATAAAAAGGTCTTGGCCTGGCGCCAAAAAACAAATAACGACGGCACCAGGCGGACCTGTCTGGGGAGCGCGTTCCATAGGTGGGGCGCCACCGCAAAGCAGTCTATCACTGCTCAGCTCCTTCTCCAGGTCTTACAGCGGCTGAGCCTTGCGCTACCAGCATCATTGTCCTTTCCCCTCCACTCTGTCCATCAAAGCTCCTCATATAGATTTATAGGGGTTGGGGTGCTTGTGCAGACATGTGTATGTGTGTGCACACACTTACGCATATATGCAGCCTCCATCCTTCAGTTCAGTATCACATGCAGTCTGGCATTAAAATGGTTTGGTACTGCTGTTCTACAGGAAAGGGGAAAGCTATTCCGAATTCTCTGCCTCCTACCCACATAGGGCAAGCATGGACTTTATTTTGCATCCTGCTAATGTGTTTATTATGTTTGTAAGCCCAAAGTGTGGGAAACCTGACATTCTGTGTTAAATTTGTCTTTGTTTTGACCTCTTTTCAATGCAAATAACCTCTTGGAGAAACCAGCAATTTCTTCTACCCTTCCTGCTTTACGTGGCTTGCATTTTATCAGGTATGTTTGGCCTTGGTGTCATCAAGGACATGCCAGATTGCTTCACTATTTTCGTCCTTAACTTTAAAAATATAATAAAAGGCTCTAGGAGGAAGACAAAAACACACTTTTGAGATACGTAAGCCACTGATCTCTGGATAAAAACAGTCCATGGTTTTAACTGCTGGGTAGTATGAATGGGGCTACAATTCTTTTTATACTTTAAACAATAATAGGTATAAAATATATGTTGCCAACCTTGTAGTATTGCCATGTAAATTCCAACCTGCAATCCAAGGATGCTTTGGACAAAGAAATGGCACAGTTCGTGGTTTGCATATAAAAAGCCCCAAGCACAACCCCTGGTATTTCCAAGTGAAGCTGGAAATTCTCCTGTCTAAAACCCTGGAGATCTGCTGCCAGTCAGCAGAGACAGTATTGTGCTAGACCAGGGGTCTCAAACTCAACCGACCTGGGGGCCTCTGGAAGTAGAGTCTGGGTGAGGCTGGGCCGCATCAAGGATTCCACCCCCGCGGTGGTGGTGGGCCGCTCATCCCGTGGCAGCCCGGGCGCCACCGGCGCATTGAAGGCCGCAGGGCCCTGCCCCCGTGCCCCGCCCATCCTGGCCATTGGCCCACGGGCCGCGAGTTTGAGACCCCTGTGCTAGACAGACTAATCACCTGCTTATGTCCTTGCCCCAGGGTGGGTGGGAATGGACCCTTTCTAAAAGGAACCAGAGTTTTGACAGCTAGCTATCAAACTTCCATGCTTCAGTAAAAGGGGGTGACTTCCCCTTTTCTATTTCCCCAAGCACTAGAATTTCTGTAAAGGGTGGAACCAAACCAGAGTTAGATCACAATGGAACCTCTTAAAGGAAATTGCTGTAAGGAGGTGATCCTGTGGCCATCCTCTTTGCAGGAGCAAAGGTGACTTTCAGCTCTTGACAGATCAGCTCTTGACAGCTGTCAAGGAGAGACTGTTGTAGCCTCTCTGGATCAATGCCCATGGTGGGTACCTCCTATACTTTCAGAGTCCTATGCTCCCAGGGCATTGCACATGCAAGGTTTGCCAGTTTGGACTCGTACAATCCAGAGAAAATAATAAAACAGGTTTTTAAAAGTTGTGTAAATTGCTAATGCTCTAAAAATAATTAAAAGGGGTCGGTGAATCAGCAACAGCCCCTCCAAGTTGCTACTCCAGTACTTTGTCACTTGTTCTCAAATCAGAGACTGCTTTTCATGATCTCTGAAAAACTGGGGAGATGAAAAAGTGGGGAAAGGCATGGTGAGCTCAACTGGGATCAGACCATGGAGTGACAGCAAGCTGATATTGGGTATTGACCGGCATCGGTGGTGGTCCAGGCAAGCTCAGAAAGAGTGGCAAGGGGACTTTGCTGCTTTGGCAGAGCACCTCGCTCGCTGCTTCCCACGACCCACAGTGGGGTTGGTTGCCTGAATTTGGATGACATGCCAACCCACCATGCGTCCAACAACCACGGGTTGGTGAAATGGCTTGTTACCCATGAACAAACCACTTTGCAGGTTCAGTCCCTGTTTGCTTGAAATGACAATTGACCCTGGTTTGTCACCCACAATGGGTTATCATTCCACATAAAACCAGTCAGTTTAAATTATAGTTATTCTAAATTTGCATCTTTCTCTATAAATTGGCATATATAAATGTTATACAGTGTGGCATCCTTTTGTGTCCTCTTTTGGTAATGGATTCCCTCCTTCTTGGCAATTGTAAAAGAGAGTTGTGGGCTTGCATCCATGCCTATGATCTGGAATCCACCCAAGACTCAAGACCAATTTCAATGCCTTGGTTCTCTCTCCCCTCTCAGACAAAGAGAGAGGGTGTGTGTGTGTGGGGGGGGGGGGAGTCCTAGCAAAAGGGAAACAAGAATATGGAGAACCAAAGCATTTCAGCAATAGGCTTCCAAACCTCACTCTCCAAGCCAAATTCAAACTTTCCCATTCACATGGAATATGGGAACCGACCTGTGTGCCCTGAATGCAAATGCTGTTTGAGAGTCCTCCTCCTCAAATGGCTATTCAGGCCTGCTCTTTTCTGTGCCAAGGGATATTTCCAAAGCAAGTAACACACCAGGGGCGAGCCTTTGGTTTACAGCCCGCAAGCCATCACTGTGGCTACAAGACCTGCTGTTCCGCTTGTCGCACACCGAACTGGTCCCAAAGTCTCAGCTGTTGCAACCTTCCGGGGGTGTGTGCAGCTTGGACCGAGCTGCACACACACTTTGCATCAGTGCCTGCAATTAGGCCAAAGGTGAGCCCAGAGAACATGTTTCGTAAACGTGGCTTGAAAACAGCAGGGTGGTGAGGGTTGACGAGCCCGTGTTTCAAGCACTCATTAATCGAGCCAGTTAAATGATAAGCTGCTTGGGTCTGCTGTCATTCGCTGTTTCTGGGGAGATCATCTTTCCCTGGCAGGGAGCCTGTGTATCCGTTTTCGTGGGGTGATGTAAGAGACAAGCCCCCTTTGCCCTGGCTAGTGGGATGGACTGTAAACAGGGAAGAGTATTTAAGGAAAGAAGATGCTTATTGGAAACGCAGAGGTCCTAAGCAGCGCCTCCCTGCCTGAGAGCATCAGAGCAGTCCTTTCCAAATACACAGCCTGCCTCAGGAAAGTAAGTAGATAATGTGTGTGCATGTCTCCGTCTCGACAAAAGGTAGTGTGATGATCAGTTCTATGGGGTGATGTATTAATCTGAAATTTTATTTTACTGTATATATTTTAATTGTTATTGTTTTAATGTATTTTGTATTTGATGTTGTAAGCCGCCCCGAGGCCTTGGCAAGGGGCGGCATAGAAATGTTTTAATAAATAAATAAATAAATAAATAAATAAATAAATAAAATGATGTGCTTTTCTTATCCAGTGAGGAAGGGCTGGAGAAACAGAGCGAGTCAGAAGGGGTCTCCCGGGCTATCTAGTCTGACCCCCGGCTCCAGCTGGCTCTGCTCACGACATGCCCACCACGTAGGAGCCCAGTGGTCAGGTGTGCGCTTTGCATGCAAGAGGTCCCCACATCAATTCCTGACATTTCCAGAAGGGACCCTCGCCAATTGGGGTGGACAATGCTGAGCGGAATGGACCAGTGGTGTGACTCCACTGGACAAATTCACAGAGGAGAAGGCTATTAACGGCTGCTAGTCCTCATGGCTAAGTTCATCAGCCAGTATCGGGCCAGATTTAAAGAAGTTGCTGGGGAACATGGGTGGGAGTGTGTTTTTGCACTCATGTCCTGCTTGCGGCTTTCCTATTGGTACTGTGTGAACCGAATTTGTGTCACTGAAAGTGTGTTCAAGCAAGCTTTTCAACTCCATTGTAAGATGTAACAGGTGATCTTCCCCGAGCCCCAGCTTGCAGTTCATACCGCTGGCGATGTATCCAACCCCTAGCACAGTGGTCAGAGTGTTGGGCTGGGGCTCAGACATTCGAGTTCTAGTCCCCTCTTGGCCATGAAGCTCCCTGGGTGAGTTTGGGCCAGTCACAGGCTCTCTGCCTAAACTAAAGCACAGGATTCTCACAAAGATAAAGAGGAAAGACAGAGGAGGACCATGTAAGCATTGCAAGAGGGAGAAAAGGCGGGATATGAATGCGATAATGAATAAAAGATCTTCTTCCCCCTCCGCACCTGCAGGCAATAGGCCATGCCACCCCAGCTGCAGGCACAGGTGGGCATCACCGCAAAGGTTGTGCAAGGGGACCTGGAGTGTCTCGCCCCAGATGTGAAGGACTTCATTAAAAGTAGTGCTAAGCTGTGTCAGCCTGACAGCATCCACATTTGTGATGGTTCGGAAGACGAGAACAAGAAACTGTTGAATCTGATGGTAGAACAGAGCATGCTTAAGAAGCTGGGGAAGTATGAGAACTGGTAAGTGATGGGGACTTGCGTGCTAATGTAATATGAATGGGTGATACTTGGTAGACATTGTGTTGAACTTTCAATTAGCTTTAAGTCAAGGCTGTGTTAAAGTCATCAGTTTAACGCTCCAGCTGTTTTTTTTATTATAGGAAAGAAAAATGTTTTCACTTTTGCCTTTCCATGTTATTCCTGTGTAGAGCATCCAATTTTTTATAGATGTCCTGTGTCTGAATTACAGGCAGAACTGTTAAGATTTTCCCATTATCGCATGTCTTCATGGGAAGAAAATCATGTAAAAATGTCTGTGTGTCTTTTTCAGCATACAAATCAAAGCCTTTGTCAATAAAAAAGTGGCAAACAGTTCAGACATTCTTCATTATCATTCTCTGCCAGTTAGGGCATGAGCCATCTAGCTTGCCACAGGAAAATGCAGAGTCCCAGCTCTGACTTTGCAAAGACACGCTGAGGTTGGTGCTGGAGTCCTGGATTCAGTCATTTCTCCCCCTTGTCCCCAGTGCCATCTTTCTGCGCAGGCTGCAGCTCTGAAGTCGCAAATATGACTTCAGAGCCAGCACTTGGAGCGGGGGGGGGGGGCATTTCAGTGGGTGGTGAGAAGGGGACTGAGGCTTTGCTGGGGTATCAGCCCCCCTTCCTGGCAAGCAGCTATCTAAATGCTTTAGAGTTTACATGTGTGCACGCTAATTGACAGACTGTGTGTGTAGGTGCGTGCGTGTGTGTGCTTGTGGATGGGTGGTTTGGATACGTTTGAAGGACCCTGTCTCTGGAGATGCTCCTATTTGTAAAATGGGAAACATGGATGTGACAGGAGGGCATTTGACTGCAGAAAAATAGCTCTGGCTAAAAGATCAAAGGGCTGCAGCAAGAGGGAGGCACCTGTAGGAAAAAGGCCAGCTGGTCCAGGGGGATCCGGTGCAACAGAGATTTTTCAGGCTGCCTCCATTTATTTCCTGTAGGGCCCATATACATACAGCAGAACAGTGGGACAGGTTGCCTCCTACAGTTGTGGGACCCCAAGTGAAAGATCTTGGGCTGCAAGTGAAAGATTTGTGGTTCAAGACTTAGCGGGCTGGCCCCTAACTTCACCCCTTCTATCTTTGAGGATTTGATATGTTGATCTGATGTCTTCTCTTAAACTTTTTATATTATAACTTTATATTTATATAACTCTATATAACTTTATATAATTATTCTTTTTGGCACCATCCCAAACCCTTTTTTATTTTCCCAATGTTTTAAGACCTGACTGTTTTAATTGGGGTTTTATTGTTAGTTGAATTTTTAGGACACTGTGTTTTATTTTTACATTTTGTATTGTTAAGCCATCCCGGGACTTCAGTAATGGAACGGTCTAGAAAAGTTTTAAATAAATAAATATTATATAATTATATATTATAAAATGTCATGAGTCTCCAATACTCGCTAGTGGAAAGGAAACCCAGACTTGGTGTCTCTGGACCTTCTGGCCCCTTAGCAAACAGCATGGAACAGTGCTTAGATAATCCATTAGATCCAAAAAATGTTGTTGTTTGAAAATGTCAAGACTCTTCTCACATGCAGTCATGCAGATGCGTAAATGCAGCACATGGATATTGGAGGGAAAATGTTGCTGTTCAAATGCCAAATGCCTCGTCGGAAATGCTCTCTGCTCCTCAAACTCCTTACTTGGGAGTAAAACCATTTAGCTCAGCAAGACTTCACCAGGAGCAAATGGTATGCTTGCCATGTAACTAATATTCTTTTCATGACCTAGCACTCTATGTTGCTAGAAAGTCCTGGGGTAAGAAATCTTGGAATTATGTTCTTTTTTGTACCAACTTGGCTGAAGCAGAAATGTCTTTCTGGTCTCCACAGCTGGCTGGCTTGCACAGACCCAAGGGATGTGGCAAGAATCGAAAGCAAAACTGTGATTGTCTCTCCGGAGCAGCGAGACACCATCCCAATCCCCCGAAGTGGAGTAAGCCAGCTGGGACGCTGGATGTCAGAAGAAGACTTTGAGAAAGCCTTCAGCATCAGATTCCCCGGCTGCATGGAAGGTAGGCAGATAAGAAAGTATATTCAGTGTCAGAAGGAACAAGGAAAGGGAAAGGTTGCTATTTCTTATTCATGGATCAGTAAGGGCACTTTGATTCAGGTGGTGTGGATGTTGATTTCTTTGGTCCTCAGGTCATCTGTGGGTTCCTACAGCTCCACCTGCAAATCCTGTCATTCGAGTGCTTCAGGAATGAGGGTGCATCGTGCCAAGAGTTACATTCAGACATGTTGTTTTAAGGCACAGTTCCATGTTGGCCATGGCAAGCTGGGACTTAAGGCATTTTCCCCCCTAACCATGCATAGGATTGCATTATTATTGCATGTGCCAAAATTTTTTGAAGAAAGGCCAAGCCCTCAGAGACCAGCTTCTATCGTATCAATATGAAATCACAATATTTCATAAAACAAAATCACTGGCAAACATCCAAACATAGCAGCAGAAGAGACAGCATAAAATAACAATGGACAAAAAAATCAGCAATAACATAGCAGCAGAACAATAGTTTAATTCTACTAAATATGCTGCTTTCTGGCAGTTGTCAATCAAGTTTTAAATGATTTACCTTTGGTTCATTTTTTTTTTTTAAAGACCTGCTAAAGTACCAGGAGAGGGAGTTTGTTTTTCTTTTTTATCTTTTTTTTTAGAATGTTGAATCTTGTTGTGCATTTGTAGTGTTGTTGTTGTGTCCAAACCACTGCTTGTCTTTTGCAGGGTGCACCATGTATGTCATCCCATTCAGCATGGGGCCAATTGGTTCTCCGTTATCCAAGTTTGGGATACAGCTGACAGATTCTCCTTATGTGGTGGTCAGCATGAGAATTATGACTCGCATGGGAACGTCTGTCCTAGAAGCTCTTGGCAATGGGGAATTTGTGAAATGTCTCCATTCTGTCGGGTGCCCTTTGCCATTAAAAAGTAAGCAACTCTTGAGCAAAAGTATCTGTCTTTGATGTTTGGACAATGCATGTTTGGATAGTAAACAACCCTTTTTATGCCAGATGCAGCCTGCTGGAAATTTTCAGACTGTTTTCTCTCTAAACCTGCATAGGGTTGTGTCAGGTGTCTGTCTGAATAGGAAGTGTTAGCTTTATTTGGCATGGAAAAAAGGCAGGTCAGGGGAGACATGAAAATGTGTGAAGAGTAAGGGGAGAAGTATGTGTGGTTGTGAAGAAAGTGGGGAGGAATCTCTCTCTCTCCCCCTGAGTACCAGAACCTGGTGCGTTCATCCCATGCAGCTGATGGGTGGGAGATGCAGGACAGATAAGACAAAGGATTTCTTCATGCAATGTACAGTTAAACTTCATGAAGGCGAAGTCGATCAATGGCTGCTAGTCCTGGGGGCTGTTTGCAACCTCCTGTGCCGAGGTGTGCCACACACTGCCACTCCTGTGCCACTGTGCCGAGGCACACCAGATGCTGGAAAATTTGGACTGGCAGTTCTTGCATTCATGTCCCACGCATGGCATCCTGTGGGCAGCTGGTAGGCTTCTGTGAGACCAGAATACTGGACTAGATGCACCCTTGGTCTAATCCAGCAGGTTCTTCTTATGTTAGTCTGGGCTGTTTTTGTCATAAAAGGCAACAGTCCAGAAAGAGCTAATTAAAGATGCTGCAAAGTTTACTTTGGAGTATTTATGGCTAGTTTTATGCCCTCTCATTTGACTTGTGCCAGCTGCTTGGGCAAATTATGTGCAGTCTGTGTCCAGTGGTACAGTTATAAATTCTGAAGTGCAAGCAATCCCCATAGACAGCCCCCAAGGAAAAACCAAAAATGCAGGTAGCCCTGTGGCTCTGTATAAACAAACCTGTTCTAGCAGCTTTAATCTGTCCAGTAAGAGGAATTTTGTAACATTGATGGGCCTTAATTGCCCATTGAAGACCAATTCATCCCCACATATGTGGCATTTTAGCAGGAAATTGCTTGGAAAATTCATTTCCCTACTGTGATTGTGAGGACTGGAACTAGAGTTAGAGAAAACAAGGAATTCTCAGAAGGGTGGGGATATGCCAGTCTTGCATCCCTGCAAGACCTGGCTTGACTCTGCTGCTCTGGTCTCCATCACAGAGAATACGTGGGGAGCTGCATGCTTTCAAAGGGTCTGGTGCTGGTTGCACATTCGATGCGCAGACTGCAGGTCTGCATGTGTCCTGGTTCAGTGTGTGTGCGTAAGCTGTACTTTTTTCCAGGTCACCATTGCAAAAGATAATGAGTTGTGCTTTGTGTTTTGTAGAGCCTCTGGTAAATAACTGGCCGTGTAACCCAGATCTGACTCTGATTGCTCATATTCCTGATCACAGAGAGATAATTTCATTCGGAAGCGGTTACGGAGGGAACTCCCTCCTGGGGAAAAAGTGCTTTGCTCTCAGGATTGCCAGCAGGATTGCCAAAGAAGAGGGCTGGCTTGCCGAGCACATGCTGGTAGGAGCAGTACTAATAAATGCATTATTTAAGTCGTAGTCCATTTAATGCCGAGGGAATGCTCACACTGGATTTTTTAGAGTGGTTGAAAATGCAGTCCTGTAAAATAGTTTATTGGCCTTTAGCTTAGGATGCTACAAGGCATCACACACACTCAGGCACACACACAACCCAGCCAACTCCCCCTCCCCACCCAGTGTAAGAGGGAGCTTCAGGAGGGGATAGGGAGAACTGGAAAAGCAGCAGAGGATGGCGCTTAACCTCTTCCTACCTCCTCCTCCTCTACTTCTGATCATCTCCCTTCCTCCCCAGGGTTACAAATGCACATTTGCAAAACCATGCTAACTTTGACTGGGGTCAACATTTCAGCCAGTCCTTGTCTGTCATATTTGCATCTTTGTGACTCGCTATAAGCTATAAGCAAGGAGGAGAGAAAATGTGGGGGTTTTTGTTTTTGTTTTTTGACAGATCTTGGGAATCACCAATCCAGAAGGCAAAAAGAAGTACTTTGCTGCAGCTTTCCCTAGTGCATGTGGAAAAACCAATTTGGCCATGATGAAGCCAACTCTCCCAGGCTGGAAAATTGAGTGTGTTGGAGATGATATCGCTTGGATGAAATTTGATGATCAAGGTAACCTCTTTAGCATTCAGCTGGGAATTTAGCCAGGGATGTTGGTGTTCCAGAGCTATTGAATGTTTGCGAGACTAAGTCAGCAGTTTAGCCAATACGAAACTGCGAGCGATGGAGACAATTGGCAAGTTCTGGGCAGTTCCCTTAATTAGTTGCTGTTGAAGTCAATCTGGCTTCACTATTGTGGGTCATTCCTGTAATTTTTGCAGTTTTTGATTTCATGAACTTGTTCATGCAACCTTGCCAAACTTCCAAAAGTGAATTAACAAACATGGATTTATCATAATTTGGAGCCTTTTTAGAACAATCACATACCTGGTTCCTCAGCTCAAGATGACTTCCCTGGATCCAAAATAAACTGAAATTCCTTGCTGTTAGTGCTCTATGGGAGAAGGTTCTCTTGCTGCTAAAGCCTGGTAGCATTGCAGCTTGTTCCTCTTTGTTTCTAAGGCAGACGTCATGCATGCTCTTTAAATTGAGTTTTCCAATTCTCTCTCCCACTTTGGTGGAGCATGAGTTTAAAATCCTATTCTATAAGCTTTTCAGACTGGGTGATGGCCATGCAAGAAGGCAGGTTTATGGCTGCATTTTACTCTCCCCATACTTTTTCTGGCACCTGCCTTTGATATGACTAGATGCTAACTGAAGTGCAATTTTAGGCTTGCATCCATCACTTTTTCCACAGACTGGTAAACATTTGGGAATGGAGTGTTCTTGCATTTAAAAACCCACCAACGAAATGTGGGGAGCAGAGATTCTATACTGGTTTCAGGTGGAATTGACGTGATTAAATCATTTTATTCCTGGTATTTCTGAACCATTCTGCATCCAAACAGATTCAGGACTGGTGAACAGAATGAAGTCGGGGAAAACCTTGTCAGTTTTCACCCTGGCTTTGGAAACGTCACCCACCAGTTTACCCATCTTCTCATTTTTACCTGCCACCTTTTCTACTGCTGCTCCAAGCAGATGCCCTTTTGTTCTCTGTGTATTTCCACCCACAAAGTAATACTTTAATTTTAGGGGAAAATGACAAGGCTTTCTTGAAATTTTGTAAATTTCTCTGGAGAGAGAAGGGGAGCAAAGGAAATGAAAGAAAGTCTGGTCACACTTGGAGCTTAGCGGATGGGAGAATATCTTCACTTGCATGCACAGGTGTGTGCAGCTGGTTAAAACTTCTCTACATGAAGCATCTTTTATGCCTCTGTGAAGTGTGTGGAGCCTTTTCATGACAACATTAATCTCCCGGGGCACTTCTGTGTTCTCCAGTCATTTTTGCAGACTTTTTAGAGACAGGAAAGTCAGCTATTAAATTCCAAACTGGAGCAAAAGCCTTATGAAAAGTCACGAGTCCACTACATCGCAGCTTTACCACAACGCCATCTTGTGGTTGATTAGTAGAATATAGAGAGGTAGAGAAATACAAACCCGAGGAGAAAACCCCCAGGTAAAGGACATGTTTTTCCTGAAGCCGTTACAGGGGGCACAGCACACCTCATGAGCACATGGCATATTCAGCCACTGAAGTAATGAAAGACTTCTGCATATTTATTAAAGCATGTGTGATTTTAACTGAATGGGAGCTATTAGCACCTTGGAGTTAGGGGTGCAAAAACTACTTATGGGTGAAAGAGTGGGCTAAAGGGATACTATATGAGGGGTGTGGAAAAATGCATTTTAAACAGTCTGTTGCTGTGTGTGTGGAAGCAGGGGTGAAGACACTGCAATAGAGGACCACTTATACATTCCGTCCAGGACACAGAGGATGGGCTGGATTCAAGATCTGATTTTACAAGAGAAGGGACCTTCCTTAAAAGGAAGGACTGTGGTCACAGAAGGTCCCTCTGCCTATTTGGGGGGATTTTCTGCTTCCTCACCCCACCTCCACATTACAAATTATTCTTCATCAGGGTCTCCTAACTCAATCGGTAGCATTTGCTGAGGGGCGGGGGGACAGGGCTGCCATAGGGAGGAAGGCCAGGGAGTTCTATGTTCAGCAGTGCAATTGATTGATCCTGAGTCTGCATCCAATGTGATATCTGAGACTCACATCACTTCTGCCATCTCCCAGGGTACTTAAGAGCGATCAATCCGGAGAATGGCTTTTTTGGGGTTGCTCCCGGAACATCGCTGAAAACAAACCCCAATGCTATGAGGACCATACAGAAGAATACCATCTTCACCAATGTAGGACAAACCAGTGATGGAGGCATATATTGGGAAGGTATTGATAAGCAACTTGAACCTGGAGTGACGCTCATGTCATGGAAAAACAAGGAATGGACTAGCAAGACAGGTATGAATACAGGCAGTGAATGCCCACTGTCTCTCTTCTCTTTATCCTCGTTTTGGCGTTGGTGAATTGTGCAATGGTGCAATTCATATCTGATGTTATATTTGCACAGGAGAACCTTGTGCTCACCCCAATTCCCGGTTCTGTACTCCTGCCACTCAATGCCCCATCCTTGATCCTGCGTGGGACTCTCCGGAAGGAGTTCCAATTGAGGGGATAATATTTGGAGGACGGAGACCTGAAGGTAAGACATTTTGAAGAGTGAAATCTGTACCTAGCAAGCAAAACTCAGTTCAGGGTATGAGATTTAGGGCTTCTGTACTCATTTGCTCTGTTAGAAAACACAACTATCTCCTTTGATGTAATCCTGGAAAAAGAAACTATCAGACCAAAAAATGGTTTGTACATTTTAATTTTCCCCTGGAAAATGAACTCTTATATTTGAAGTGATGGGAATCAGCTTGGAAATAAAATATCACCTAGAATACTGTGTCCAGTTCTGGGCACCAAGATTTAAGAAAGATGCAGAAAAACTAGAAAGGGCCCAGAGGAGGGCAACAAAAATAATCCAGAGTTTGGAAATATTGCCATATGAGGAGACACTGAGAGAACTGAGCATGTTCAGCCTTGAGAAGAAAAGACTGAAGGGGGATGTGATATCGCTTTGTAAGTACCTCAAAGACTGTCACCAAGAGGATCAACAAGATCATACTAGAGTGTGGGACACAGAACAATCAGTTGTGACAACCCAGATTCAGACTAGATATCAGGAAAAGTTTCCCCACTGTCCAAGTAATACGACAGTGGAACCAGTTGCCTAGAGAGGTGGTGGGCTCTCCCACACTGGAGACATTCAAAAAGAAACCGGACAGCCATGGTTTCTTGTTAGGACGTGGTATTTGGCTTGCATAAGACATGGCTTATTGTGATGTCTGAACCCAAGTCCATGGCTTATTGCCGGCTTGTTTACAATGCTGCCCACCCTGAAACAGTCATCCAGTTGAAGCAGCCTGAAACTACTCTGAAGGCTGGCGAAATGGGCAGATGAAAAATAAGCCAGTAAAAAGGAACACACAGCATGCTAATCTGAAAGCCAATTAATGGCCAACACAAAGAACCATGATTGACATAAACAGTAGATTAGCATTATATGTGAATGCAGCCACTGCCCTTTCCAGCCATCTGGGAGCAACGGAAGTGGCATGGACTTGCCAGTGTCATCCATTGGACCCTCTTTTCCTTCTGGTTCCTGCTCAGCTGCAGCTTTAAAGAGTCTGTTAGCATTACTAATGTAAATCTTCCCTTGCTCCTTCTGCCTTAAGATAGGGTAACCTCTTTATTGAACAGTTTACAGTCTGCGAGTAGATTAGATAAACTACAAGAAGGAAGGGGATGCCATAAGTCTGTGTTTAGGAATGCTGCTTATTCATCCGCTGCTGCAGTGTTTTAAGCTGAACATTCAATTCCGTGCAGCATGGCATCAACCTTTCAGTGTTACGGCTGTCTCCTCCAGGTGTGCCGCTAGTCTATGAGGCCCTTAACTGGCAGCATGGTGTATTCATAGGCGCAGCCATGAGATCAGAAGCAACAGCGGCTGCTGAGCATAAAGGTAAGTCGAACCAAGATGATACTTTTTCATTAGAACAGCCCAGCTCATTATTTTCAGCTGGAAATTGCTGAGAGTCGCAGAATCTATCTTTCTTTCTTTCTTTCTTTCTTTCTTTCTTTCTTTCTTTCTTTCTTTCGGCACTATAGCAATTACAGTAGCAAGTAAATATGGCTTGTGAAAAGCCGCATAATCCAGAGGACTAGAAAGGGCCCCAGTTCATTAACTCAGATTGACACAGTAGCAACTGGACCTTTGTCACCTCATATGCAAAGGAGGAATTTGGAGGGAGAAGCAGCTATTGTAACTAGTCTTATTAATTGGCATTCATTTATTTAATATATTTATATCCCACTCCTTTTCCTCTTGGAAGGAATCCAAAGTGGCTTACATACTCTTCCCCTCCATTTTTATCTTCACAACAACCCTGTGAGGAAGGTTAGGCTGAAGTTATGCTGAGAACCTGTGACTGGCCCAGAGTCACCCAGTGAGCTTCACAGTTGAGTGGGGACTAGAACCTGCTCCTCCCAAATCTCAGTCCTGTCCTCTCACAACAACCCTGTGAGGGAGTGAGTGACTGCCCAAGGTTACCCAGGGAGCTTCATGGCCATGTGAAGACTAGATCCTGCGCCTCCTGACTCCCAGGCAGACCTCTGTTACATCAAGTGGGCTCTTGAATGATCAGCAGGGCTTTGTGCCAGTGGGGACTGTTGGGGGTGTTGGTCATTAGAAACTTTTTTTCTGAAGCCCATGGGGAAAATACTGGTGGTGGTCAGGACAGGTGCAGTGGTGTGTGGTGGCGCTAATTCAAATCAGGGCCATGCGTCTTTACATGAGAGTAAATAAGGACACGATCTTATATATGTTGGGACCAGAAAAAAATCCTACACCTTCCAAGAGGCTGGGAGTTGTAAGACGTTCTCCCATCTAAACATGCACAGGATTGTAGCTTAAAAAGCTAGCCTTCAGCTACATGCTCTGCATTAGCTTCTGTTCAAGGGATTTTTGCAGGCCTTTGTAAAGCTTCAATTAACCGGGAAGAGTAGGTCAAACGAAATGAGCATGTACCCCAGGAGGCAATAATTTATGCATCACACCACCTTCAAAACTCTTGAAATTTTCCTATCCGTCTTGAGTCTTTTCCCCACTCAGAACATTTATGCTAACCTCGGGCCTGTTCGTGTTGAACACATTGCTCTCTTTTGCTAAATCTTTCTAGCTCTGATCATTTGACAATCCTAGAATCCGCCTCGAACTTTGTCACCCCCACTAATGATGTGGGGCGCACTCCTGAGCATGCTGCATCCAGTTCATGCGGGGAGTACCTGGCGAAACACGTGGACCTTTGCTCTGGTTGGCTTATGCGAGCTGCCAGCATGTGGCAGAGGCTGGCAACACCTGTGTCAGTGGGGCGCCTCTTCCATGGCATTCAGCACCATGGCCAGCTCCAGGAAAGCTGAAAAGAAAGGCTGCAGTGGGTGAGGAGCCCCTCTGAAAGCAGGCTTGGACAAGCACTGAGACAGCACGGGGGCGGGGAGGGGGAAGCAGGATGCAGGGCCCCCAGAACTGCTTGTGGTTTAAGTGCAGCCTCTTGGAGCTTAGACACCCAGAGTGTTGGCACAGTCCTGAATAAGCTAAGGATGATCAAGACCCAGTGAAAGCACTGAAAGCTAAGCATTTGCTTAGCTACCTTTCCTTCTTATTAGTTTCAACTGAGGCCACTGCACCCCTTTAACAACAGACTTGGGGCCACCTTAGGCCTTTGCCCATGGCTTTCCTCCCCTTGTGAACCGGGGGCACAGGACTGCCCATTCCTGGCAAGACCCTGGTGGGGGCAAAGCATTAACCTCCCCCTGCCATGTTCCTGATCCAGCCTGAAGTGCGTGCGTGTGTACGCACACGTGTGTGTGGTAGCTACTGGTTAAAGAAAAGGAGCAATGCAGAACCAAGCCAAGCCATGCAACATATTTTACTCCTCATTCAGTCCTCAGCAGTGCAGCAAGCTCAGCAAAGAAGGGCAAGAGTTGTTCCTTACATTTCCCATAGGATCCCACGAGCAGGACAGGAGTGCCACCGCACGGGCACAGGTGTGCAGCCTGTGACCTGAAGCTGGCATGTAGACATCAGGACTAGCTTTTAAGCAACACCCGGGAGCACGGCTGTAGAATAATCGAAAGGCTGACAGGCGGAAAGCATCCCGCAGGGCCCTGTGAGGAGATGTCCTAACAGAAGAGGAACAGTATGTAGAAGTAAATGCTGCTGTTGGCATAACAAGAGGTAGAACAGAATACATTCGTGGAGGGAGATTCCATAGGTATTTATTTATTTACTTACTTACTAGATGTTTATGCTGCTTACCAGAGTGGACTAAAGCATCATTAAAGTGGTTTCTCTGTAATATTTCTACTTGTAACTTGACCGCTGTGGAACCTGGCATCAAGAGCAGATATTTAGACCTCATCCTCTGACATGGCACTGTCCGTATGCTCTTGGTGTCGGTGACTATCTTATGCTGTTGTCATTATATTCGTTCTGCAGGCAAGATAATCATGCACGACCCCTTTGCCATGAGACCGTTCTTCGGCTACAACTTCGGCCACTATCTCTCCCACTGGCTCAGCATGGCCCATCGACCTGCGGCGAAGCTGCCAAAGATCTTCCATGTCAACTGGTTCCGGAAAGATGCGCAGGGAAGATTCCTCTGGCCCGGCTTTGGCGAGAACTGCCGCGTGCTGGAATGGATGTTCAACCGCATCGAGGGAGAGGACTCCGCACGACTAACAGCCATTGGCTACGTCCCCAGTCACCTGGGCTTGAACCTGAAAGGCCTGGAAGGGGTCGATATAGAGGAACTGTGTGACGTTCCCAAAGATTTCTGGGAAAAGGAGGTGAAAGAGATCAAGAAGTATTTCGAAGAGCAAGTGAACGCCGACCTCCCCTATGAGATGGAAAGGGAGCTTCTTGCGCTGGAGCAGAGAATAAAGCAGCTTTGACTGGCATTTTAGTGACACTGCATGTGATGGGGAGAGGGGAAGCGTGAATGAAACACACTCTTTAATGACACCATGTGGGGAAACACAAAAATGCAAGGGCAGGCAGAGAGTTTTGCCCAGAGCTGTTCCTTCTAAAGGCTGATCTGAAGAAGCAGGTCTCAGGCTTATCGGATATCACTTGATAGGTTACAGAAGTTCAATAAATAGTTCTCCATATCCACTCCATTCACTCAAATGGCAAGGAAGCTATTGCAGGGTAGCTGCAATTCTCATGTAATATTGCTACTGATTCCTGGTACATTTTCCCCCTCCCTCCCTTCCTTCCCTGTCTGATGGAATTCTCTCGAGGAAAATGGGAATTGCACGGCTAGTGACATGAGGAGAGGCATAATGAACTAATACCTGCCATGTTTCTTTATAATTTACCATCTTTGTAGGCAGCGTTTCCATAAAATTAGCATCGTCAACATACTATTGGGAGGTTGGGGCATGTCATATGCTTGCCCCTCTTAACATGCCCCCAAAGAGTTTCAGGTGATCCCACTCTCCGTAATTCAGAACATCTGGATATTTTTGCAAATGATTCGAGTACTACAAATCTAGGCTTTGTAGGCTTTTGTTTTCTCACAGCAACAGCTGAGCAAAGCTGGAAATGGCTTTTTAGAATCAAAAAATTTGAAAGACTGACTCCATCTTGCCATCTGTGCCATTGATGCAGAAGTCAGTGGTATTTTGTAGGGTTCTTGTATATCTTGCGATTCGGTGCTGTATGAAAGGTTCATGTTCGACTCCAAAATAATAAAATAAGCTTTTATACATAGGATGTTTTGTGTCCAGTGGTAATGAAGTTTATAGTTGGGATGCTTGATCCTATGCGTGCTTACAGATGTACCCCCCTCCCCCGCTTAGATTTAATAGATCACAATTGTGCAAATGTGTTCATAGCTTTTAAAGAAATTACAGGGGGTGGCGGGGTCAGTATTCCTCAAATGCACACTTGTGGATGTCTGATAGGTGTGAATTTGTCCGGCCAAATTCCATGTATGTTTCAGCTGCTAAGGGAACAGGGAGGTAGACAGAGAACATACAGGGACTCTGACAAGGAGAAGCTGCATGTAGCTAGTTAGCACACTGTTAACAGGGATGTGGGGAGAGGGGTAGTACTAAGGGAAAGGAATACCCATTTATGCCATGGAAAAGAACCCAAAATGGGGGAAACAGTGTGCCAAAAACGTAGTTATCCCTATAAATGCCCAGTTGGACACTTCCTGCCTAAGCAATGTCTCTGAGCACAAGAAGGATGCTGTGGTCACCAGGAGCCCCCTGGGTGGTGGGGTCCTGGCATACCCGTCCCAGGCAAGGTGCTGGCACTGGGGATGTTTGCTGCTGCTTTTATCACCTGCTTCTCCTTACTTAGATATTCTGAACTTCCGAGCCCCAGACTTTGCCCTCAGGGCCAGGCTGTAGGTGCTTCACTGGAGAGCTGAATGAAGTACAGGGGTGGCAATTAGAATATGAGCATCCTCTTACAGGCGATAACACTTAACACTTCCCGGCTAGGTGAGATAATACTATCATGAACTTTATGATGCATGCCATTTGCAATCACTGAGGCCTTCCCATTATAACTTGTGAGTCAGAGTGGTGTGGTGGTTGCGATTGCAGGCCTGGGACTCAGGAGATCTGGGGTCTGGTCCCCACGCAGCCATGGAGCTCACTGGGCGACTTCGGGTCAGTCGCAGACTCTCAGCCCAGCCTACCTCACAGGGTTGTTGTTGTGAGGGTAAGATTATGAGGAGGAGAATGAAAGGAAACCAGACAGATGATAAATATAATAAATAATAAGTCTATTATTTATAATAAATAATAAATGGCTTGCAAGAGACAAAAGGTGGGGTAGAAATGTAGCAGCAGCAACATCAACAACTGTACCTACCAACCAATCCCTGGGCCAAGTATCTCACAGGTGTTATTCCAACCCTTTGAAAACATCTCCATTCTGAAAGCCTGGACATATTTGTTCAGCAAAAGAGAATTGCTTTGATTGCTCGTGTTTATGATTCTTCTTAAGAAAAAAATCAACCTGGTTGCTAGTCACCATTTGGGCTTTGGAACTTGTTAGGAGTGGTCATACGTCAACAAGTACATCTTTTAACTTGCTTTTGTTTTGGTACTAGCTGTTTCAGCGGCAGAGCTTAAACACTAAGCATCCTTCTAGGACTAAATACCTCCGTCCATTCTTCCCAACTTCACTGGGAGAGGTATGTGCTTCTAATTTGTTGCTCCTGCCAGTGCATTGCTGAAACCGAAGAAACGCATCACCAAAAAACTGGACAGAAGAACATGGAAAGTTCTGCAGCTTAGGATGTGGGGAGAGCAAAGCCATCAACAGTATCTTAGCTGCTTGTTTCCTTCCTCATTTCCTGCTAGCAGCATCATTCAGAGGGAGGGAGGAGGAGGAGGAGGAGGAGGAGGAGGAGGAGGAGGAGGAGGAGAGAGAGAGAGAGAGCGCGCGCGCGCGAGAGCGAGAGCAAGAGAGCACACACAAACTCCAACAGTTGCCTGGAATGATTGGTCATGTACTCAATGGAAAAGTAACCGAAAGAGAAAAAGCATGATCTCTGGCTGTGAAGTGTCTGAACAAATAGATAATCTTCCATGAATCACCCCGCAGATGTTTGCACTGCAAATATTCCCAGAGTATACTCAAAGCCATTCCAGTGTCACTGGCAAGGCCATTACAATTCAGAAATGACCCAAAAGTTTAATCTTAGCAGAGGGGGAAGCCTGCCTCTGCAATCCAAAGGTGGCATCCCCAGGTTTCAAACTCTGCAGATGTAGCCAGCTGTGCCCAGCTGTGACCTCATCTGTTCTTAACCCCACCTGGGGACTACTGTTAAAGAAAAAAATCAATGAGAACTAAACTGCAAATTTAGTTTCTTAAACTGATCCTAGTAGTACAACAGAGGTGTGTGTCCACAGTATGTACAACTATCCCATTCACAAATGCTGCAGAGGCTTCAAAAATCTGCAAAAGCACAACTGGTCAGGAGCAGCCAGCAGGAAAATGTATTTTTGCTCTGCTCCACATGACATACCAGGCTCATCACTAACTATTTAAACCATGCACTGCTAACCTGCCGTCTGGATTTCTGTAATGCCCTCTACATGGGGCTGCTTTGAAAACGGTCCAGACCTCAAACTAATTCAGAACAGGACAGTGTGGCTGCTAGCGAGGACTGGCCCTTGAGTCCTTCATCAGCTGCACTGGTTTACCTGTTGCAGTCGGGGCCCAGTTTGAAGTGCCGACTTTAACATATAAAGTCCCAGATGGCTTGAGGCCAGGATATCTGTGGGAACCTCTCTTCCTACGTCCCCACCTATTCATTAAGATCTTCAACAGAGGTCCTTCTCTGTGTTCTACCCATCAAAGAAGTGTGGGGGAAAGGGGGGGCTTTTCGGTGGTGGCACCTTGCTAATGTAGCATGTTCTGCAGCGAAGTGCACCCGGCGCCATCTTTGATCTCATTTAGCTGTCAGGTAAAGACCTTTTGTTCAAACAGGTGTTTAGTAACTAACTTGATTTTTTGACACTGTTTTAATATTTCTGCTGCTTCTCTTTTTAGCTGGACTTTATCCTCTTTGTACTGCCAATTTTGTATCTCATTTTTGTATCTCACATTGTTCTGTACCGTTGTACTGGTTTTATCTGGTTTTAATAAACTGTATTGGTTTCTGATGTTTTAATTGACTTGAGGTGTTATTGTAAGCTGCCCAGAGAGCCTTCAGGCTGTGAGATGACAACTAAAAGCAACAAACAAGTAAGTAAGTAAATAAATAAAGAGCTGCAGTGCATATGCAACCCTCAATGAGGTTTCGGTGAGTTATCCAAATCCAGCCACAAGGGGTTACATAGAGGTTAAATAACCCTGCCTCAGCCCCAAAAGACTGGTTCAGACAATACACCACAGCGCCTTTTGGGGGGGGCATTTATATTCTGCATTAACCAATAGTCCAGGAGGACACTCTGGGCATATTATAAGATGCCTCTAAATAGAGGACTGTCCCCCGAAAGCTCTTCAAGTAAAGACCGTCCTCTGCAAATTAGGACACCTGGCAACTCTACATGGAACAATGGGAGGAAATGAAGGCTCCCAAGATCAGGCGGAATTCTTTGCTTCTGCATACGTGGTTAAGGACCATTGCCATACCCATCGCTACTGGTGTTACTGCAACCGTGGGTTGATCTACCTATGCAATGCTCAGGAGATGCTGAAGGGGCGACATGCTCCTCAAACTCCTCAAACTGTGTTTAAACTCCGTGATAGTGGCAAGCACGGACAAAGGCTTGCCATTTGTTGAAAGCCCACTTGGGCCGAGGACTAAAGGAGACCCAAAGCAAATTCTTCAGCGTCACCACAGATGCACGATGGAGATTTGCGAAGAAGAATCCAATACTTGCAGCCATGCAAGAGACAAGCTGCTTCCCCGCAGCCCTTTGCAACTGCTGTGCGAATGCTTGTCTGTTTAGTGAATACCCTTATGGTAGCCATGTCCATATCTGCGGAACAGAGAACGTGACTCACTCAAAAGGTAGACCCAATTTGTGCAGAAGTCTGCCTAAATCCTGCATGTGGAAATTACTCCGCATAGACGCAAATCTAGAAAAAACGGCTCGAACAGAAATTCGGTCTGCTTTGTGATGGCTGAGCCCTGTGTGCCAGGAGACCTCCTCAGTCTGCCACTTGGATGTTCACAGGTCATAGGAACTCCAAGGCCTCCAAGCATCTCAGGGGCCTTCATCTTCAGACCAGATTTGGACGAGACAGTCCTTCAAATAGGGGACACCATTTGGGGGCCCTTGAAATAGAGCACTGTCCTCTGTAAAGCAGAGCAAGTGGTGACCTTATGCATGCTTCATCTTACTCTGCCCCCCTTTTAAAGGAAACATTTAAAATGCAAATACACAGCTCTTCCAGGAGCAACGGGGCAAGGAGACATCTATGCTACCACCTCCTGGCTTCTTCTGATATCTTCACCCACTTCTGAGGAGCTGCCTGCTTCTTCAGGAGACACTGGGTGATCCAGCAGCTACTGCCTCTTGACACAGAGGACAGAGGGTGGGACCCTGTGGGGTCTGCTAAAGCCATGCCTCCTGGAAGCTCCCAGGGTAGCAGAAACTAGGCAAGGAGATAGCACTCGCTTTCCTACGGAGTCCGCATCTGGGCTTGAGATCTTGTCATTATCAGTAAGAAGTTCCTTTCGGTGTTCAGCTGAAATCTACCCCTCCCGTTCTTGTAAGAGAAGTCCATTAGAGCCAGAACTCCATGCCGCCACCTCACTGGGAGCGCTCCTCTCCGCCTGGCCGGTCTCCACAGCTCTGCTAAGTGGCCTTGGAGCTGCTCCAATTTGTCTGTCATGGGCTGGAATCAGAGCGGCAGCCAGCGGGACAGGCAGGGCACTGTCGCATTAGAAGCTTATCTCCACCCCGCACAATACTCAACATCTTGCTGGAGCCCATAACAAGATTTGTATGGTGGCAGGTTGGATCCAAGAGTAATCATCCCCGAGGACAAAAGTGTGTGTGGTGTTTGATTGTGATGTTCTGCAGAGGCTGGGTGTTCCGAAGCTGTTTCTGTACCGAGGCCGTGTAGATGATCCGGAAGCAAACCACATAATGCTTTAAAGGTCACACCCAGCACTTGGCAAATGTACCGGCAAGCAGTGCTGCTGGGAGAGGATTGGTGCCATGCGGCCTCACTGTCCAGCCCCAGCAATGACACGAGCACCTGCATTGCACAGCAGCCAAAGTTCCCAGGTGATCTTCAAGGGAAGCCCCATAAAGGCGTCACTGTAGCCCAGCTACAGTAACAAGAGTCCAGATGCAACACGGCCAGCTGATGTAACGGGTACTCCTGGCAACCCCACCATTGCGTTTGCCCAAGCAGCAAGTGATGAGTGCAGAAGGGCTCCCAAGCTACATGCATGGTTCTTAGCCTTCACCCTGCTTCCCTGGGGCTCTGGTATCCCTTGGCTCACATTTTGTTGCGTAATTTACGCATAGGCAGACCAACAGTCTTTTCCTCCAAGAACTTTGCCAACAACTGCCTAGGCAGAAAAGTCTTTACAGCTGTTGCCCTATAAAACGTCCTGATCTCAGTTCTATAACCCCCTCATGCACACATGTACACACTATAAGGATTTGTCAGCAGACCTAGTTTGTGTACATATGCACAGAAATCATTCTTACTCAGACAATCACCTTCTGTACAGGTGGTATTTGTGCTCCAGTGATTCTTCATTCCACAAAGCTTGCAGCACTTTAGATGACAGCATCATCCTTTGTGTCCTCGCCTGTGTTTTAGCCATTTTTGCAACTCAGGGACTATTTTGTAATTTTGTGATACAAGGCTGTGAGAGCCTTGGTATTATTGCAATTCTGCTGTACACAGCTATGCCACAGCGCCATCCTGTGGATGTGTGATGGAAAATATAGAAAGGCAAAGATGAAAACCACATGTAAAGTTCCTGCTTTTAATCTCGCAAAGGCTCTGGAAGCAGAAGTAGCAAGTTAAAAGCTTCATGTAGAGAAGCAATATGTGTCTATCCAGCCCAGTCCAGTCTTTGAGTAATAGCGGCTCTGCAAGATTTCCAACAGAAGCCCAACTCTCTTTTTGATAGAGTTCCTGGGAACTGATCCTGGCACTTTCTAAATGCCTTCCTCTCCTAATTATCTTGCTTGTATCTTCTCCTTTCTCCCAGCCTACTCAATCCTGCTTTCTTGCTTTCCTCTTGGCTAGTCTTCCCTAATTTGCAAATGAAAAATTTGTTTCTTATACAGCTGCTACAAAACCAAATAAAGCCTTTATTTCAACAAGGATCACATTTCATGAAACAAGTAATGGAAAATTAAAGACCTTCCTTGGTGCATATGTATATGTGACTTTGATAAAAGAATTTGGAAACAAGCAGCCATTTGCTGTACATTATACTGCGAGGATGGCAAATTGAGTCTTCACAAACATCCAGATCCTGGGCAACACATCTGAAGACTTCTCCTCTCTCCTTTGTAGTTCCCCTTTCAGATTTCTGCTTGCCTGCCATTAGTGTGAGAACAGCAGGGCTCTAATTAAGAGGGAATGGAAACCCCCCACCTTATTAAGGTAAATAAAACATTGGAATTACTGCCTCTGCTCAGTCAACAAAAATTTGCAGGCACGGTTGCATGCATAAACAGGTGCATAAGTGTTACTGTTAAATATTTATAATGAAACAATGCCCAGAGGATCAAATCAAGGTTGCAACATTCTGTGCAAAGTATAAACACATCGATTGGGGGACAGCACCATTTATATCAATATATATGTGCAAAGTGTCTCCTGATTTGAATGAATGGGCCTAAGTACACAGCCACAGTCCTTTCATTTATGAAAACGGGAACCTGGTCGTCCTGCAATGGAGGGCTGGCCCTACCACGAGGCCGGGTGAGGCAACCGCCTCAGGCAGCAGACACGGGGAGGCAGCAACAGCTCCAGCTTTTCCTTTTGAGCTCCCTCCTCCACAAGGCATTTTCTTCTCTTGGAAGACGGCCCTGTGTATGTTTTGTCCTGCATACCCAAGACTAGTCCACTGCCCTCGGGTCCATTGGTGGATGCCGGGACTGAGGAAATTCCTTGATATTTCCCAGTGTTTTATACATGGAATTTCTTGTGTTTGCCTTAAGCAGCAGAATGTCTTGGGCTGGAATTACTGAGCTGATATCATGTTTATTAAACATGCGCTTGCACATCTACCTATCAAGTTGGGGTGGTCTTTCATATCAAAAGAAGCACGAGAGGGTGAAGCCTGCCTCATCTTGCAGCCTTCAGCTGCTTTAATCCACTTCCATCCCACTTGTTACAGTTCTTAAGGCAGCAAGGTAGAGAGGAATGAAGCACAACGTGGCGCTTTTCAGCCTCCTCCCTACCCACTCCCTTTGGTATAAAAAAGCAGACACCTCCCTTGCTTAAAGGAGAACAGGCAAGCAAAACTTCAATGAGCACATGCAACGCTGTGCCCCAACTCTTTGCGCTCAACAGTGATTAAAATGCAACCCCCCCCCTTTTGTGCTGTGCTCCAGTAACCATACTGGTAAAGCAGGGTCTCAAACTGTAGGGTAATTCTTCGAGCATTTGCTCACTTCATTCTTTTGCAGTTCAGTGTGCAATCGAATGGTCCTTGGCAAAGTGTTTCAGTGGCCATGGAATAATGACACACCTGTCCTTCCCTGGGCAGGGCAGGTGGTCACCCATTGAGAGGGGAAGATCTGCTGCGGAGGTCCTCCCTGGACCAATGGCGGAGAACTCTGCCCCATGGGTGCTATATGGATGTGTCAGGGATGGGTGCAGCAGATCAAAGCCCCCCAGCTTTGTTCCCTGCATGTGCCCTCTGAGTGGAATTTGGGGGGAACTATGAACCACTGATTGGTTCAAAATTGAGCAAGCAGTTTGGCAAGGCTGTATACTGTCGCCCAGCCTATTTAACTTATATGCAGAGCACATCATGAGAAAGGCTGGGCTAGATGAATCACCAGTAGGAATTAAGCTTGCCGGGAGAAATATCAACAACCTCAGATATGCAGATGATACCACTCTCATGGCAGAAAGTGAAGAGGAACTAAAGAGCCTCGTGATGCGGGTGAAGGAGGAGAGCGCAAAAGTTGGCTTGAAACTCAACATTAAGAAAACTAAGATCATGGCATCCAGTCCTCTCACTTCCTGGCAAATAGATGGGGAAGAAATGGAGGTAGTGACAGATTTTATTTTCCTGGGCTCCAAGATCACCGCAGACAGGGACTGCAGCCAAGAAATTAAAAGACGCTTGCTCCTGGGGAGGAAAGCTATGGCAAATCTAGACAGCATACTAAAAAGCAGAGACATCACGCTGCCAACAAAAGTGCGTATAGTCAAGGCTATGGTTTTCCCAGTTGCAATGTATGGCTGTGAAAGCTGGACCATAAGGAAGGCTGAGCGCCGAGGGATTGAGGCCTTTGAATTGTGGTGCTGGAGGAGACTCCTGCGAGTCCCTTGGACTGCAAGACTATCAAACCGGTCAGTCCTAGAGGAGATCAACCCTGACTGCTCTTTAGAAGGCCAGATCCTGAAGATGAAACTCAAATACTTTGGCCACCTAATGAGAAGGAAGGACTCCCTGGAGAAGAGCCTGATGCTGGGAACAATAGATGGCAAAAGAAGAAGGGGATGGCAGAGGATGAGGTGGCTAGATGGAGTCACTGAAGCAGTTGGTGTGAGCTTAAGTGGTCTCCGGGGGATGGTGGAGGATAGGAAGGCCCGGAGGAATGTTGTCCATGGGGTCGTGATGGGTTGGACACGACTTCGTGACTAACAACAACAACATGCCTGTTCTAGAGTTGGTGGAATTATTTTCTCTTTCACTAGGCACTGTGTGGGAAAGAAAATATAAGAGACGGTAGAAAGCCCTACCTCATGCCACCCCATCCCTGCCCCTTCTGTCTCAGCTGGTGCCGTAGATTCTCTCCTTCTTCCACCCCACCCCACCCTCCATGGACTTGCTCTGTGAATCTCGAATGTATTGAAGGCTTCTAAACTGTACTGCTAGCTCCCCACAATTCCACCCTATCCATGCACCAAAACAACTTGTGAAAATGGCATCCTTTGATGTATATTCAGATCAATAACTGTCATTTTTTTAGATGGGACTGTCATCAATGGTTTTGCAAAATTCAAAAGGTACATTTTGCTGGACCAAATTGCTGGTGCTGATGTAAGATCAGACTAGTTGCATGCAGCTGCTCTTCTCTGGGGGACTTTTTTTTTAAATGCACAGAGTAAAATACAAGGCAGAGCCTTTGATGTGCTAATTAAGCTATTCAACCTGTCACAGTGCACCATAAAAAAAAAAAAAAAGCCTGATCATAATTTTTGCCTGAAGAGCAGCCTCTGAAATTCAACATTTTGCTTTATTCTCACATTTTCACTAACAAATTAGTCTGGTAAAAGATATTTATAAAATGTGGTGGTGGATCTCAAAGAGCAATCTAGTGTGTGTGTGGGGTGGGGGGAGTGGAATGATGCAAATACTAGAATTACTGTACTTGTCTACACTCAGCTGCTCAAAAGTAAGCCCCATTGATTTCAGTGGAACTTGCACCCGGGTAAGCATGCATAGGAGAAGAATAGGAGTCCCCTGTTAATCTTAGTTTCGGAGCTCTTTATGCATATGATGCCTTAGAAATGCTAGAAAGTCTTGCTAGAACAATCAAAAGCCTCTCAAAAATGAAACAAATTCTTATATTAATGAGAGCTTAATCACAAACTAATCAAATAACTTGCAGAGAAATAATGACCGATATTTCTTTTCTGTGTTAATTCCTGTGATCAACGCAGCAAGGCAAGATGATTTTCTACCACATGAAGGGGGACTTTACATTCTAAAGGTCTCATTTCCTCCGGCCACTAGGTAATACTACATAATTTGACTCTAATTGCCTTTTTAATCTGCTCACCACTTAAAATTAATCTCCAGCTTTGCTTACATGAAGACTGTCATGTTTCTCTTGATTTCCACTCTCTGCCTGCTCAGTTCCAGCCAGGAAGAGAGACAGAGCTGGATTACAGCCAGCCTTTTGGGGTTTCATGGGAGCAGGGCAGGGTTCGTGTGTCAGGCATTACCTTTGTTTCTGGATGCTAGTTGTAATCTGGTACCTGCCAGCACCTATCAGTGACTCATTCAGTCTGCAATCCTCATTTCAAAACTGCCAGATCTGCCCCCCTCCCCTTAATATTTCTGTTTCTTCTCCCAATTCCAACACATTATGCTCCTTATCCCACGGGTGCCAAAAAACCAGGTAAATACAGCCCACCTGGGGTCCCAATCTGCCCCCACAATTGACCGCATCCCCTCCCTCAATGACCAATTGTTTGTTGGTTTGCTGCTGCTTCTGCTGCATTTCTTCCTGTCTACACACTAAAGGGCTGAAATGTCTCTCTCAATGCTTAAAGGCTTGCAGAAAGAGCTTCATGCTAAAATATGCCCTCTTGTGTGTTCAGATTCACCAACCACTGCGAATTCTTCTGGAATAGAGCTTGGCCCTCAGCTTGAAAGAGGCTTAACACTCTTGACCTAGTCTGGAGAAGAGCTCTGGGGAATTAGAAAATGTGCACAATCTTTTATGATATTTTGATTGCTTGTATTTAAAGATACTGCTTGTCATTCTCTTTTTGACACCCCAATTTTTGATTACTTTATTTTTTAAATTTCCTTTTTATGTCCCATTATCCAAATGTTCTGCATGTGTAATATAATCTAGACACATGGAAACCACTCATTTTAACTTGAAATATGGAAGGTTTCAAGAACATGCATTTTTAGCTTTTCAACACCATGCTGTTAATCTCTGTATCTCCTTTAGTTTTTTTTTAATAAAGATTTTATTAAGATTTTAAACTAAAACTAAAAACATCAATCATCAAATACATCGGATGTACTGGGTCAGCTCCCTACTACATATCTTTTTAACATTCAATAGTCATATTCAAATCGATTTATAAAAATTTAAAAACATCTTTAAATCTAAGCCAAGTTCCTTTTCTCCAGCCAATCATAAAAAAGGTCCCAAGTTTGATAGAAGTCAGTATCTTCTTTCTCCTTCAGTGATAGAGTCAATCTGTCCATTCTGCACAGTCCAGAATCTTTTTTAAAATCAGTTCATCGGTGGGTAATTTCTTACTCTTCCAGTACTGAGCAAGCGCAATCCTCGCTGCTGTGATTAAATGTAACATCAAATACATTTCTTGTTTGCTAATATCTTCTGGTATGATACCTAACAAGAAAATTTCAGGTTTAAAAGCTAAGGGGTTTTGTAGCATTTCCTCAAGCCATTTATGTATTTTAATCCAATACTTTTTCGCATTTTCACAGGTCTACCACATATGGTGAAAAGTACCCACTTTATGTTTACATTTCCAACATCTGTTTGACATATTTGGAAACATCTTAGCTAATCGACTTGGCGACAATACCATCTATAGAACATTTTATACAAATTTTCTTTATACGAAGTTGCCAATGTTACCTTAACATTTCTCTCTCATAGCTTTTGCCGTATCTCCCTTAGTTTTGATCTCAGAGGTACGCAAGGTTTTCCCTTTTCTGTAACTTCAGGTGGAGCTGTCCCATGGAAGAGCAGCACAAATACAACTGCAGAAAGAGCAAATAATACCTAATTTCTACCATTCCAAAAAGTGAGAGAGAAATCTGGGAAGGTGCTCTGAAGAAATAGAACTGAAACTGGAGGGCTAGGATGAAATCTAAAGAACCCACAAACAGTTACTAGTTTTTTAATAAATGCCTAATGTGGAAACATGCCTCCTGAACAAGATCAGTTTCTTTGCAAGAAGAAAGAGCTAGAGAGAAGGTCTGCTCACATACAAATCTACAAATCAAGAAGAGAAGAGCAGACAGACACCTGGAGAGACAGTGCTCGTCTTTAGCGCAGGGGTGGACAACACGTGGTGCCGTAGCTTGGATGCATTGCTCCTAACTTTTAGGGCGCCTCCTGTGGCCACTGAATTTGATGACCCCTGGTACGATTTCCTTTCTGCGCCCTATTTAGGGTGCTGCTTTAGTGTTTTAACCTTCAACTGGATTGGAAACAGGCGGACTGAAGGACCAACAGCAGCATGCTTGAATTCCTGTGCTCAGTCTTTCCAGTAAAAGCAACGGGACTGCTGATGAGTACAGGAGACGCAAGCTTGTGTGATGGCTCTCCTTGTTGCTGGTTTGTAGGAGAAACATAAAGACGCATTTGTCCAGTCTGCATTTGGTGCAATCTGTAGTCAGGCCTTCTCTGCAGCTGATTTACAGATTGTTTCAATGATTAGAGTTTGGGTTTTTTTTTCTCCTTATGGTATTCATAGTCTGATTATATGCTTTGTATTTTAAATTGTCCTATGAGCTATTTTGTGATTTAGTTTGCTCTGAAACATGGGCTAGAAATTCCTGAAAGGAAAGTAAATAACGTCCATCTGTTTAGTTGGCAGAGATAAAATAATAGCTACCCCTTTTTGACAGTCAAAATGTTCAGCAGCACAGAGATTGAGATGTAGAAACCACACACCTTTCTGAAGCCTTGCAGTTTAAAGAAGAAGCTCTGAAGCTCACTCATAGGGTGGCCAGGTGTCCCACTTTACTCAGAACAGTCCTCTGATGTAAGGTGCCTTCCATTTGAAGGGCTGTCCAGCTCAAATCTTGTTTGAAGCCCAAGAAACGGAGCAAGAACGTGGAGCAGGGCTCTTGAAGTTTCCCATCAACCCGGCCAGCAGACTGAACGCAACAGAGACCACAGTCTTGGATGCCCTGCCTAGCGATTCTTTCTAAACAGGCACCTACAATGTTAGCATGCAGCACTGGCATATGTAAATATCATGCAAACTGCCGTCCTCTTCTGTCCTTTTGCATGTGTGATGTATTTCTTCTTTTTTTGCCAAAGCCTGATGGGTCACTTTAATTGAGAGGGAGTGGGTAGGTGCGTCTGATCGCAAGAGGAAATGGAGCTGGCCAGGGCAGGACACAAGCCTTCCCTGCAACCTCTGGTGTAACGTGGTGTCCTGCAACAGCAGGGGGTTGGACCCAATGGCCTTCACGGCCCCTTCCAACTTGACTGTTCTCTGATTTGCCTTGCCCAGGTGCCCTGAGGCTTGGCTTGGAGGCACAAGGACTGGGCCGGACTGCAGATGGACTGCAGGATGATCAGCTGGATGCAGGGAGGGCTTGGCTCTTCCGCCTACTGCCCAGAGGCCCCCTTTAACTATGAAAAGTAGACCCCCATCTCTTATTCCTACCCAATAAGGGCAGATTCAGGTCTGAATGCACAGAACTGCTGTTGCCATGCGTAGCTCAACTCTCCAGCGGCAAGGCCAGGAGAGATCTTGTCCGAAGGCCAAGTGACTTCAATGTATTTTTGCACTGCATGTGTTTTAAAAATGCAATTGCAACATTTTGGGGCTGGGGAGGGATGCAGCAGGGGTCAGATAACAAATAGGATCAAAGCAGACCTGGAGAGGGAATCTCCCCCCTTCTTCCTGTGTGGCAGAGAATCCTTCTTAAGCTAGTCCTTGCTTTGCTTTGTGGGAGATTTCTTTTTGTAATGCCTATTAGCTTCAGAGGCAGCATTTTCCTTGGGGCTCCATTAATTATCAACATACACACATTCATATCGCTGACGTTATTTACATTTTGCTGGGAATGGGGTTGCGTGTTAAATGCAGAGAGGCTTTTCTTAAAATTTTTAATTCTGTAACTTAAAGAGCAAAATGAAAGAAAAAGGGGAAGCAAAAGGAAATGAAACAAAATGAAAATATTGCTATTGTCTTAACACGAATCTTAAACAGATCTATTGTAATAAATACATATATACTATATACCCCAATATGTTATATATGCAACCAGACATACTACTGTTTATTAGAGTTTATTATACATGAACTTGACTTAGGCAGCCTGAATATCCATATATTTGTCAATTCATAAATTGCATCTGAAAGGCAGACTGTCAAAATTTCATTAAATCTTCCATCCATTATGTTATTGTAGGTAGCCATTTATTGTGACAATGTTTTAATATTAATCTGTTATCTGTTAAAAGCATGCAGAGAATATATTTTCATTGACTTTGCATTCTTTTTTAAAATGGGTGCACAGTTAAAAAGAACTTGGATACCTATAAATATCAAAGCACTTTCTAGCACAAAAATTTATCCAAAATTTTGCTTCCTTCCAAAAGAAAGCAGCCTTTGACAATTGCCAAAATATATGAATCAGGGAAACATTAAACAAAATTTAATGTTTGCAAACCACCCAGAGAGCCCTCTGGGCTACTAGGGTGGTATACAAATGCAAATAATAAATAAGTAAAAATAAATAAATAATATTTCATTCCCAACCATTAATTTAATTAGGCCCTTGTTGAAAAGACATGGTGCGATCCAACATTCTAAAAACATCAGTTTTTGCTAAATTGAACATAACAATGATCTGTCCCTCCTTACAAAATAGGAGCCAATGAGATATACTTTTGATTGAGCAGAACAGATACCTGGGTTGCAAATAAACAGTAGATGTTCATCCACATAAAGAATAAATTTAAATTCTAAGAACTTATGCATGAATCCATGATTATTGGGATTTTGTTGAACAGCATATAACACAGTGCAGGTCAAATATCAATGGAAAAAGAGGGTATCCCTATCTGGTACCTCACTCAAGTAAATAAACAAGCAACTCAGATAACCATTGTTGTCAACTTTAGCTCTAGCAGTTGACTATACAATGTTAACCCATTTCTGGAATTCTGCAAGGAAATACAAATTTCTCAGTGCAGCAAGAATAAATTTCCAAGAAATGTTATCAAAAGCCTTCTCTGCATCCAGAGAAATAATGGCAACTGTATCTGTTCTGTTCGCATTTAATGCAATCACATCAAAACCAATCTAATATTATCAGCCTTCTGTCTGCTTTTAATGAAACCCACCTGATCTGTTTGGGATAATGTTGCGATTACTTGTTGCAGTCTATCGGCTACACTTGTACTTAATATTTAATAGCAGCATTAAGTAATGAAACAGGTTAGTAATTAGAATAGTAAGTGTGATCTCTATCAGATTTAGGAATGACAGTAATATAAATACCATTAAGTACTGTGGAAAGAGGACCCAAGTCAAAGAAACAGTTATGCAGGTGATGAAGTTTAGGAATGAAAAAGCTAAAAATGTTTTATGCTAATCTGTTGGAAATCCAGCTGGACCAGGCAATTTCCCTGTTTTCATATTAGTTATTGCTGTCTTTGTATAGTTTCTGAACTGAAAATATATACAGGAGAGAATTGGTTTTTCATGTCCTGTGGTGTTATTTTACCTCTACTGTACAGTCCTGAATAAAATTTTAAATACTAGAAATGTATGTCATTAAGAACTTGCTAGAATTATCACTGATTGCCAAAATAAGAATTTGCTATTTTTGTGGTTTAAGTCAATGGACCAACATCTTACTGGGATGTTCACCATTCTCTCAGTATCTCTGTCTAAATAAACTAATGAAAATTCTGCATGCTATGAGAGAATATTATTCAACACAATAATAATTCATATGCTACATCCCCTGATAAAGTGGTGCAGTTGGGAAAGTTCTGAATTGAGTTATAAGTTTTTTCAGCCTTTCACTTATAGTTGTTTTCTGCACCTTTTACAATGTTTTTATGAGAAACGAAAGCAATAATTCAACTCCATATAAAGTTTTACTGGTCTTTCACTCAGTACAGCATGAGCTGGATGGTCCCTCATTAATTTCAACTTGTAACTCAACAAAAATCTGATTTTTGACAAATCATCATTTAACAAAGAAACATTTCAGCATCAAAGACCAGAAGGTCTTGGCCAGTTTGTAATTTGCCAATCCAAACAAACTGGGGCATGATCTGATACTACCAATGTTTCAATCCCATGGTCTCTAACTGGAGTATTAAAGTTGCAAAAACCACAAAAGCAATCAAAGTCATTGTTTCTGATTGTATTTTCCCACCATAATTAAAATCAGCCATCAGAACCAATGAAAACCTGCAAAGAACCATACAAGCTCAAGTCTAGCTCTGCACACTTGTTGCCACCAGCTGGAGCAGTCAATACTGGGTTCACTAGTGCTGTCCCAGTATAAAGTTTGCTAGCAGATTTTTTTTGTGGGGGTGGGAAGGGCTTTCGTTCCCTCCTTCTCCCAGTCCAAACTCCCTCTTCCCCTAGCTGCCTGCTCTTAAGCACTGTATCCTGAAACGTTATAGCAACAGAACTGCAAGGATAAAATGGGTTAAAAGTGCAGGGTCGGGCTCCGCGGTTGCAGAGGGCATCTGGGGACAGTAGCTCATCAGGTATTCCAGTGAGCCCCCATCTGTCTTTGCTGTGCTTTTTACTGTTGTTGTTTTTTATGATCTAGCTGTTTTATTGTGGTTTTAATCATTGTGTTTTATACTGTCGTTAAGCCGCCTTCAAGATTTTAATGCATGGAAAGGGAGGGGTATAAATATTTTATAAATAAATAGAGTGCACTATGATTTTTTAAAAAAACACATGCACATTCCCCCCCACCCCCGCCCCACCATCTCCTCTAGCTCTCGACTCTCTAACCCAAAGAATTCTGGGTCCTTGCATGCCTACCAACAGCGAGTGCTTTCATGCTAAGTGATGAAACTAACAACCCAGCTCTGATTACACTTCATACCTGAGCAAAGTGTATCAGGCCTAAAGGTATCAGAAAGAGAGATGTGTGAAGAATCTGGTTTGCAGGTAGGAATCCGTATCATTTCCTTGGCTCAGCTTCCCAGACTCCAGCTTGCTTGCTTTCTGCCCTAAATCCTCCTTGCACCATGCGTTTACACGGGCATCCGGCAGGAAGCGAACCCAAGCCCGTTGGCAAGGTTGCTTGGGCTCATGCTCCCTCTGAAAATGGAATTCTACACACAGGCTTTGTGTTCTTTCTGCAAAGGAGTACATATTTTGCATACTTTGTGCAAAGAAGCTCCTGGCATTCCTGAGCGTTTGCAGACTTGATCTTCACTCAGCTCACTTCCTGGTCAGGAAGAAGTCTGGTGAACAGAAGAGAATCAGATTCCAGCCTGATTCCTAAGCAGAGATTCTCCAGATAGCCACATCCCCATCCCCTTCTCCCCAGCCCTTCCTATCATGTCAGAGATAGCCACTGGGACCAGGGCAACAGAACCATGACGTCCAGCTCGGAGTCACAGAACAGGCCAAAGTCAGGAACTAGTAGTATGCATAGATGCAGTCATGGACAAGCCAAGGGTGGAGAACCAGGAAGACAAAGAGATGAAGGTTCTTTATGGCAGGATACACAGCAAGGGTCTGGTAAGATGCAAGAGCTGAAGCACAGCTAGCAGGGAAACCTATATTGCTGAGACAAGACAGCAAGGCAGGAGACACATCAACGGTCCAGAAAGGGTCAGGCAAGGTAGAGGAGCTGAACTGCCGCACAGACAGCAGGAGGACCTGCACTGCTGAGACAGTGAGGCAGGAGACACACAGTGAGGCAAGTTCTGTGTCAGGCACAATGCAAGTGCTACAGCAAACAGGAAGACCCGAGTTGCTGGGGCCAGTGCTGGCGTGAAGGGCTTGCTCTTTAACAGCACTTCTGCCAGCTGGCACTCATCAGAAGGGTGATGAGTGCTTTTCTCTTTGGAGCTAGGCCTTAACTCTGTCCTGCCCTTAGGATCCAGGGCAAGTCGCTTATGTTGGGGTCACCTGAGAAATGTTTTG
Source organism: Varanus komodoensis (assembly GCF_004798865.1). Taxonomy (NCBI): domain Eukaryota; kingdom Metazoa; phylum Chordata; class Lepidosauria; order Squamata; family Varanidae; genus Varanus; species Varanus komodoensis. Next base: position 12,189,291 of record NW_025336481.1, on the reverse strand, counting down.
CCTCTGGCCATGCCTACCATGGCAGCATGGGCGCAGTGGCTCGGTGGTAAGACACTGAGCTTGTTGACCAGAAGGTTTGGTCTGGCAGTTTGGCAGTTTGGCAGTCCAGATCCCATGTGCTGCGAAATGGAGTGAGCGCCCATCACTTGCCCCAGCTCCTGCCAACCTAGCAGTCTGAAAGCATGCAAATGCGAGTAGATAAATAGGCACCCCTTCGGCGGGAAGGTAACAGCGTTCCGTGCACAAAAGCATCTAGTCATGCCAGCCACACGGCCACGGAAGCATTCGTGGACAACACTGGCTCTTTGGCTTGTAATGGTGATGAGCACCGCCTCTAGAATCGGACACAACCAGCACACAAGTGCAAGGGAAACCTTTACCTTTACCTTACCATGGCAGCCATGTTGTGAACTGATAAGCCTAATCCTGACGATTATTTTGAGAGTGCACCCACTGTACCCTCAAAATTTTGAACCCCAAAATGTTGGGGAACACAACCAGATTCTCACAAACCTTGCAGTCACATTTATTTATTTATTTATTTAGAGCATTTTTATGCCGCCCCCTTCGCAAAAAGCCTCAGGGCGGCTTACAAGAGAAATAAACAAATGTAGAATAAACCTTAAAAATCTGGATACATCTCGGCAGAACTATAAAATCCAATAAATAAAGACATCAATTAACAGTTAAAATATCATTTAAATAAAAAGGTCTTGGCCTGGCACCGAAAAACAAATAGCGACGATGCCAGGCGGACCTCTCTGGGGAGCGCATTCCGTAGGTGGGGCACCACCGCAGAGAAGGCCCTCCTCCGGGTACTCACCCTCCTAACATCCTTTATGAGAATGAGAACATTTCCTTCTCTCATCGAGCAAACATCATGGAGGGAAGCAGAACCACAGCACAGTTGCCCTCACCCAGTCCCCACATATCCAGTGGCTCAGGCTTTTCTCTCCAGGCACTTAGTTGCCTGAAGCATACATGCACACGCTGCTGTTTGTGCAAAAACAAACAAACACACAAATGTCTAATACTCACTTTTGTCATGATGGGTGGACATCAGAAGCTGGTTCACCTGGCCCGAGCTTGTTTCTGCTTCACACACTCACTGCCTGGGTGGAGGAAATAGGAATCGAAGACTACACACAATCAATCACTTGTAATTCAATTCAATACAGGCAATTGGTGGTGAACAATTGAGTGTAAAGGACTTCTAGAACGTCTTTTATCTTGATGTGCAGAAGTTGTACTTGGTTAGGGCCACACCGGAGTTGGATGAGAGGGTGTTTTATTTTTTTAACATTTGCTCTGCCATGGAGGGCAAACAAAAATGTGTATTGGGATCCACAGGATTTCTCCCTCCCCTTTTTGTTTCTGGGATAATAAATAAATGGGACATAACAAAGTTCCTTGAACTGAGTTCAGCCATTGAAACGTGCAGTCCATTTCACTTGATCTAGCGGTGTCCTGGAAACCTAGATAATGTGATATGCTATTTAGACCTAAGTAATTTGCTAAAGGAAATTAATTCATCAGTTTGATTAGTTCAGCATTCACTTCCAATACTGACTGGCAATCCTTTCGTTCTTCATTTGCTGTGTTATGTGTCCCCAGGTTCTTGTATACAGAACAGAAATTTGCCGAGCTGGCCAGCTTCCTCCTGCTGTACATCACAAACCTTGATTAAACTTTGCAATCAAATTCAAATCTAGACTTTGCAACCAGTGATCTAGTGTTCCCATTAGGGTGAAGTTTAATAAGCCATGCAGTGTTGTACATGATTCTTTGAATAACTGCTGTCTTTACCAGAATGCAGACTTCCTGGGTTGATAGTCTGCATGTGCCACATTTGACCCAATAAAACAAAGTGGAAGTATTTATAGCCAGAAGGACTTTGGAAAAAAAATCAAATGAAACAAAACTGATAACAGGGTGTGTAAAAATAAACCTGCTCCAGTTACCTGCAGTGGAACACCCCTGAAAACGAGAGGGTACCAATATTCCAGGGGTACAATCCCTTTACGATTCTCCAGCAGCACATTCAAATCCAGCATCTTTGCCTGGGCTTCGATGAATCTACATGAATAGATATCGCTTGGAAAACTCACACTGTATAATGGGCTCAAGTTAGGGAAAGCCAGGTCCTGGCTGAACACTGGGAAGACGTTCCTGACAGTCAGAGCAATATAACAATGGGCCCAATGACCCCGAGGGGCTGTGGGCTCTCCCACACTCGAGGCGTTCAAGATGCAGCTGAACCGTGTCTGAGAGGGACGGTTTACCTGGAGTCCTGCACTGAGCACGGGGTTGGACCCGGTGGCCCACTGCCCTCTTCCAGCTCTACTGTTCTATGAGTCTATCATGCTATGGCCCAACTGCCAAGGTTGTGCAACATTAGCCCTGTCCAGGCAGATGTATGTAAGCCAAATGAAAGGAGTCGAGAGCAGGATTGTGCCCTGTGCAGGCCCCACCCACCATGTTTTGATTGACAGCAGCCTAGCCCCACTTGTTTGCCTGTAGATCTTTTGGACTACCTCTCCCAGAATTCCCAGCCACTTAGCCATCCTGGAGGATACCATGTTGGGGAAAGGTGATTTACAGGATGGGGCCCCTAGGCGTAGTTCTTACGCCTGCATGCATTGAATATATCCACTGCTTAGCACTGTGGTGATTCCTGATTAGGGACATGCCCCTGATTACAACCTGGTGGTAGTATGCATTTAATTGCTCTAGAGCAGGGGAAGAAGGTTTGATCACGGAAGACCCGACCTCCTCCTTCCTGCCCAGCCGTTAAGCCTGCTCTGTGCCCCCGTCTGCTTGCTTTAGGTGCTTTAGGCAACCAGAAACAAGGCCCTTTCATTCGTAGCACCACATTTATGGAACTCCCTGCCCAGAGAAATTCACTCAGTCCTGTTTTTATTTTCCTTCTGGTGCTCTGGTGCCAGGAGAGCCCTTCTAACACTATATATTTTATGCCGGATTTTAAACCCTTCTTGTGGTTATGTGATTGGTTTTATTGTTTTCTAAACTGCTAAGGCACTGCTTACTTGAGGTGGTTCTACTTAAGCAGCTAAAGGAGTCTACTCAGTGGACGAATGGAGGAAATACGTTAAATCAAAGTGATTTTACACAATCACAGAATTGGAGACCATCTTGTTGGCCATCTTGTCCATGCTCTGTCATGATGAAGGAGATCCAGAACTTGAAAATGTTCTGCAGAATGCAGGGATCTACCCAGCTTTTGTTCAAACACCTCCAGCAAGGGCAAGCCGAACACACTTGTACTCGTAGGTAAGTTGTTCCACTGTTGAAGGGTTCTTATGGTCAAGACATTTCTCCTCATGACCAACCCAAATTCACCCTCTGGTAACATGAGTTTGTTAGATCTCGTCCTGTTTTCTGGGGCAGCAGAGAACACGAGTGCTTCCAAATAGAGGAATCTTGGCACAAACTATCCAAAGGGCCTTGTGCCAGGATTCCAGTTTTCTTTCCTCTGCAGATTTTCTGCAGTAGGAAAAAAGACAGAAGTAGCAAGGAGAAAACATGGGATGGTCATGCTACAATTGGAAGACATCATTGAGTGGTTCCTCCATAAAATTCCAGAAATGAGACAGGGTGATGCCTTCAGTCCCTGCCAGCATCAGCTCGAGCCTCCAGCAGCTGGAGGGGCTCTGGTGGGAAAAGGGAGGGAGTCCCAGCAGCATTCAAGCAGTTTCTTGTTAGCTCGTTGCCATTGGTCCAACTGATGGTGTGACGGGCTGTGGGAAGAGGGTGAGAAGTACATGGGCTGCCAGCATCAGCAGTCCTTCCCTATGCCAGATCATGATTGTAGCCAATAAAGCCATAACCAACAACGCTGTGGCCAAGTTAAAGCCCAGCACCATCTTGGCTTATTGTGGAGCTGAATTTCCTGTTGGACTTGAAGCACCTTAAATGTTGGGCCTCTTCTCCATGACAGCCATTTGGATATTTGAAAACTGTTATCATGTTCTTCTTTGGAGCTAAACTTATCCATCAAAATAAAGGAAGTTCCAAATTTAGAGATGAAAGTTTGGAAACAAACATGAGATGGGCTTTTTATTTTTTATTTTTTTCTGTTGTCAAAGTCCATGCTATTTCGCTTACTAATGCTTTGGAGGACCCACCTTCACCATAAACGCCAGGAATGAGAATTCACCCTGCTCTTATCAGGTTCCTGTTTGTAGTTCCCTGCACTGCTGCTAAAACTGTACTTTGGTCCTAGATAATTTCATCTAAAGGCATTAAGCTTTCTGCTATCAACTAGGGTAAATATTTTATTACCAGCCAGGAACACACACCACTTTGTTAAACAAGCAAATAGAAAGCTTTTACTTTATTTGCATTTTCAACAGATTTGCCCTGCTCTGAACTGTCATGGCCTACTGCGTCGTTCGATTTGGCACACACAAACACTTTCAGTTCAGCATAGATTTTAGGCAAAGGTTAGCACAACTTAAATGTCAGAAGAGCAAAGAAATGCACAAATGAGCAATTCCTGGCCTGCAGCTCATGCACCATTATCTTAATAATACTGGGGACTGTATAAATTACTGTTTTTTTTAACTGTAAATGTACATCTTTAAAGTTCCAGACCCCCATTTGTAACCTTAATATGGGTTTGGGGACCTGCTTTTCTTACTTTGCTTTGTATAGTGGCAATGTTGCTGTTGTGAACTACTTCAGTCAGGTCGAAACCCAGCAGCAGGTGTGACCTGTAAATTGAAGTTGAAAGTACTTCACACATAGTATCTCAATTTATATTTACACTAGGAAGTTCTATCAGTCTGATACTTGCTTAATGAACATGATTTTCTCACAAAGAATTCTGCGAAGTTTTGCTCCGGAGGATCCTGAGATTTCCCTGTCCCTGGGGAACCTACTGTGAGATTTCAAGTTTGCTATCACCACCTGCACAGTTAGGAGTATGGTCTTTAAAAAGAGGGTATAATGGAGTCCTCAGAAGTCAGCACAAATATTAGTTCCAGCCTTAACTCTTCGGTGGATGCCAAAGGGAAAACCCCGTATTGCATGCAACCCTTTGTTCAGGGCTCTTAGACCTTTCTGAGTCTGTAGGCACATTTGCAATTTGGAGGGTGTGTCATGGATTCTGTAAAAAATGGCGGCCATGGGCAGGAGGGTGGCCCATTCATAAAACATCTGTCAAAGAAGGCAAAACTAGTGAGCAAACATTTACCATAAGGCAAACTGATGAGATTAAGGGAAAGGTATGTTCTCCAAGAACCTAATTAGAGGGCAGTGGTGAGGTTCAAGTTCCAAAATGCAAAAACCTTCTTTTGAACGCAAATAGAGAGCATCATTTTGCTTCTCCATCTTCCAGCCTCCTAATTAAATTTTAAAGGCTCAGATCATAAAATAAACATCAGGAGAGGAAGGAAGCTGTGTGAGTGCCAAAATAAGCATTTGTTGGAGACCCCAGCTTAATATCTTATGTATAGAACAGAGTGGACAAGATGCAGCCCATATACAGTAATACCTCGGTTCACAAATGCTTCTGTTGGCATTCTGTTGGCAATGCTTCTGTTGTTGAACCAAGCTATTTGGTTTGGTTCGCGAACAGAAAGTTTGGCAAAATCTTGCTTCCATTCGTGAATTCTGCATCAGGTGACAAACACGAACACGGCCATCTTCCCCACTCTGACACGTGGTCGCGGCTTCCTCTAGTTGAGATCACGGTCGCAGACTCTCCCTCCAAACAATAACCTCCTCCCCACCCACCTTTTATTTTTTATTTATTTTTTATTTTTTATTTATATCCTGCCGTTTTCCTGCAAAGGGCTCAAGGCAGCTTACATCTCCTCCTCCATCTTATCCCCACAACAACAACCCTGTGAGGTGGGTTGGGCTGAGAGTCTGTGACTGGCCCAAAGTCATCCAGTTGGCTCCATGGCCGAGTGGGGACTAGAACCCAGATTGCCTGAGTCCCAGTCCCAGCTCTTCACCACTACACCACACTGGCTCCAGAAGTCACCTCAAGCAAGGTTAGTGTTCTCTCTCTCCATACTGTACTGTACTGTACTTTGTTTCATATTTTTGTGGTTAAAAAAATTACATATGGTTATTTACATTGAACCTTATGGGGAAATTTGATTTGGTTCACGACCAATTCAGTTCGCGACCAGAATCGTGGAACAAATTAAGTTCGTGAACCGAGGTACCACTGAACATTTATTTATATTTATTATTCCATTTTTACACTGCCTAATAGCTGAGGCTTTCTGGGCAGTCAACAAAAGTTAAAATTAAGGAGAACCCCATCTTTCTCACTGTCCTGACTGTACAGTGCAGTCCATTTGGGAAGAGGACTTGGCCATGAAGATTCTAAAACTGACCAGCTGAGAAAACCTAATCTGAGTGAATAAGACCAGAATTTAGTACATGTTAGGCTGGATGATATAAAGCAAAATCTGGGAAGCCACATCTGCCCTCATTAAATCCAAAGTTGCATCCTTTTCAAGGATCCTGTGGGCAGCTAGTTTGCTACTGTGTGTATGAAGTGCTGGACTAGATGGACCTTTGGTTGGATCCGGCTTGGCCTTTCTTACGCTCTTATATTCAAAAATATTAATGGTGGAGTGGAACCCCATTGTTTTACTTCAGCCTTGCTGGCTGGCTATAGTTCACTGCTGGAATTCAGGCCATGCACATCTTACAGGTATTTTGCGCTCATGCCTCCAATTTTGAGCACCTAATCCTTGAAGTAAATCCAGTCACCTGTAATTTATGAATGAATACAGAGAGATTTAGGCCAGGTTGGCTTCATTCCTGGGCATTCCACTGGACTGATAGGCTGCCACATGGATTCTTTTTCAGTGGCTTCTCCCAATTAATTAAGATTAATATCATCTGTACCCATATGCACATGTAAAACAAAGGCACTTGATCTTTAACAAACTTCAACTCAGGTGTCTTCTTCTTTGCTGGGTGACTTTTATGATTTATTTGTTTCTTTATTTATAAAATTTGTATGCCATCCAATTACTTGCGTCTTTTAGAATACTTCCCTGCACACAACCCCAAGTAAGCACTCACATTTCTACAAATGCTAGGTGAAAATTTCTGTTCTGTTGTTTTCAACCATTCTCATCCCATTTGATAGAAAATGAATTGCTTTAAAAATAAGTGGAAAAAGAAATGAAGCAAGGAAATTCAAGTGGGAAGAGCATTTCGAAGGATATTCTCTTGTGCTTACCTTACTTATGTGGCGGCCAAAAATGTATCCTGCCTTTCACTGTAAACACATCTCTCTGGCAGCCTGCAGCATCCTCAGGTCCCTGCACATCAGTTAAAGCCGAGGAAAAGACCCCATGAGGAAATTCCTTCCACAGGACTTCTTCTGACCAGGACGTGTAGCCAGCCTGGAAGACTGAAAAGCTATGGAGAGATGCTTAAGAGACAGACCAATAAAGGTTTCTGCTACATAAGAGACAGAAAACACATACACAACCACCACCAGATTTGGCCCACCATTTTTCTGGTGGTTCTGTTTCTCCCCCCTCCATATTTCTTTTCTTTTCTCTTATAACTTTTCTAACTTCTTTTATATCGTTTATATTTTTTATTTATTTTATATTATTAATTTTAATTTTATATTGTTATTTTTGTATTGTATTTTATTGTGTTGTAAGCCGCCCCGAGGCTTCGGCAAGGGGCGGCATAGAAATGTTCTAATAATAATAATAATAATAATAATAATAATAATAATAATAATAATAATGCCCTTGAATGATGCTAGTTATGGGGCCTGGTGACAGATGCAGAGGGTGACTAGGCTACTGATGCATTTCCTGCCGTTGCTACTTGCAGGGGCAGCAAAAACAAAAACCTGTGGGGGGGGGGGGAGAAGGACATAGTGCCACAACCACTGCTAATGGTGAGCTACACCTCTGAAAAAATTGGGAGAATTTCCCATTTCCCTGGAAAATCCAATTCAATTATTTTCCCAGTTTCTCTGCCTGCAATTATGGTGGATATTTTGGGAACCATTTACACACAGCCCTAATTCCTACCCTAGGGACACACATTTTGGGGACAGAGATGAAGAGAACGTCTGCATGGGTCTTTGATCAAGTGAACTCATCCCAAGTTCATTTCTCATCTCCCTCTATTCATTAAGTCTTCAAGAAGGATTCATTGTACATTTGTTCCAAAGCCATTTCGCTTGTTTCACTGACGGTACACATACGCAGAGCTCATTTTCCTCACCTCCCTTACACAAGCATGTTGCTGAAGGTTGTGGAAAGCAAGGGAAAGGTAAATTTAGAGTGGAAAATCTGTTTTTAAAATATTGAGAAATAGTGCACAAAGGGATTATACAGAAACAGTAGACTGTACCAGATGTTAGTCCTACTTAAAGTAGACCAAGTAAAATGAATGGGGCTTAAGTTGTTGTTGTTGTTGTTGTTGTTGTTGTTGTTGTTGTTGTTGTTATTATAACATTTCTATGCCGCCCCTTGCCGAAACCTCGGGGCGGCACAACCCATCATATGGGGGTAGGCTGTTTGTTTTGTTTGGAACCTCACCATGCCTAATAATATTTCAATTGGAGAGAAGTTTTTCCTCCTGGCTGTAAATACCCAATACTCAAAACACACTTCAGAGTCACTCATTAAATGCCCTGCCCCCCTTTATTTTGCAGGAAATTATTCCCATTGCTCAGAAGGTTTGTTGGTAATGTCTTTTAAAAATTGAAGGTTCCATATATGTTTCTAGCATGAAGACAAAGGGATTAGCTAGATTGCCATCTTGTGGTTATAGACTGGATGAGAACTAACTATCCTTTGCATTTTAACGTATCAGAATGGCCAGCTCTCTCTCCCATTTTGCACTGTGTAATTCAAAGTGAAGGCGAACAAATGTGGGTCTTGCATGCTCTTCTCTTACTGCGGTTTCTGTGATCCATCCATGTGTATTTATGTTTACAAAGCAAGACCAAATATACAGAATGTCATGGGAGTGACTTCACACTGAATATATTATCTACAAAATGGTAGTGAACATTTGTATTTGGTACATTTTTATCCAGCTCTTCCTCCTGGAATTGTACCTGGTTCTTCGTCTCTAGTTATATCAGCATAAAAGCCCTGAGAGAAGTCCAGCTGAGAGACAAAACCTGGCCCAAGCTGTAGGGCTAAATGGGACTTGACACTAGATCGCTCCAGTCCTAGCCTGAATGTTTGAATTGCTAGACGTCTTCACCTTCAGTGCCAGCAGCATGCATTCTTACTTCAGAACACAGGAAGCATCTCACCAGGTCAGACTAAAGGCCATCTATCCCAGCAATGTCTCTTTGTAGGAAACCAGTAACCTGAAGATGTGAGGTTGTCTACCAGAAATTGGCCAGTAGATTGCAATCTAGTTTGCCTTCTGCCCACCCTTGTTTTAAACCACATTAATATAATTTTATTAGCAATGCTCCAAAATCTAGGAAGAATACGAACATTATTTGCTGTTGATATGTGTGTATTTATCTTATGGCGCTGAGAAATGACCCTGGCGCCTTCTCTGAGAAGACACAGAGCTGTTCCGTACGAGGCATTCCCAGGCAGTCATGATTCCTTACTTGTATTTGCTTACAGGCACTTTGGGCACTTTCATGTCCCTCTGGTCTGACTTCTGGTTTTCCAGAGTACTTTCCTCCTTTTTTTAATTGGAGTGTGGGAAATGGCCCTGGTTTCCCTTGTGCATTGGAGATATTCTGCTGTAGCATAGCTCCACCTTGAGGTTTTGTGGTGGGAAAGCAGGAACAGAAGAGCTGTTTGGATAGAACTGTGGTAGAACTTTTGAAACCAAAAGTTGATCCAGCAAATTAAGACCCTAACGTAGGAAAGCCCTGTGAGTATGTCATTGTTTTAGATTTGTGTTCAGCCTTTCTCTGTCATTCTTCAGATAGATCAGACAACAATCCCCATCATTCCCAGCCACATGGTATGATCACAGCACATCTGGGGAGCACCAGGTTGAAGAAGATAGTCCCGTTTCAAACAATGGCCACCCAAGAAGCTTTTGGAAAGCCTCCAAGAAGAGCATGAAGTAGGAGCTCACCCTTTCTGTGTTTCATTGTATATCTGGATGTGGAGAGTCCATGGGGATTGGAAAGAATGCTGTGAAGGTGTTAGATTACTACAGTGTAATCTGCATGGTGCAGCCCTTGAAGACAGTTCAGGAAATGGGCGAAACAAGACAACCAGACTGATAGCAAGCAACAGAAGTTATTTGCATATAACAACAGTTCTGTTCTGATTGCACTGGTTGTTTGTGTGTTTCTGAGCCTGGATCAAGGCTAGTCTTGGCATATAAAGTTTTACAAGCTTGAGACCATCATCCTCCAAGTGCCTATTTTGAAGGAAGTTCAGAAGTTGCATGACCTTCTCCCTCTAAGTTATGAAACGCTCTCTTCATTTGACATCTTTCCTGTACTCCCAAACATTTGAAAGCAAACAACAGAGACATTTTATTTATTTTACTAGGTCCTCGTAGTGTGATTGTTATTTGTTTTTAACTTATTTTTAAATTTCTTTACACCTTTCATGCTAAAGGTTTTATCTTATGTTTTCCCATAAGGTGAGTGGCCCAGGAAGCTTTGGCCATTGGGTGGCATAGAAATACAATGACGGAATGAGGTCGCTTCTCCATCCCTCCCCATGCATTCCTGGAAGACGTTACAACTTCCAGCCTTCCCCAGCCAGCATGGGAGGCTTGCTTGGAGTCTTTGCTGGGAAATGTTACAAAGAAATGCTCACAGCTTCATCCCTGAGGGTGTGGAGCTGCAGCTAGTGCTTTGGGGCTGAGTTCCAAGTGTGCAGAGCTACAGCCCTAATGACCTTGAAGTGTTATTATTATTATTATTATTATTAGAACATTTCTATGCCGCCCCTTGCCGAAGCCTCGGGGCGGCTTACAACACAATACAATACAATACAAAAATAACAATATAAAATTAAAATTAATAATATGATATATATATATAAACGATATAAAAGAAGTTATAAAAGAAAAGTTATAATGAAAAGTTATAAAAGAAAAGAAAAGAAGTTGCCCTGGCCAAGTGTTCCTGACATGTTTCCTTCCAAAGCCTTCTGACCAATATCGCCCAACGTTTATGAATGTTGCTTTGACTTTGTGACTGAGCACTGCAAAAGGAGTGTTGCAGTGTTCCATTGGCTGCTATCCTGTCCCCATTTTGGCAGGCCGGCATCCTCATCCTCATCATCAAAAACATCTGAATCTGCAAATCAAAGACTGACAGCAAAAGACCAGATGCTACAGGCTAATAAATTGCCAGGGCATTATGCAGATCCAGCTGTACTGGATAAAAGTACCACTTTCGTACCGCACTCTGATTTTCCATGTGGCATCGTATGGTCTCAGCATCTGGGTGTTGCTGCCGATGCCTCCAGTATATTTTGCTGAGAACTGTCATTACAATAATGAAGAAATTGCAGCAGACGTTAATTGCTGCTCCTGGCCTGTAGGCTATTCTGATGGGGAGAGGGAGGAGGCTTAGTGAAACAAACTGAAGGGCTGTCTCCAAGCTCAAAGAGGGCCCCTTTGCCTTCTCTTATTCAGGATAAAGACTAGATAGGTAACACTTCAAATACCTTGTACTGAATGGCGAATCTGTGAAGGGTTCCATCCACCTCACCAAGCTACGAGAATGCTCCTTTCATGTCTTCCTTTTTCCCTTCCTTTTGTAAAAAGAGCAAGTTTCTAGATCTCAAGGAGGAGAGCTTGAAAATGTGTGTATTTTTATCCCGTTTCAGTCCAGCTACAGCAAAACACAAACTGGGGGTGCCAGACAGGCATAAAGTCGGCAACAAGCAGATTTCATCGCATAGCTTCAGGAGGGCTGGGACAGCTAGGGGGGTTCAGGGAAAGTCAAGGGGACCCAGGTAGAATGGCCAAAGGGACTGCCACTCTCTCTTGCACCTGCCACCTGAAGCAGCCACCTCACTCTGCCTAGGGGCAGGGCCAGCCGTTTCTGAATATAATGTAGATACTTTCAGGGTATATTGTTATACAAGCATAGGAAGCGATAGATACTACAAAGGAAAGGCGCAGCATCTCCCTTTCACAAGAGCAGAGGAACTGAAAAGCAAAGAGCTGAATAAAATTGCACCCATCTGAGATGCTAACCTTGGGCCATTTATCTGTTTGGCCCATTTATGGATTGACTTGATTCATACCCAGGCTTTTAGCCAAGAAAAATGGTACTCTGTGTGGCACCCTGAACAAACGGCACTTGCTCACCATTTCCAAAATCAAGCAGAATTTCAGCACACTTGCATGCATTGGCTTCTTCTGTATAATTAGTTTTGGGGTATTGACAAGGAGCCATGCAGAACAATGAAGCCTTGATCACTCTCCTACCCTGCTATGGAAATCCTTGCTCTACTCTCTGTATTTGGTTTGTATGTATATTTAGATTTAGATCACCAGTTCTTTTCACACTTACATTGGGGGTCTTAAGACCTAGAAACTTTCTTTTAAATGAAAACTACGATTCTCAGAATGTTTGACTGAGCACCCTTCCTGCTTGAGACAATGTACTCACAGTCTGCACAGAGCCCTGCCTGTTTTCATCCTACGCTCAGTCATTCGAAGGCAAAGAGCCTTCCTGTTTCTACCAACACCAATAAAACCCGCACCTGAAATTTTCCATTGCACTGAAATCCCAGCAATTAATTTTCTACTGTTGCATATTTAGCCCTCCAATTCAACCTCCTTGGGTTTATCTGCAGAACAGACTGAAAGTGTATCAATTTCCTCAACCTGGAGGAACGTCATTCTAAGAGTGAAAGGTAAGGATCTGAAGCAATGCTCAGCATAGCCAGCACACGACAATGTCCTGGATTTAAGGAGGAAACGAGGGCTCTAAAACTGGGACAAAGGTGAAAGCAGAGTTATGCCACCTGTTCTTCAAGGCATTATATTTTGCGCCTCTTACACAGCAAGGGAGGAAGGTAAGCGTGCTGGGGGGTCCCAGGGGAAGGAGGCTGCCAAGAGTTCTCCACACGATTCAGAGTGATCATGTGCCCTAGATGACAGAGGTTTGAAGGACTGTGAATGGCCACCCTTCAATTTAAAGGTGTCCTCTATTTGAAGGACTGTCCAGTTCAAGTCTGGCTTAAATATGGTTCAGAAACCATAATAAGAAGGTCAAGCAAATTTTTTTTTATTGTCCAACTATTTATTTATTTATTTATTTATTTATTTATTTATTAAAACATTTCTATGCCGCCCCATTCGCCGAAGCCTCGGGGCAGCTCACAACATAAAATACAATACAAAAATAGCAATATAAAACTAACAATATAAAACAAATAACAATATAAAAGAAGTCGCCCTGGCCAACAGGTATACCAGAGCAGACAAACAGGCAGCGAGGTACATTGTGTTTCTATTTAAAAATTGCATTTTCACCTGTACCTCAGGATATGCAGATATGATGCAAATTACTTTCCTTTTCTGTTTTCTGTTTTGGTGATCTAAAAAAAAGGGGAGGGGGAACGCATAAGTGGCCACCCTGACACTACGACTGGCTCGCGCAGAACAAGCCTTCCTTCCACAGCTACTGCGGCAATGCCTGCTTCAAAAGTGAACCTGCTTGCTTGACACTCTTGGCATCGGCAAGCAGAAGGCAGGAGAGGTGCCAGGGAAATGGCCCAGAAACTGTAACTGCGGTCTGTGGTTCAGCGGCTGCAGCAGCTCCCTTGTGCCACTCAGTTCATATCGCACGCAAATTAATGAAGCCCTCTGTTTCACCTTCAGGAGGGCTTCCGATCGCTGACTGTGTTCTTATTAAACTGCAGCTCCCTTGTCTGTCTGCTGCGCCCGACGGGAAAACGCTCAGGAATCTGGGAGACCTGATCAGCAAGTTAATGCCATTTGTTGCAGCTGATAAAAGAGTGTGTCGTAAAGCAGAAGCTTGTGCTACGTAAAGACGCCGAGTGGAGGGTTCCTTCTCAAGCAGAGCCATGGGGCTGCCTCTCAGGCATATTGCAGGCTCGAGGGTTGACTCCACTGCAGCCCTTTCTTGCAGTGAAGGGTTCTGTGGGACTCAGTCACGGGAGGCATCCTTGGTAGAGTTCAGCAGTCCGGCGGCCATCCATGTGGGTGCACCTGAGAGCCGGTGCACGGCTGTGGCCAGTGATGGAGATCCGGGTTCTAGTCCCCACTCAGCCATGCAGCTCATTGGTGGGCTCCGGCCCAGTCACTGACTCCCACTCACTAGCCCAGCTTGCAGGTGAGGGCAAATGGTGAAAGCCACCTCCGGTTCCTTGCAGGATAAAAGCTGGGATGTACAGCTAGGAAATAAATAGCATAAAGCAATAACTGATGTGGTGCTATTTCCATTCCGCGGGAATTATGAGGGACCATCAGTTCAGTTCGGAAGCGGAAGCATCAGTTAAGGCTGCCCAACAGAGAAATGCTTTAGTTGCTTTCTCATTCCAGGCAAGCGTCTGAGCAAGATAGAAACATGGGGGTGGGGGGACCCCAGTCAGAAGGGGTCTCCCAGGCCATCTAGACTGACCCCAGCTCCAGCCAGCTCCGCCGTAACCCCCAACATGTGGTTGTCCAATCTTTCCTTGAACACCGTCACTGATGGAGCCCCCACCACCTCCCTTGGAAGCCCATCCCATATCGTAGGGATCCTAACCATCAGGAAGTACTTCCTGACATCCAACGTGAAGCCTGGTTCCTGGAGCTTTGCCCCATTGGTACGCGTCCTGCCCTCCACTGCAGGGAAGAACAGGTCACAGCCCTCCTCCACATGACGTCCCCTCACATACATCTAAGTCATTAAAAGATCCCCTCAGAGTCTTCTCTTCTCCAGGCTGAAAAAACCCAGTTCCCTCAATCTCTGCTCATATATCACCCCTCCCAAGCCAGCTGCCATTCTTGTGACTCTGCGCTGAGTCAATTCCAACCCGGCTAGTAGGGGAAACAAATCTTGCTGCTCTGTGGCTGACCAGTTCTGTATGCCATTTTTCACCAACCCGGTATCCTCCAAGACTTCTAGGCAACAATTCCCAAGACTCCTTGCCATTGGTCATCCTATGGAAAGACAATGCAGTTTCTTGTTTTCCTCATCCACAGTAATTTCCTTTCTTTGCTGCGGAAGGTTCACAAGCTAGTGAAAACAGACTTGGAGTTTTGTTTAAAAAAAACACACACACACAGCCTGATAGGCCGAAGGGCAAGCTGGAGAACTTTTTCACTTGTTTTCCTACCTCTCCAGCAACTTCCTGTTTATCCCAGGCTTCTGAAGTTACTTTTTTTGGGCTATTTTTGTTTCAGCTGAAATCATATGAATTTCAGTGGTAATTTCAGGAAGGAAAAAGGAGTGTGCGTGCTGGAAACAAGGCAGCAGCTGATACATTGTAAGTCATAATCTTTATTGCATTAGCCCTGGGTCATAGCAATTTCCAAAGATGCAATAAATATGCAAAGACACATAGCAGATATACAACACAAAGCTGATCCTACAAGCAAGAAGAGTCAACATTGCTCAAACACCAAACAACAGCTAAAATATTATATTCATATTATGATGAGCATTATTCAGTTATAACTAAATAATGACTATTTCTTCTTTGTTTAATCATGGGATTCTAATAACCCTTTGCTCAACTTCATCTTAATTTCAGCAGCAGCCAAAACAAAAAACAATCAGAGAAAGATAATTCTCTCTCTCTCTCTCTCTCTCTCTCTCTCTCTCTCTCTCTCTCACACACACACACACACACACACACACACACACAATCAACACACTGCCCTTTCCCTTTGAGTCAGCCAGAGATATCTTGTGCTTCATTCTCACTGAAGCAGTGCGTGGCAGATCTCTGGCCAAAGTTCCACTACTGCAGAGCGTACATGGTGTCCACATAGAAGCAGAGTTATTCTTTTCATGAATGAATGAATCCTGCATACTGACAAGTAGCATGTCAAGGAAAGAGCTAGAGCTAGAGATTAATTGTAGGAATAATCACTCATTTACTCCCCAAGTCCTGACTGATGAAGTATAGCTCAAACACAGGGTTTAACATTTAAGCAAGGTTAGAAATGTACTTCGTGCGTACTTCTGTGATTTTTGGGGCAGGAGTAGGGAGAACTTTATGTATGGATCTGTATCTTTCTCAGTCTCTCACCACCATATATCATTTGTCTTTTTTAATGGTCTATCCATGAATAATAATCTAGGATACAGTTCTGATTGTTTTTTGCAAGTCTAAGAGATACATTTGAAATGTTGTGCTCACTTCCTTTTTTCCTGTATGAAAAGAGGCATCCTTCTATGCATGATCTCTGTAAGCACCCACAAGACTGTGCTATCCAGAAACAGGATTTTCCCATGATGCTTGGCGTTCTCGTGTTCTCCACAGATGTCATCAGCGGGAAGGGGAATTCTGTTGCTTCCAACAGAAAGCAAGGCTGCCCATTCCATTGCCTGGCACCTGTGCCACAGGGCGTGGGTCCAAGCAAGTTGCAAACAGCCAAAATGCCATTGCAACAGATGGCATAAGCAGCAGCCTTCTTGGGCCTGTGATTGGTGCACTGACTCAGAGTGTCAATGGTTAGGGTAAATACCTCTCCGCTGAGATTGCCAAAGCAGCTGCTGGACTCAGGCTTATACACCTATAATTAAGGGGCTGTGCAATTTCTAATCCTGCTTGGTTTGAGCTGGATTAATTGGCAAGCTATAAATAGCCCTCATGGCCATGTAAGGAGAATTTTTGCATGTGTGTGGCTTAAAGGCAGCAGAGCTCTGGACAGTGAAAGAACCCACCTGATTGCAGACTGCTTCTCCAGTCATATATGTGCGGTCATCCTGAAGTGTTTGTAACTCTTTCCTGCCCTTGTCTAGCATAGAAGAATTGCAGAAGAATGTTAATGAATAGCCTTCACATTCCATCAGGCAGAGAGTTGCTCCAATGGGTGCTTTTACCGCAGAGAATGTTGTGTCAGCAAAGTCCAGAAGTGGCACTCAGTCGCTTCGGATGAGCAACCTCACACACCCCAGTTATGTAAACTTTCTCACAATACTGGACTTGGATCAGGAAGATTTGAGTTCAAATTCCAACTCAGTCAAATTCTAACTAAGTCAGGATCAATTATAAATTCAAGTACCGGATGATAGACGCTCCATTACAAACCACTGGTGTGTAGAATATCCTGTTCTGATTTCTAGTCAGCCAGCCAGTCAGCCAGCCAGCCAGCCAGCCAAGCCCTTTCATGGAATACTCCATTCCATTCTGCCTCTGCCTGCTTTTCTGTTTCCTTCCTCAACAGTCGGCATTCCATGCCCTGGGAGCACGCTCAGCTCTCAGTGAGCCGTTTCCACCCACTTCCAGTTAGGCTGATTTTCCCAAAGCTGCTTTTGCGCTTCTGCTTCCCCAAGGCTTTGGATAACTCCCTTTCGTGTGTGCATGGTGCCATTTTGCCTACATGAGAACCTTATCCCTAGAATGAGTTTGTGAGCATTTTGGATGACTTGTATACACATCTGAATGCAAGCTGGAAGCTGGGAGAAAGTCATGTCCTATGCATGTTTGTTAGCGTGTTTGAACAGAAGCACACAGGTTGCATGCACATTCGACTTGACAAAAGGAAGATGGCGGACAAGCAAAATGTACTGCTAATGAAGCTATATGAGAGAATGTCCCTTGCTCTTGTGTAGGTGATCCTGCTTTGGAGAAAGATCAAGGTGCTCTAGACCTAAATCTTCCTCCCCACTCATTTCTCCCTAAAATTCCAGCCAGGCTTTTCTCCTAACCTCTGTGTGTGTGCATAATTTTGAGGTGATGGGGAAGTTTCACAACACTTCTTGAAGACCTGAAGAAGCGCTAAGTGTGTTTACACAGACATGAGGGAAGCATCTCACATAACTATAGGATGTGAGCTTAGTATAATGTTTAGGTTGGCCTTCTACCTGTGCAATGAGTTGAACTCGCTTGGGATGGGGGACAGAGCCTAAACTTATGTGCGCTCTATACATGAAAAGGGCTATTGGTAAGGATGGTGGCGGCTTAGTGAACTGGCTGCCTGGTGAAGCACTGGTCATGTTCCTTCTCAAGGGAAAGTCAGAGGGGTTTGCCTAAGCTCAGTACTGGCCCTCAGTTCCTAGGCAGTGTCCCTGGAGAGTGATTTTTCCCAGCAGTTGTGAGGGGCTGTGGTTCAGTGCCAGAGTACATTCTGTGCCCACAAGAAGTTCCCAGGTTCCATCGCTGGCATTTTCAGGGAAGAGCTGGAAAAGTTCTTGGCTGATACCCTGGCAAGCACAGGCTAGTCTGTGTTGACAATGCTTGGCCAGACGGACCAAGGGTCAGATCAGTGCTTGGTCACTCCTTATGTTCCTCTGTCCCTATGACAGCTCTGTCTGGTGCTGGAAGCCCAGAAGATCTTATCTGACTGGCAGAAGTTCTCCAGGGTCTCAAACTGGAAACCTTCCCAGCCCTCTGGAGATGCCAGGCAAACACCAAATTTGCAGCAGTACGTTTAGAAGCACAGGAACTCATCACAGAGTCTATAGTTCCACTCCAAACAGAGTGCAGAAATTCAGCCATGGATATATTTTCTCTTGCTTTTTTCGTAATCTAGCTGCTCTTATGATCTGCCACTGCAAGCATGTTAAATTCTGTCCCATTCCCCACCCTCACTCAGCCTAAACCTCCCAGTATAATAATGGCTTGATGGCAGCTTCTCAAAACTTTAACCAAAACTAAATTTGTAAATTCAGTTTTGATGCCCCAATGCTCATTTCATGTCTAATTGACTTACCACGTAACCTAGTATAATGTGTTTGCTTGAGCTTTTTGATGCAAAGCTGGTAATTGTTCTATCTCCTTTCAGTTTTGTTGAAGAACCGAGAGTCCTTGAGAATGTGTCCCCAAAGTGGCCCTCTCTGTCAGTCCCAGCAGTCTGGAAAGGGCACCTGAAAAATACTACCAACCTATTGAACGCCAAAGCTGAGCTCTCTCTTCCACGCTACCCACTTGAAAAATGTAATCCAGCATTCCTCAACCTGGAATTGTCCCCATGTTTTGGACTTCAACTCCCATAAGTGGTAGCCAGCTTGGCCATTGGTGAGGAATGCTGGGAGTTGTATTCCAAAACCTGTGAAATGCACCTGGTGGGGAAGGCTGCCAATGTAATCTGTCCGTGCTTCTTGTTCTTCTTCACAGTGTCTAGAATATCATCCTCATGGGGATGGGGAAGTCACCCTTTGCCCCATTCAAAAGACTTCAGGAAGATGCTCCACTAATTAGCTCTGACGAAAATATCTCAATTAATGTTCCTTTGATCTGGTATTGTATTAATGTGAAGGAAACCCACCCTGATAGCTGTATAATTCCTAACAATTGGATAGAAAATCCACAGTTATACCATCTTGTGCAGATGCAAGATTGGTTTAGAGAAGAAACAGGGCCTTCTCTGTTTGCTGCAGCCCCCATGTGAATGTCCTGGAATCGTCCCTTCCTCCCTCTCTGGCATCTTTTGGGAGGCAGACAAAAGAGATTATGTTTCCACTGTGCCTTGAAGAGCCGAGCCTTTTTGAAAGATGCTTTCTGGTATTGTGCTGTTTTAATCTGCTTATTAATTTAGTTTTGCTGTTATCTTCTAGTTATCATTTTAATTGGCTTCCTTTTATATCTGTCTATCTGACTTCCTTTTATATCTATCTATCTGTGTCTTGTAAATTGCTTTAGAAATAGGCTAAAATAAAAGACAGCTTTAGGAAATACCATGAATTGAATAGACACTTAAAATCTTTGAGTTTAGCCACTTACTGAAATCTCAAGAAAATGGCATATTCTAGAGGAGCATAATTTTTTTCACTCAGCTTTAAGTTGCTGGGTTTTGAAATGATTTTTATACATTTTAACTTTCACTTATATTCTGCCCTGTCTCCCAGGTAGCTCAGGGAACCCCACTTTTTGCAATAAGTGGCAGCAATTCGTTAAGACATCTTCTATGGAGAGCAAAACTGTTGATTGAAAAGTCACTAAATGGGTAACACGTTCCAGCAGTTATTCCAGTTGGTATTACCAACAAGCAATCATTCCTCTTGCAGCACAAAAGCCACACTCTGCAAATGCTTCTTTTGTTTTCTCCGAAACATCTGTGTGTGTCTCAAAAATCCCATGAAAGCCACGATGATGCTACCTGAATGTGAAGTAAGTATCTTTCAGAAAGTGATTTTTGCCCTTGACTGCAAGTTCGCGGTGACTTCATTTCCAGAAAATGTGTGAAATCCCCAGAGAGCTTCGGCTTTTTGCCTTGCCAGGCAATCATAAATGGTTTTAGTGAAACCAAAGGGCCTGCCTCTGAAACTATTAACTGCATCACTGCATGGCTTTGGATACTGTGCCAAAATTAATATCGCTGAATATTTTCATCTGTTTTATCTGCCCCCCCTTTACATGTTGCCAAGAGCATAAAATATCCATTTCATACAGTGGTTCTTGAGTTGTTTGATCCTTACTGGGATCAAACAAGACTTGCAACTCAAATGAAGTAAATAGGGACAAATGCTAAACTGAAGCCAGCTTTTTTGACGCTGTGATGCAGCTGTATTGAATGAGTGGGGTGAGCAGAAAGGGAAGGAAAATAGATCATTGCCTTATAGCAATCCAGGCCCAAATTGGTCCATCTAGAATAGAGCAGGACAGGAAAGAAGCATCTGGCTGTAAGGGGCCTAGAATGCCCCTGGATCCACCCTCTGCCCCATGAAGGACTCAGGTCTTCCACCGAAACACTGACCAGGCCTGGCCCCACATTAGACAGGATCAGGCACTTCAGGCTATATGGAAGCTGAAGTAGAGTAGTAGTAATAATAGTCCAGCACTGTTGAGACTGAGAGTAGTTCTCCAGAGCTGCAGACGAGATCCTTTTGGAGCCACACCTGGGAATGCCATGGACGTGTTGGACATGGGACGTCTGGACTTGGTGAGAGGTAGAAATGCTATTTTATTCCTGAGAATAAAGCTGGATCGCAGCAACCTGGCAATTGACCCAGAATGCAGGGTGGAGTCCGCTTTTATACCCCTGCTGACCAGGCAGCAATGACAGCTGTCAATGGGCTGGAATTCCCAGCACAAGCATTGACTGTCACATTTAAATCAAGGTGATCCTCACACTTACCAGGGAGGCTGGGCTACTGGGACATTGGGCTGAGAGCTCTGGAGAGGGATTCCTCTTGACCCCTGACAGTGTGGAGGCTCTGGTCACACTGATAACACTTGAGGAGGGGGTGGGGGAGCAGCCTGCCTAGGGTTAATGTTCCACAGATGGAACCTTCATCCTTCTGGATACAAAGCCTGGGTTCCACCATGAAACTTCGCCTGTGTGTTCACATGTAGGTAACGGGTGGTATTAGACTGCAGCCAGCCTCTCAGCTTAACTCTAATACAATGTATTGGGTTTTAATGTGAAGGCCTTTCATATGACCTCCCAGTCTGAGGCCATAAGTCCAGAAGATGTGGTGACCCACAAGAAACAGGAATGGAGCGGAACAGCAGTACAGAAAGCTCGCTGTCTTTTTTGCCCTTACTCTCTTTTGCATCATGACCCCAATGTCTGCACAAGAAGCCTATTGACTCCATGTTAGGCCTAATTGGGAAATAAATGGAAAATAAAACTGCAATGATCACGTTCTTCTTATACAAGTCTATAATGTAACTGTATTTGGAGTACTGTGTTCTGTCCCGGTTGCTTCACCTAAGGAAGAATGTTGTAGCATTGGAAAGAAAACTGAAATAATCAAGGAGCTGTGGCAACTCATCTGTGAAAAAACTTACACCTTTTAGGACTGTTTAGAAAAAAGAAGAGTAAGGGAGACGTAATAGAAGTGTAGAAAACTATGCATTGTGCAGAGAAATTGGAAAGGCAGATATTTTTCTTCCCTTCTCATATTACAGCGGTACCTTGGCTCACGAACTTAATCTGTTCCAGGACTCTGGTCGTGGCCCAAACTGATCGTGAGCCAAGTTAAATTTCCCTATAAGGTTTCAATGTAAATAAGGTTAATCCGTTCTGTAACTATTTTTTTTAATCAGAAAAATGTGAAGCAAAGTGACAAAGAAGAACAAAGATTGTGGCCATCTCCCCCCCCCCCGCCCGCCACCCCCAGCACGAGTGTGGCCATCTCCCCCCACCAGCATGACCACAATCACACCCGTCATCCCTGCACACGCCTGTCATCCCGGCACTCTGGGAGGGGGGAGACAGGTGGGAATGCGGGCGCACTCTGGGGTGGGGGAGAGATGAGTGCTGAACGTGGGCATGCTGAAGGAGAGAGATGGGCACAAATGTGGGCACGCTTGGGGGCGGAGACGGGGGCGATCGTGCTGGGGGTGGGGGGAGATGGCCAAGATCGCAGTTGCGCTCCTGCAGGAAAAACGGGCGCAATCTCAGCCATCTCCCCCCACCCCCAGCATGATCATGGCCATCTCCCCACTGGGTGCAGGGGAGAGAGGGCTGCGGTTGCCACCCAATGTGGAGTTCGCAACCTGAGTCAAAATGTTTATGAAATTTTTGTTTGCAACCCGATTTGGTCATGAACTGAGGCGTCCGTGAGCTGAGGTACCACTGTACTGGAAACCGGAAACATTGCATGAAGCTGATTGGTGGGAAATTCAGGACAGATACAAGGAAGTACTTCTCCACACAGTACATAGTTAAACTAGGGGAAAAAATCACTTCCACAAGTTGTCATGAGAGCCACCAATCTGGATGGCTTTAAAAGGGAACCTCCTCAAATTCATGGAGGAGAAAGCTATCAATGGCTACAAGTCCTGCCAAACAAGCATCAAGCCAGAGCTTCCCCTAGAAGCACAAATGATATTCCTGAGGCTGTCCTACTTTGGACACGGCATGAGAAGGCAAGACTCCCTGGAGAAGACAACCAGGCTAGGGAAAGTGGAAGGCAGAAGAAGAGGAAGACCAAATACAAGATGGATTTATTTATTTATTTAAAACATTGCTATGCCGCCCCCATCGCAACAAAGCCTCGGGGCAGCTCACAAAGGATACATGAATACATAAATAATGACAATATAACAATTTTAAAAAATTGTTTAAAAACCCCTGGTGCATTCTCGGCTAAAATTTTTAAAATCCTAATTAATTCAAATAATTTAACAATTAAAATAAGTTTTAAATAAAAAGTTCTTAGCCTGGTGTCGAAAAACAAATAACGACTCCATACAGGAAGCCACAGACCTGAATTTACAAGAGCTGAGCAGGGCTGTCATGGATAGGACATTTTGGGGACTTTCTTTCTTAGGGTTGCCATAAGTCAGAGTCAATTTGGCAGCACACAACAAGAGCAGTTAGGCATCGTGTCCACGAACAGTCGCACTCCTGTTGTTTTGCAGGTTTCTCATGGGCGGCTGGTTTGCCACTGTGTGGACAGAATACTTGACTTGGTTGGACACAGCATGGTTCTTCTGTTCTTAACTTGCCGGTGCTAGTCAAGGTGCCGCATTTCAATTACGAACTTCT
Organism: Varanus komodoensis; assembly: GCF_004798865.1. Lineage (NCBI taxonomy): Eukaryota > Metazoa > Chordata > Lepidosauria > Squamata > Varanidae > Varanus > Varanus komodoensis. Next base: position 12,165,747 of record NW_025336481.1, on the reverse strand, counting down.
GAACTGCGTGAACATTTGAAGGAACAACTTCTATCTAACCCTGCTGGCAACTGAGACCTTCTGCATGGAAACATTGGAAGGTGACCATTGGCACATCTGACTCCATTTATCTACCTGAATTGGAAGCAATGCTTCCTGCAGGTCACATCTTTTTAGACTGTCAGCCGGTAGTCAGGAACTGACTAATTTTACTAGATCACTGAACAGAGCAAAGAATCATACAGCTGGAAGGAGCCTAGCAGGACAATAGGTCCAACTCCCTACTCTCTGCAGGACTTAGGTCTCCCATCCACATTCCAAACAGGCCTGATCCTGCTTAGCTTCCAAAAGTAGGCAGAATCAGGCATTTCAGACTATACAAAAGTGAACTGTACATAAGCTGTTTCAGGAACCTTTGTGGCTGAAGAGTGCCATAAGATACTTGAAAAAAAAAAAGATAATAAACTTTGCACACTGCATTAAAAACCTTGTTCTTCTCTTTCCTGTCTTTTTCTTCCAGCCATAAAAAACCTACCAACAGTACGTTCTAAAAACGAAAGGAAATACAGCCTCTAGAAAAGGTACCTAAAATCTTAATATAGCTTTTTGTACAACTGCACATTTAAAAAAACTCAGTGCTTTGAAAAGCAGAATATTAAAAATAAATTATTAGCTACTTTGTTATTCCTGATTTCCCACATGCATGGAAATGGTCGGAGAGTTTTGCAAAATTTTTGGCCAACATTGCAAACCCTAGAATTCCTACTGAATTCAAATCCATGGAATATCAGAATGTAGGGGTGATAGTAGAGCAAAACTGAGGGAATCTGCTCATCTCATATATGGATAAAATAAACTAAAGTGTAAACATCTTGAAAGCATCTAACAAGGCACTCTTGGTGTCTGTTCAACCTGTATTGGCTCTCCCAAGAGATCTCCTGAAGTCAAATGGTTAATGCTGTAATAAAGCTTTTTCAAGATTTCTTTGTTTGGACCAGCCTCATAAGGGTAATATTTATGTGGTTTCAGCCACAGCATTTTTCATTTTCATATATTTGCCTAGGTTGTTGTTGTTGCTACTGTCAAGTAAGCACCAAAGTATATATTGACAAAGAAAAAAATAAACTTTAACCCTGAAATTAAAACAATGGATTTGTGCTAACATTACTCTGGTATTTCAGTCCATCACAAGCACTCTCTGATTTTTCCCAGCTTTGTCATCTTCCTTCCCAGGCACTTACAAAATGCACTATGATCCACTGTAAAAATCCCCCCAAAACTCGCACAGACACATATTATATTTTAATGGTTATTTTATGTGACTTCAGTGCTTGTTACTGTTCTTATCCAACTTAGAATACATTTGGAGCTTTTTAGTTTAGAAGAAAAAAGATTACTGAAAAAAGAGATGATTTCTAAAATTATGAATAGTCTAGAGAAAGGGTTTTTCTGCCTACTATCTTCCTGTCATTATATCTCAAGGTCACCCAGTGATGCAGATGGGCAGAAGAGCTGAGGAAGACCAAACCAAGCACTTACTTTTACAATGCACAATCAAGTTATCAAATTAATTGCCAGATGATGTGATGACTTTAATGGAGGATTGGAATAAGGTGATGACAGATGTGTAAAGAGCTGCTAGCTATGACGGCTACAACTAGTGGAGATACAAACCTTCCATGCTTAGAGGCAGTATACCTGTTGCTCAGGGACAAAGAGGGAAGGCCTTTGCCTTCAAACCTAGTTCTGAGCTTCCCAGAGGCACACAGAAGAGCTCTACTTCTATTTTTATCCTCAGTTTTGGAATGGGATGGGTGAGAAGCTTAGGGGAGATGCTTGGAAGAAAAAAAATCTTAGAACCAGTATCTTGCAGAGTAGCATGTACTGCTGGCAGTGCTTTTTTTTGTCATACAACGCACTGGAACAGAGTTCTGGCACCTTTTTTCAACAGTTTTTCCAAGTTTTAAAAATAACTTTTGAAAATTTGATGTTTGGTCCATGTGGATTTGAATCGCCCCGTCGACCATGGCAGGTCGACAGCGAAATCATTAAAACGATGCATGCGGGCTGTTTGTGTGTCGATCCGATGCATGCATACTTCGTCTGCGCTGGTTGTGATGGCGCTGCTCGGCTTGTGATTGGTCGTGTGGTCGCGCGCTGAGTGTTTACTGCAGGTGGTGACCGTTATGTTTTGTCACACAACTGACGTGTGTGGGTGTGTGTACAGCGATTGACTACGTGTGAGAGGTAAATAATTTCATGAGTTCTGGCACCTTTTTTCTTACCAAAAGAGCACTGACTGTTGGAATGTAAGAAGTTTCCTGGTGGATCAGTCCAAAGGCTTGCCTAGTCCAGCATTCTCTTCCCATGGTTATGAACCAGATGCTTCCAGGGAGCCCACAAGTGGGACATAAAGGTAACCACACCCTACAACTGATGTTCTCCAGAAACTGCTGCCTTTGATATGGGAAACAATATACTCGTATAAGCAGCACAACTAGGAGCCAGTTCTATCAGGTTCTGAAATGCGATTCGTGGCTTCCTGAATACCATCCACTGACTTTCTTAAAGAGCTTTGTATCAGTGGTGTTGCTAATCACATTAAAGATTCAAGACCAAGGCTCCTAGCACAGGGATCTGCACAAAACCTGCACATGCCAATTCATAGCTAGGTATGCAAATTTAGCAGGGCGAAATATTTAAACTTTACCAAAGGAAATATCAGCCACTTAATTTCCACCCAACTCTTATCTCTTTTCCTGCCATGTGGGGTGGATCAGGGAGGGCACAGTGCACAGGAGGGGAGAGTTAACCCTTTCCTTCCAAAATGCCACCCCCTAGAAATCTGTCCCCAGCCCTGTATGGCAATTTTGCTCAGGACAGACCCACCAATAGCACCATTTAAAGGGTTTTCTTGAAACTTCCTTGACAAGTTGGTGATAGGGAGCACTGCAAAACAGGAGGCGGACAAGATTAACCTTCTCACCGCAGCTGAGATCCCTCTAAAATCCCTCCTTCACCTTCTTGGGAATTATGCATAGAAAAATAAGCTCCCATTGGCACCAAGAAATGGACTCAGGGTGTGGACCAGGCCCACACAGATCCAGGCCTAGCAATGCCTTTGTTTAGCATTCCATGTATTTTAAGAGCAGAGCAGAGTCCACGGAGCCTACAATGTACCAGCCAGTTCACCAAAACCACGGAAAGGACATATGAGCTGCTGCAGACCTATTGATTTCAACTGAGCTGAACTCTTTCATATGATTTGTAAAAGGCACTGTGGGCCACCCCAAGCCCTTTGATATATATGAGTCTATTCCCGGGCCGGATTAATACCGCAGTGTGAGTGATCTGCAAGGTTAAATTGCTTTTAATTTTAGCTTAATTATGTGCCGAAGCACAAATAACTAACAACATCGATCTGAACTTGGCACCAAAGGCAGGTTCCAAATGGCAAGGCGTATTAAGAGATCGAACTATTAAATACGGATAATGAGCAAAATAATTATGTGTTTCCAAGCCATAAAAAGGTTAGACTTTAAAGTTGTCATAGTTCATAAGCAAAGAAAGATTTAATCCCGCTCTTAATAAAATATTTATATGATAATGCACTTTAATCAAAACAGCCGCAATTAATTGTGCGTGTGCGGGGGGAATATATCGTCCTGGCTTCCTGTCCAGGATTTTCACAGAGAGAGAGAGAGAGAGAGAGAAAGAGAGAACGAGCGAGCGAGCGAGCTTTAGCAGGGCATGCATTTTCTTACTGAATAATGGATGACTCCCAACCATGTGTTTTTAAAATGCAGCTTAGTTTAGGATAAATTGGCACAGCCATGAACAGCCACCTTGCATATATTCCTTCAGTCCAATAATGTCTCACCCCTAAGATTTGGCAGGCTGGTCACTGTTTATCTAGCCAGAGAGATCTAAATAAAATTGAGGGGAATGCCCACGGCATAGAAGAAATGTTCTTATCATTTGTTCTCCACCTGTAAAAATTTATTCATATTGTTACACATGCCCTACTTATCCATGTGGAAATTCCAGGGGTGCAGACTTCAATTTCCTTTAGGTTACTGGAGAAACGGAATGCTTTTGCATGGAAGGAGTCCAGCTCTAGCATTCAAAAGGCATTGCACAGCTATTGTCTTTTGAACCCTAGCACGTTCTTTTTTCCCTAATAAGAAAGAAAGACAGGAGTCTGAAAATACAGGAAAGCTACAGGAAATGATATAGCAAATGGATCTCTGGTTGTTGTTGGCCCAACCCATCACAACCCCACAGTCAACATTCCTCCAGGCTCTCCTGTCCTCCAGCATCCCTTGGAGTCCACCCAAGCCCACACCCACTGCCCCAGTGACTCCATCCAGCCACCTCATCCTCTGCTGTCCTTTTCTCCTTTTGCCATCAATTGTTCCCAGCATCAGGGTCTTCTCCAGTGAGTTGTTCAAAGTATTTGAGTTTCATCTTCAGAATTTGTCCTTCTAAAGAGCAGTCAGGGCTGATTTCATTTAAGTTTGACTGGTTTGATCTCTTTGCAATGGATCTCTGGTACCGTTCCACAAATAAAACTGGGCAAATGGATAGTAAAAGCCACATCTAAAAGCACCTGCATGGCATCTTGTAACATTTAAGCTCATCTACACATATGCAAGTTTAAGAGTGAGGTAGAAGCAAACATCTTAAGTCAGACTTCTCCAACTTGGTGCCCTCCAGATAGTTGGATTACAATTAGTATAATCACATTGTGTTTATGCCTTGCCTTTCTTTGTGGGCAGCTTACATAGCTCTATTTTAGCCTTACAACAACCCCATGAAGTAGGCTGGGCTGAGAGTCTGAGGCTGACCCAAAGTCACCCAGTGATCTTTATGGCTGAGTGGGACCTAGAACTCAGGTCTCCTGAGTCCTCAGCTCAGCAGTCTCAGCATCACAACCCAGTCCCAATAATTAAAAACACAAGAAGAGCCCTGCTGGATCAGACCCCAGGTCCACGTGGTCCAGCATTCTGCTCACACAGTGGCCAACCAGCTGCCTGCAGAACCCATGAAAAACAGCGTTAGTACAGGAGCACTCCCAGCCCATGTTCTCCAGCATACAGTCTCTGGTACTGGAGGCAGCCCATGACCTTCAGGGCTACTAGACATGGATAGCCTTGTCCAGCATGAATTTATCTGATCCCCTTTTAAAACCTTCCAAATGGGTGACCATCATTACATCCTGTGGAAGTGAATTTCGTAGTTGAACTATGTGCGAAGATGTTTTGTCTGGCCGGAACCTCCCACCAACGAGCTGCTGGGTTCTGATACTGATATCTTCACCATGCATTACTTGATATTGATATCTTCACCATGCATTACTTTATCTATCTCTATCATGTCTTGCATTACTCAGCTTTTTCCTAAGCTCTACAGTCCCAAAAGTCGTTATCTCGTGTAATTCTTGTTCTACCCTTGATCATGTTTTTGAACTCTAAAATATCTTTGTTCAGTGCAGTGATGAGAACTGCACACCTTTTTCCAAGTGTGATTGCACTGTAGATTTGTATAAGGCAAGCATGATATTGGCAGTTTTATTTTCAATTCCTTTCCTAATTATTACCTAACATGGAGTTTTACTTTTTCACACCTACATACCCAGCTACATACTGGGTCATCGTTTTCATCACGCTGTCCAACCATAACCCCAAGATCACTTTCTGGGCCATTTTCTGCTTCCTCAAATCCCATCATTTTATACTTGAAATTGAGATTGGTTTTGCTTCACTTTAAACTTGCATACACTGAACTGCGTTTGCCATGTGGAAGAACTTCTCTCAGTTCAGAAACATCCTTCTGGAGCTCCACATAATCCCTTGAGAAGTTAGGCCTAACACCTCTGCAAGGTACTAGGTTAAGAATCAGGGTGTTCTATCGGTCACCCCAGTGAAAGTGGTGGAGCTACTTGACTCAACTACTTCTAAAGGCTTCCAACACAACTGCCCAGCAGATGGAGCACACAGACTTGTTCCAAACAGAGCCACACAGCATAGCAATTTGGCGAAATCAGAGCCAGATTGGAAGTTTTAAGGCTGATCATAATAAAAATAATAGTAAACTAAGCCAACACAGCAAAACTCTTTGGAGACAATTTTCTATTATTCATTTTACTTCAGTAATTAATTGTAGGAATCTTTTTGTGTCGGGTGGCTTGGGGTTTTGGAGATAAAGATCTATAGAAATAGTTATTTCTCAGAACTTTTGACTTTCAGACCTTCAAAAAACAATCACAGTAAAATAATGAGAAAAAGGCTGATTGGAGTGGCAACAGAAGGGGCCACTCCAGGCATCCAATCTCTACTACCCACGGCCTCATAGCAACATGCACATCATCACCTGCTTTTTTCTTATTGGCTGAGTGCCATGTCTATCCATCCATCCAGCCAGCCATCTATTTAAAATATTTATATGCCGTCCTATTCGCAAAAAAGCCTCAGGACGGCTTACAATATAAAATATAACATAAATAACATGAATAAATACCTGACCCACACTGGCTGCAGTTAAAAACACAGAAAAGACAATATTAAAGCTTATTATTTATGTTCAGAGAAGAGAGAAAGTGGATAAATGCATGATGGAAGAAGGGGGGAATTGCCCCCCGCAAAAAACTTTACAGTTTTCTAAAAAAGAACCATTTGGGAGCTGGATTGACTAGGGGGTGTTAAAGAGATGGAGGCACTGTCAGCAGGAGGAAGAGGGACAGCCACCTCAAAATCTTGGTGGATTGATCAGGAAGAGGCAGCTGAGATAGATAAGGACCAATATAGTTATGAAGGGGATTTTTCTAGGGGGGCAGTGAAGGTGGGAAGATGACTGGGAAATGACAGAAAATGACAGAGCCAGCCAGGATTTGTGATCATCTGTCAGGGAAAATGTGACAAGTTACTTCCTCCGTAGCAACCATCCACCCTTGCTTCTTATGACACGCAAACCCACCCACTGCGTAACTGTTCTGTCTTTTCCTTCAAATATTCTTCTGTGGCAAGACAAGAGGAGGAAGGTGTGGTGGGAAAATGCAGGAGAGTTATGAAGGGACAGAGATGTTATCTGAAAGCACACACACCTTTGCAGAATTCCAAATATGAGGAAGGGAAATTGGGCAATGAAAGCCTCTGGCTGCATCTAGTATCTGCCTTCTATGAGAGGAAAAGAGACTCTGCAAGAGGAAGGTCCTGTACACAATTTTTGGGGAGTCCCCTTCCACACAACATCTCATCTCATTCATCCAAAACGTCTGGGGCCGTGCAGCATTTTCAGCAATGGGAGTGGAGAAGTCTACCCACAGCCAGTTGATGTGGCGTTAATGTGGATCTCGCACTTGTTGAGCTCGCAAAAAGAAGGGTGAAACCAGGGAAGGAGGGATATTACCCCAGGGAAGCAGGGACCCAGGCGGGAGGATTTCTGCCTGTATTTCAACACATGGCCAAGACTGACCTGCCATCGCCCTTGCGACTTCAGCAGGCGGTGAGCCTTGTGAGAAGCCCCGGCGGATTTTGTAGTGCTTGGAGAATACTACAAAAGGTGGCCAGACATGACAGCCGTCTCTTCCTTCCATCGTCAGAGGTACACTTGATGTGCAGTATAAGGAGGATTTTATAAAATTGCCCCCGATGGAGATTTTTCCTAAAACACTTGGAAAAGACATTTCCCTTTTGCACCTTTGAGAATGCATTCCATTTTTGCATTTCTATCAGTTTGGGTGCTTTCCTTCTGCTTTTGCTGAGAGAGGGCTCATGTGCAGACGATCCCATTGAATTTGCTTTCTGAAATTATATTATTTGTGCATATACCTTTCTCTTTTCATACAGAAAAACTCTTACGATAGTTCAGCATCTTCCCCTCTTGTAGGTTGCTTGGAAATATCTCCTACATGCTGTGTTTCTTTTTCCAGGAGGTGCAATCATTGGAAAAGAAGTGCCACGCTGTACTTCCAAATGGAGTGTTACAGTGCATGGTAATGACCTTTGCCAGCAATTTGTCATTCCTGGAACCATATTACTCTTAGGAAGCCAAAAGCATTGCCCAGCCTTTGGCACCCTCTCCTCCTGATGGCCTGCCTAAATTTTGATTTGATTCCTGTTTAACCTCTTGCAGGGAGAGCACACACACACATCTATATATCTTTGCTTCCTGCTATTTTAGCATTTCATCAGCAAGTGTTCTTTTTTTGCGGGGGTAGGGGAGAAGAAGCGCTGAGCTGGCTCTTTCTCTTGGAGTTCAGATGAAAAGCTTTTCAATGAACCATCATTGATTGGAGCAACTTCTGTTGCCTTCGGTTTGGCCAGATGTTTCCTAATTAACTATCTGTCATGTTTTTTAAGAACAGACATTTCCTCTAAATGAAATGTAATGTATGTTTCACATCTTGCTTTTTTTTTTTGCCTGGGTGAAATAGGCCAAATGACTTTGCTCCAGTACTGAGGCTGTCTTTTTTTTCCTTTCTCTCTTTTTGCTTGAAGATGGAACACAACATCAAAAGCTGGATCTTTTTTATTATTCAGTGCAACCTTTTAAGCCAACTTTAGCAAGTTCCAAATGGCCCATTTAAAAGTTAGTGTTTAAAACTTTGAAACAGAGTGAAGTGAAATATTAGCTCAGGTTACTGTGGAGGCCATTTTATACAGCCGTTCTGGATAAAAACTCACTTTTATTTATTTATTATATTATTTATTTAAAGAATGTTTGCCCCTCTTCAAAAGGGTTTCCAGGGAGAGCTACAAAAATCAGTAATAAGACAGCTCCTGCCCTGAGACTTACAATCTAAAAGGCTTAACATAAAAGGAAAAAAGTACGTGGGGGGATAAAGCACACTCAGGCGCTGGTTTTTAGCTGCAAGGTTCTTATAATGATGACCAGCTGGAGTACATACAGTTGCAGGAGAGGAAGACTTAAGAGCTGCTGGTGTCTCAGCCAAACCGGTGGATGGAGTGGTTGTCCTTCTCGTCTCTTGGTCTCTGCCGCAGCTTGCTACCAGGTGAGAGCTGTAGTCATGAGGAGTGTCCAACCTGTGTCCCTCCTGGAAAGGCATGTGTTGCATTTCCTGATGCAGAACCTCCAAGCCTGCATGACTTCCAGCCTTTGTTCTTTGTACCTTTCCCAGGAGTTTCCTGTAGGAAAAAGCTTTTGGGTTGTTTAGTTCTTAAGTGCACATTTTACTTAGCACTACTTTCAGAGAAGCAACTCTTCATCTGATCATTGATCTAGTACATTCTTGGGAGACCCCACTTGAGACAGTTCAGGTGGATTGCCCCTTAGGGTCGACTGGACAATGTTAACACCGATGCTTTTGCTAGGCACAGTTGCTCAATGGAGAGTCCAATTAATGTTGGCTTGACTGTGCCAAGAGAGGCAGGGTTACAGGTGGTCCACTGAAGCAGGCATCCTGCATCATCCATGTACAGTCTTGAATCTCCAGGTGGCTGCTTCCCCCACCACCCTGTTCTTCATGGGCACTTCCTAAAATAAGTGTGGTGGAAGCCCTGAAGATCTCTGTGGCACCTGATCTGCCTGAATTCATTGCTTTCACAGAAGTGTCATCTCCTTGCTCCCCTTCTCCTTCGAATCATTCTCTCTGATTTATTTTTCTTAAATCAAGAGCTCTTTTATTCCTGGTCCACACATCCCTTTTTCAAACAGGAGTGGTCCTTAGGAGACTGGGTCCTTTAAAGACACGCACGCACACACACACACACACACACACACACACACACACCGAGACTTTACAGCACATGTAATCAACATAGGCACATGCATCTTTATTTTGCTCAGTGACATTAACTAGCACATTTACTCTCTCTCTCTCTCTCTCTCTCTCTCTCTCTCTCTCTCTCTCTCTCACACACACACACACACACACACACACAAGCCACAGGTCTTGTCTTCTTCCAGTTTTATCCAAATCATCCACCAAATCATAAAAGCAATAGCTAAGGTAACCAAGACAAAAAATTAGGAGTGTACAGACCTTCTGTCCCCTTTGCCCTACAGTCTGAGGACAACCTTACCCAGGTCTGCATGAAGCAAGCACCTCTGTTACTTTGCTCTAGTTACTTTACTGTGAGAACAGCTAACCCTTACAAGAACTTCTTTGTTAGACCTGGAGGTTGGGCCACGTCCTTCCCTGCCACAGAGGATTCTGACTGACTTGGCTTTGCAATTGCTTAGCCCTGTTCTGCCCTATAAGACCATCTGCCTTGGACCTTGTCTCCCAGCTTTCCCTCTCAATAGCAGCTATGGCTGCATCCGGTGAGGTCAGAAATGTTTTTTTCATGAGCAAAAACAGCTTTTCAGAGCCTATGTGAATTGGCCTTCCATTCTCATGGGGCCGCCTGCTGATTCTCCTCTGCTCTGGTTGGGTTTGTGTGCCGCAAAAGGTCTCTGTTTGGTGGTTCAATATATAGATATAGAAATCTCCCCATCATAGTCTGGAAGGAACAGTCAGGAGGTCTAAAATATGGAGAGTTTTCCAAAAATAGTGTCAATGGAAAGTTTCCTTCTAGGGGAAGCAGTGGACAATTGCTGTTAAGTTCTTGGTGGGGGAAGAAAGGACATAAAAGAAAACTTCCCATGTGGCACAGTCTGATCCCCAGCACCACCTTTCTCTACAGGTATATATGAAGCTTGGATTCCAACCTCGTGCCTGTGGGAACTACTATGGTCAAAGAGACCTCCTTGGTGCTCCTTGGACACCTCCCTGTTGCTCCTGATTGTTAAAGTGCCTGAAGATGTTACTATTCTCTGAGCGTCACCTTTCTTGGGCAAGATTTGTTTTGAGACTGGCCATGCCTCCCTGTGGCAGCCATTTTGTAAACAGGAAACCCTCCCACCATTGCAGCCATTTTGTGAGATTGCTCACAACACTGTCTTGAACTTCCAGATGTACCCATCAGGCTGAAGCAGATGGGGACCCTTGATTTTTGAAAGGTCCAAGGAACTCGCAGCAACATGTTTAGCATGTTGCTTGGCTGTAAGATGGCTTCATATGCAGCCGAAGCCATCAGGAATGCATAAGGTCTCTAGCTGTTCCGTAATGAGAATTGGATGAGGCCATTAATGCTTTTACTTGTTTAAAGCTAAGACAGCTTTGTTCAAATTTTCTTCAGCAGACACTAAGTAAATGTCGGTTTCTAGTCTCTGTCAAACTAAGAACTGCTTTGTCAGTGGATCCATGACAAGTTAATTACAGAGATAATAAATCTCAAAAAGAAATGAATATTCAAATTTCTCCCCCACCCCCACACAGAACATGTACACCCCCCACACAGAAAGTGATTTTGAAAGCTGTTTTATCTATTAGCTCCCCTCCCACCAAATATTCTTTCAGTATATAGTTTTCTAGAGCAGGGCCTCCCAAAATGGAGCCAATGGGTACACTTTTTTTCTATTTGTTATCTTTTGAGAGTTCATTTTTAATCCAGGGATTACAAGGATTTTTATGAAATGTAAATAACTGTCTAGCAAAAACTGGCTTCAACAAAAGTAGACCAAATATCCAAATAACTGTCCATGTGCAGTTGGTGTTTCAGTGCTACTTGTTCTTATATCAAATGTGGTGTGAGGTCCTTGATCCATTACATTATAGGAGGTGAATAGCTATCCTTCCATATCAGTCTTTTACCGGTTAAAGGGTGCAGAGAATCTATTTCCTCTTTCATTTCTTAATTTCCATGCAGCAAGTAAATAATTTAAAAGACTGTGTGCAGTGATGCATATTAAAGACTGTTCCAGCACGAAGTTTATCTGTGTAATAACCTCTTCCCCCTAAAAAAGAAGTACTACTGGGCACTGCCAAAGCAGAAGCTCAAAAGACACATTAGCTGCCTTTCACTGTCAGCGATTAGTGGGAGTGCTGACCGCGCAATAAGAGCCATCAGCGTGAGAGGTAGATGCCAAAGAGGTGAGGCGACCATGGTCTTTCAGATTCCCAAATGTGGCCAAATGTTCAAAAAGGTTGGGAACTCCTGGTCCAGAGGATCCCATGGGTCCATCTAGTTGAGTATGCATGACAAGGCCAGGGTTTCAGGCAGGGGTTCTTCCAGCCCCACATGGAGATGCTGAGGATGGAACTTGGGACCTTCTGCAGGTCATGCAGAGGACTTTCCTCCATCACAGAAGAGGCTGGGGAAGGCTATTCCCCATCTGCACCTGGTTGCATATGTGACCTGCTGCACCTCTGCTTCCTGCTTGCAGTGCTCTGGCACAGAGACCTTGGCTGAGATCCTAGCAAGTGAGGCACCTTGCTTGGACCATTCTTTTTGTGCAGACCTCAGCTCTGTTGCAGCAATAAGTCCTGGAAATGCTGCTGCTTCCCTCACTCCTGTTCATCCCAGGCCTTCCAAGGGTAGATTGGCCTTCCCCAATCTTGTGCCCTCCAGACCTTTTGGACTACAACTCCCATGAGCGCCGAGACTGAGAAGTATCTCGGTCTCTTCTATTTTTACAAAGAGGGGTAGAAGTTTTCCAGTAGTTCCTTTGGGGAGGGCACATTTTTTCTGTGATAGTACAAGTATGTTTCTTACCGTGTTTTTAAGCACATCCTGAAAAGCCTGAGGCAAACTGACCCAGACTACAGCATAAGGCACTTACAACGGAGAGCTAAGAATACCAAACTCCCACTGTGTCAACACAGCAACAACGTGGCCTGCCAGTGCCATGAATGAATGTCCGGCCGCCTTCTAGAGAGCCTCCAAAAGACCCTGGCCAAGGAGTGACACTGAAAATAGAGACAGAGATTTCATATGGGCAGTTCCTCAGCCTTCTGTGAAGGAACCTCAGGCAAGCAAAGCTGGTTCAGGCAAATATAAACCTGTAGAGAGGGACCATCTTGCTTAACCGGACTGCTAGTTGCTTCCAGAAACTTTTGACTGAGGAGTGGGATAAAATACTAATTAAAAAAAAAAAAAAAACACTGTTGGGAAAGCTCTCTCTGGTGTGATGAGACACCAAGCTTTTACCGTGGCATTTTTCAGGTTTTTCAAGGACATTGCTAAGGAAGCTGTGCCCGCGCATGAGGTCCCACTGAATGCTCTTGCAGGCGAGAATGTCCTTTGCAACTGTGTCATCTGATGCACCTTGATTACTGAATTCAGACTCCACACAGGTGCCAGTAACTTATTCTGGATATTAATGGGGTTACTGGGGCAGTGGGTGTGGTCTTGAGTGGACTCTGGGGGATGGTGGAGGACAGGAGAGCCTGGAGGAATGATGTCCATGGGGTCGTGGTGGGTTGGGCATGACCTTGTGACTAAACAAAGCGTCACTCCCGGGCAAGGCTGCCAGTGCAGGGCCTTGTTCCCATAACATTTTTCCATGCCTCCTCAGAGGTAGCAGGAGCAAGTAGTCCAGGGGCTACCAGAGGGGGCTTGCAGAGCTTTGCTGCTTGTGGCCCTGTCAGAGGACAGGCAAAAAGGAGAAGAGGGAGTCTTGAGGCCCCCTTTTGCGTGAAGGGACATGCACTATCGCACACTAATTTCATGGGGTTGGGAACAAGGCAGCTCCCTTGGCTGCCGAATTCAGGGGGCACCAGAATGAACCACCAAATGGGCAACCTTCCCCTACGCTAGTGGCCCAAGGATTCATGCCACCTAGAAAACACCCAGGTCTGCCCAGTCTCTTCCTCTGAGGATTTCCCCAGAGAAAGATTGATCAGGAAGACTTGAAAGTGAAAGAGAGTTTATGTTTCTCTGAGTGTCACTCAGTTTGTTGACGCATTGAAGGCTGGGTTCAAAATAATGTTTATTGTGTCGTGGATTTCAGACCCCACCTCTGATTCTGGGCAAATTGCTTAGCTTTTAGTCTCACCCATTTGGCTTTTTTGGATGCTATGCACACCAGGGCAACTGTTTTGTAAATATGTAAGTCTTTCTCAGATATGGCAGGCACCTTGTGATACCCTCTTGAAATGCTAAACATGCTTCTGCCCAAAAGAATAGGACTCCCTCTTCAGTCTGTCCATGGAAGAGGCTATTTGGTTCCAATGCACTTGAGACATAACCATCCTTTCGGTAAAAGCCAGCCTTCGGATATTTTTCCTCCCCCCACCCAAAAGAACCTGCAGCAGCCTTTGATTGCCTCTTTCCTCCCCATTGGACTAAACAGAAAAGTTCTCAAAATAATTGAGGTCAAAGAGCTTCCTGTCTCCGAAGCCATTAGAGTGGAGTCTAGCACTGACCTGGAAAATGAATCCATTTCCAAATGATCCCAGTATCAAAGGTTGAAGATAGAATTTATCTGTTTGTGTAAACACGTATGCATTCCGGGCAAGCATAACTGCCCCTGTGCTCCCTGTTCAGGCAATCCATTCATTGATGCCTTGTTTTGCCACCTTTCATATGTGTCTTTGTGCACCAAGTGTCACAGAGGACCTAGTGGGATAGAACATCTATCTGGTCTTGATTCAAATTGTGTTGATTCTCAAAGACCCAGGTCTGACTCTGTGGATGAGGAGCTGGAACAGTCTTCTCCGATCTGGGGCCTTCCAGAGGTGCCTTTTGAACCTCATCTCCCATGATTGCCAGTGTGGTGTAGTGGTTAAAGGGGTGAGACTCGGCCTCAGGCAATTCAGGTTCTAGTCCCCACTCAGCCATGAAGCTCACTGGGTGACTTTGGGCCAGCCACAGATGTTTGTCCCAGGGTTGTTGTTGTGAGGGTAAGACTGAGAGAAGGAGAAGAATTACATAAGTTGTCTTGAGCTTCTTGTGAGGAAAGATGGGAAACAAACAAACAAGCCTAAGCAGCATAGCCAAGGCTTCCTTGAGATAAGACCCAGCTGGATATACCTATATCCAGCTCTTAATGTTCAAGAGTGGTTATTTTATTGTATTATCACTATTCTGTTAAATGCTCTGGTAATTTTATTAGAAAGTGACATATAAGCATGTCCTAAGCTCAGTTGTAATAAGTACATTATTGCAGCTGGAGAACTTTGGCTCTTGAGTGGTATAAGCCGTTCAGAGACTTTTAGTAATGGGATGGCATATAAAAACTTTAAATAAATTAATAAATAAATATAAAAGTAAAATGAAATAAAACAAATGAACAACTGAATGAATATATGGGCTTTTTCCACATTGGATTGTTGATTGTTGATCTATTACTGTTTTGTTGCGGTATCAAGATCTGAGTTTTACACAGGAATCTTCCTTTTCTGTTTTTCTGCTACATCACCTCTAGGTGAAGCTGTGCTATAGTAAAATAGCCCAAACAGACAAGGGGAAACAGCACCATTTTCTGCATTCTAATATAGTATTCCCTTTTCTCTGTTCTTAAAACCAACCAATCAATCAACCAAAAACCATGAGACAGTGCTCTGAAAAAAGAGAAATGAAACGGGAAGCTCATAACATCACCTAAAGAGCCCATAAACATCAAGAGCTTGGGTGATATAGAAATTAATTAATTAATTAAAGTGTAAGAATCAGAAGAATGCAATAAATGCCTTCCATTGAAAAACTCTTACTTTGAACAATAATGATGATGATAGTTTAGTGTTGCTAAGTATAATTTGGTTTTTATTTGTATTTTATACTGTAGTTTAAAATGTTTAATGTACTTTATTGTGCTTTATGTTTCTAATTGTTCTGAGCCACTCAGAGATCTCCAGCTATTAGGTAATATAGAATGTAATAAATAAAGACATAAATAAAAATAATGGTGAAGCTGTTGTCCAGAACCTCTGGAGTGCACCAGATTGGGGAAAGTCGATGTATTATATCTATTTCAGGAACAGTCTCTGGATTCTTTCGTGCATCAGTAGTTGGCTTTAATGCCCACATCTGAGGAAGGCTTTCATCTTCTTACCATGAGTACCACCACCTGGACCATACGCTCATATGAGTAGTCACAGTGGACTTTTTGGAGTTGCAGCCAAAACATCAGGTAGGCCTAGCTAGATGTTCTCAAAAACCAACCTATATATTTAGAATTTCTCATTGCCTTTTAGTTCCGACAAATATGAAGATCATTCAGCTCTAGCAATTTCACAGGCATGGGGGAAAAGAAAACACCCATTGCTAGAACTGTTCCTATATCTGGTCTAGTTTTTTAAAACTTTGGACTATGCTTGAGTTGAACCGATGTCTTCTTTACCTGCTCATTCTATGTTTGGAAAACTTGTATTTATGTCAGGAAATTTATGGCCTGTCCTTTCAGTGTATACACAGTACTCAGGAAGGTTTACAACAATTTTAAAAAGAAGAGATCTGAAGAAGATACAAGAATAAAAATAAAATGCAGGGACAGATACAGCAGGTGTGCAAGTCTGATGGATGGCCTCCTTCAAGCTGTTTTTCTTCTCATATGGCGCTGCTATATACCAAGTCAGACTATTGCTCTGTCTTCCCAGCACTGTCTGCCCTGACAGGCAGTAGCTTTCCAGGGTTCTGGCCAGATAAACTCCGACTTGTGGTGCTCTTTAACTGGAGAGACGGGTGTCTAAAGCTGAGGCACGATTCAGGTGTGTTCGATGGCAGAATACAAACAGGAAGTGCAGGTTCCATCCTTGTTCATCTCTGCTTAGTGGAGGTACGTAATGTGAAATACTTCTGCCCAGAGGCACTGTTACGAGGAAACCCTGGATTGAATCTCTGGAGCCCTGAATCTCTGGAAGGCCATCTTCCACACCTCTCTGCTATCCACGGGGACCGGCTGATATAAAGGGTCAGGCTGCTGAGTATTTCTGTAGCATCTGATCCCCCCGGGGAAGCTGGCTTTGTGCACACATGTGCTTCCCTCTGATTGCTCCCTTTCGAATCTTTCTGCCTGAGGTTCTTTTCTGAAGTCAAATATCCTCATCTCTCTTGTCCACACATGAACTTAAGGGATAGGTCTTGTAAACACACACACACACACACACACACACACACACACACACACACACACAGACTTTGGAACATGTGTAAATCAGCATGTGTACATCTGTGCATTTTTATGTCCTCCCGTGGGTGTCCTCAGCCCTGGTCTTTTCAGTACTTAGTACTAGGGAGGTGTTAGGAGTCTGTCCTGTCCAGAAAATCCATCAGATTCCCTGGCCTTGGCTTCCTGCGCACAGGTCTCCTTTGCAGAGGCCCAGAGTCCAAGTTCCTGGCAAGCACATCCAGTGTGTATGGGGCACTTGCCGCCGCCGCCGCCAGCAGCAAGTAGAGAAGAAGTTTGGTCATGAGGAACGGTGGCTGGAAGGCCTGTCCACAGCTTCCCTCTTCCCCATCCTGCAGCTAATCCTGAGGTGCAAGATTTCCAGGACTCCCTGGCTTGTTTTGCAGGACTGGGCTGAGCAGGAGAGGAAGCCCATGGATTCTGAAGGGGTGGATCCTGAAAGGGTTCATCCCAGCCTTACTTAGCACTGCCCTGCTTCTGTTGCTAGGCAGACAATGCTGGTCCAGAGGGTCAAATAATGTGACGTGGCAAACCATTTAAGCCAACTGCCCATGTTCCTAGCACACAAGCACCCCCAGCATCATAGAAGAGACAATGAATTCCAGCAGCTGGGGAAAACCAGAACTGGACAGCCGTGTTGCCCCATGTTCTGTTGGTGGCCTCCCTATAAGCATCTCTGGTTGACCTTTGTGGAAAACAGGATGCTGGACACTGTGGCCCTTTCGTTGTCATGAGCCATTGCATCCAAACCATGTGTTCCAGCCAATGAACAACGGCTCTGCCACCTCCCCAAAGAATGGTACCCTATTATACAGTCTCCGTTGGAGGATATCTGGGCCCTCCTTCATGGTGGCCATGTCTTTTACAGAGGACAGTCCTCTATTAAAGGGCAGTCTTAGGACAAAACTTGGTTTGAAGGTGTATTCAGTTTGAAGGAAATGGAATTGTCCTGTACAATTCCAATATAAAGACAGAGCACAGTCAGAACTGTTACTGAAAACAGGCCTGAACTGGAGAGCAGGCAGAGCTGGAAACCAAACAGGTCAGCTGGTCACACTCTCCCATGCCAAGGTGAAATCATGAGATGTAGTATGTATGCATTTAAATTATAATATAAGGTGTTGGAGCGGGTGGTGGCGGGACAACTCCAAGCACTCTTGGATGAAACTGATTATCTGGACCCATTTCAGTCCGGCTTCAGACCTGGGTACGGTACTGAATCTGCCTTGGTCACCCTGTATGGTGACCTGTGCAGGGAGAGAGACGGGGAGTGCATCCCTGTTGGTTCTCCTGGACCTCTCAGCAGCTTTCAATACCATCAATCATGGTATCCTTCTGGATAGGCTAGCGGGATTGGGCGTTGGAGGCACTGCCTTGCAGTGGTTCCGCTCCTACCTCAATGGCCAATTCCAGAAGGTGATGCTGGGGGACTATGGCTCTGTGCCATGGCAGCTATGCCATGGAGTACCACAGGGATCCATTTTGCCCCCTTTACTATTTAACATCTACATGAAACTGCTGGGAGAGGTCATTAGGAGGTGTGGGCTGTGGAATCATCAGTATGCTGAAGATACCCAGCTCTTCCTCTCTTTCTCAACCGATCCAGGTGAGGCAGTGGCTGTACTGAACTGGTGCCTGGCCAAGGTAATGGGCTGGATGAGGGCCAATAAACTGAAGCTCAATCCAGAAAAGACAGAGGTCATGTTGGTTGGTGGATCGGGCTTCGGGGAAGGGGACCTTGACCATGTCCTGAATGGGGTTGCACTCCCTCTGAAGGACAAGGTCCGCAGCTTGGGAGTGCTCCTCAATCCAGAGCTTTCACTGGAAGCTCAAGTAACAGCGGTGGCGAGGAGCGCTTTCTTTCAGCTTCGGCTGATTCACCAGCTGTGTCCCTACCTGGAGAATGACTGCCTGGTGACAGTTACTCACGCATTGGTAACTTCCTGACTAGACTTCTGTAACGCGCTCTACGTGGGGCTGTCCTTGAAGACAATCCGGATACTTCAATTGGTGCAAAACAGAGCTGCCAGGTTGCTGACCAGGACTGAGTGTTGTGCTCACATAACTCCAGTCCTCCATCAGCTTCACTGACTCCCCATTGAAGTCCGGGCCCAATTCAAGGTGTTGGTGATGACCTATAAAGCCCTAAACGGCTTGGGTCCTGGTTACCTGAAGGAGCGCTTACGTCCGTATATGCCCGGCCGCCCCTTGAGATCTGCGGGAGAAGCCCTTCTCCGGGAACCCTCCATGAAAGAAATTAGGAGGGTAGGTACTCGGAGGAGGGCTTTCTCTGTGGTGGCGCCCAATCTATGGAATGCGCTCCCCAGAGAGGTCCGCCTGGTGCCATTGTTATTTGCTTTTCGGCGCCAGGCCCTGTTTATTTAAACTTCATTTTAATTGTTAATATTATTTATTGATTTTATATCTTTGGTCAGGACGTCTCCAATTATATTGTTCTATATGGTTGTGTATTTATTTATTTTTGTGAGCCACCCCGAGGCTTTGGCGAATGGGGTGGCATAGCAGCTTGCTAAATAAATAAATTAAGCTTGCTAAATAAATAAATAAATAATACTTATTTCTATCTTTGCATCTCTATATCTATGTTGCTGAACACATAGATATTTTCTGTATTCAACATGCAAATTTTATGCAAATTGTTGTCCTCTTTTACCCTCTGCTTCTGTTAATTCATTTCTTAAGTTTTAGCAATACACAGCCAGCCACTGTACCTTTCAGTCTGCTGCAGGGGGAAAAAATCAGAATTCTATAGCTTACCTTGTATGGGGGAAAAACAGCTGAAAGACAATAATGTTTAGAGAAAAAAGCAGTCAGTAAGTAAACAGGTTAAACACTCAGAAACACACATACCTTCCTCTTTTCCTAACTTCTCATCATTGAATAGATACCCACTGTTCTACCAAATAATGACACATAAGGCAGCTTCCAAAAGCAATTAAAATTTATTAAATCAACAAAATACATTAAATTGCATTAAATTGCAAAATACATTAAACAGCATAGCCATTATAGAATAAAAACAACACCCAAACTTGTAGAGCCGCTTATCAGCCAAAGCCCATATTGAATAGAGTGGACTTGGCTTGGTAGTGGAAGGAAAACAGAGAGGGAGTGAAGCTGGCCACCCTTGAAAAGGTGTTCCACAGCCTGGCAGAAGCCACCTTGAGGTTGCCACCAAACATGTTTTTCATTATGGTGGTCTTGAAAGAAGGGCCTCTCCAGAAGATGTTAAGGATGAGGTATGTTTTTGTGGTGACCTGGTGCCCACAGCTGTATCCAACAGAGCCAGCTGCTATGGACTGCCAGCACTGAGGGTAAAACTAAACTAGGGAACAACCAAGGATGTTGCTGGGATCTCTTGTGCTGGACTTCTGTGAGGCCCCCGTGTGTCCTTAGAGGAGCATAGTTATGCGCTCTGCTTAGCACAATGTGTGCAACCTGGTTGTTAAGTCAGCATTAGCCTGACCAATAACACGACATGTCCCCACGAGAGTCTCCCTCCTTTCACCCCCAAATACAGAGTCTGGATTTTGCTGAAATGACACTAGAAGATTTATTATCGAGTCAAGAAAAAGCACAGAATGGGGGAAAGGTGGTCACATTCAGAGCACAAATCAGTAAATGGTTTAAAGTGGCAAATCAGTGGAAAAATAACAAATACACAGAACATCCAGCCCTGTGTTAAGCTGCATGCCTGATTCTTTGAAGACCCGTGATCTCCATGGGGAAGTTCTCCTGGTACCTGTGCTGGGTCTTGCCTCTCATGCAGGAAATCCTACACCCCAACACTTGTTCTACAGAAAAGACCTAGTGCAATCTCCTCTGGTTTCTACATCAAGCTCTCCCCTTCCTGGAAAAGTTGATCTTGCCATCAGTACTTAGAGCGAAACACATCTAACTTCTATTCCTAACTGAGTATATCTCGTTCAGTCTCTTTCTGTCTCTGTCTGTCTGTCCACCCGCCTGCCCGCCCGCCTGCCCCACCTGGGTTGAGATTCCAGAAGACTCCCATGTCTATTGCCTGCCAGTTGTCTGGTAATTGCACATCCTAAGCTCTGAGAAGGACTGTACAAAATTCCTTTGTTCAGGCACCTGGGCAGTTTATAAGTAAATAGGTTTGCTAGATGAAAGTGATGTTTTGCCAAATGCAACTTTTTTCTCTTTCCCTCTCTGGATTCAGAAGCAATAAACACACATGTAGAGATAAGTTAGAGAGTTTATTAAAAAGCAGTCAAACTGACATTGAATAACGTACGCGCAAGTAGTGCTGAGCAATGTAACTTACTTCTCTGTCGTCCGGAACTCCAAATGAAGAGACCCAGTTGAATGACCAGCACGCAGCACCTCCATGGCTCAGGTCTCTGTTGAAGTTCCATCTGGGCAACAACACCTTCAGAATTATATACACAAGATCTCCTTTGACTCATGGGGGTTGAAGTAATCATGCCTGCTCTGGTCTTCTGGTCTCATGATGTTCGTACCGTTCAAAAAATCAGCTAGAAGCAAGTGGCAGTAGCCAGCATAATCGATTCAGAGATTCTCTGACCTTCCAAGGTCATGCCTTCCCCACCAAGCAGCTATCCTTGAAAGACAAGCTTGAGCATCTTTTAGGAATCAGTTTCTTAAGGTTGCTAGACAGATTCAGGCATGAAAGGAATAGTTTGTGCCACATCAATTTAACTCCTCCAGGTATAATGGTTTTCTGGTGAAATGGCCTCACTCAGGACATCTGCATTGCAGTGCCAGCATCCAAATGACTTGGCCTTTAGCTTTAGCAAAGACTTGCAACTGACTGAAAAAGGGAAGCTTTGTTTTCTTAGACGTGGTGAGATGGAATCAGTGGGAAGGTGGTCTTTCAGGTGACCTGATCCCAAGCGGTAATAGCAGCTTCTAGGAGCTACAGGTGACGTTTCCCCCAGAAGGGAGATGCGTAAATGAAACTCTGTGCAGCATGCACTCTGGCTCTTACTCATTGCTTTATGTATAACCAGCACAAGCCCTTGGACCTGACTGGATATATGTACAAATAATAAATTGAGAAACCTAAGCGGTGATAGTTTGGCCAGAAATCAGCTTGCCTTCCTTCAAAACACTGAAGCTGTGAAACACTATTAGGAGTGGAAAATCCCTTTGGTGCAGGCAAATGCAATCAAGAAATCGAAACGTATCAGGCAGAAGGATTTTGCTGTCATTTAGCCCCATAAGCATGATATGCAGGCCAGTGATCTTATCCAAGAGGAATCTCAATCATCTCTTTAGCTATGACATTAATTACTACAAGCACCTGACAGCCAATATCACTGACTTGGGAGGGACATTGGGGTGGAAGGTGTGGAGCCCATCTCCCATGCAGACGTTTTCTAAAAGCCATGCAAGAGTCTTATGAGCATCCCAATGCTGTGCTTTACATCCCCCCCGCCCCCCGAACTGAGAACCATGAGGCAGCCTGGAAGATTTGGGTGTCATTGTAATGATTTGTTAATTCACATTAAAGAAGATCTGTATTTTGTTTTATTTTTATAGGAGGCAAATCTATTTGCACATCTGTCATGTGTTGGCAGGACAGATACCCAGAACAAGCGCAGAAGCAGCTCACATTTGGAAAATCATCACTCAGAGCTATCTCCCACTCCCCTTGCAGCTGGCATGAAAAGAACGGCACCCGCTGCTTTTAGGAGGTTGCAGGAGTGACTCTGGGGAGGTGCTTCTGGAGGTTTCCAGGGAGGAGATGGGACATAGCCTGGTGGTGCCTCCACCTTCTCTCCTGCTTGAAAGCACCGTGCGTGGACAGCTGAGATGGACCACACAAGGCTTTGCAGAGCAGGAGAAGCACTGAGGAAATGTCTGCCTCCGTGTCCCTCCCACCTTAACTAGAATGCCAGGAATTCTCCAAGTTTAGAGGGTTATGTCCTGAGATGTTTGTAGGGATGGGATAGAAAAGCTTTGAATGAATGAATGAATGAATGAATGTGCATCTTCATAGGACTGTGCTCTAAATTAGCTACTCAGTG
The DNA here is from genome assembly GCF_004798865.1 of Varanus komodoensis. Lineage (NCBI taxonomy): Eukaryota > Metazoa > Chordata > Lepidosauria > Squamata > Varanidae > Varanus > Varanus komodoensis. The sequence continues at coordinate 12,142,825 of NW_025336481.1, read as the reverse complement.
ACCAAGCACTTCCATCAACAACCAAACCATCAATAACCAAGTCTTAAAAGAAATGCAAAAGAGACTGAATGAAGGAGACAGAATCTAGAAAGTAAAGGGCCCGACAAACTATACTGAGTATAAATACAGGGTCCTGTGGCTAAGCTTTGGACCAGAACCTAGGAAATCAGGGTTCTAGTCCCTACTCATCCATGAAGCTCCTTGGGTGGGGTCATCACTGACTCTCAGCCGAACCTACCTCAGAGGGTTTCTGTGAAAGCCATGTGGTGGAATGGTTGGAGTACTGGATGGAAACTCAGGAGATCCAGGTTCTTGTCCCCGCTCAACTGTGAAGCTCTCTGGATGACTTTGAGCCAGCCATGGATTCTCAATATGACTCTCAGCATAACCTACCTCATAGAAGTGTTGTGAAGACAAAATTGAAAGGAAGATACCCATGTAAGCCCCCTTGGATTACTTGGAGGAGAAGAAAAAGGCAGGATAGACATGTAATAATAAATATGAGGCCAGTAATAAATATCAGGTTAGGCATCTACCAGAATGAAAGCATTACTACTACAGAAGCTTGCAAACTCTTTTTTAATACACAAGAAAGCCTGAGTACAAAAGGAAGGCCTTTCTTCTGCGCTTGCCTCGCTGCTTGGCAACTTTCCCCCGCTTCTCAGCAGTGTTTTCACCCAAGGCTATCCAGCACCCCTGGAGCTGTTTCAGTAGCTCCATACCTTGGGTGGCCCTTGGGATTGCACCTACTAGCTATTCCAAAAGCAGAAATGGCAAATTCAATCAGCGTGTACCTTTCTTTGATATGACCCATGACCGGCGCTCTTCCAAGACAAGAACTGTTGTGCCTGTTCCCCATCAAACCTCTAGGTGGCTTCCAGTATCTTCAAGTGCATCTGTGCAGAGCAAAGCAAGCGGTCCAGCTAAAAGTAGCTAACGATAAAGAAGTTACTCCAGTTATTTGGTGTGCCCGGTATCACAGACTTCACTGGAACCCTTTCTCAAGGCTGCAGGATGGAGCAAGCATGATTCACAGCACCAGTAGAGTGGAAACACCTCGCATCTGTGCTACCCCAGGTTCCAGAGGCTCCTTGTCAGCCTCTTCCTCATCATTGCTACTGCCTTTGCTTGCTTGTCTGGCAGAGAACCATGGAATGAGGAGTCCAGGCCATCAACAGTTTCTCCTTCATTCCACCACTTTTGTTTGGCCCATAGTGAAAGGCAGGAGAAAAAGCAGTTTGCTTCGGTGAGGAGGAAGTCCAGAGGGCTCTTTTGGGGCCCCTGGTTACTGTCCAACCATGGCTTCCCTCAACATGCAGGGAAACATGGCCATGGCCTGACTTGAATTCATTCAGATCAGACAGGGCCTCTGTACGATCCAATAGTCAATCCAAATGAGTCCACATGGAGCTGGTGGTGTCCCCACTCTCCAGGGCTCCTTTTAATTTCCACTTAACTTGACTATGGAAAGTCTTACCTGGATTGGAATGATTCTTCTGGTGTGCTCAGGAGCATGGGTTCCTGCTAGCGAACACAGGAAGGTCAAAGAGGGTATAAACTATAATTTCCAGGTTCCTCAGCTAGAATGGAAGCTCCTGCAAGAATTGTTTCTGGCTAACCAGAGGTCAGCCAAGGCCTCTTCTGTCCTGGTCGGCCTCCTCCTTTCAATAGACCTATTGTCCATTCTCAGAGAAGTTTCCTGGGGTGGAGTAGTGTGCTTGGAAAGGCACTGGAGAACCAGAGTGTGTGTGAGAGGTTGTTGTTGCAACATTGCATTTATATCCCACCTTTTGTCAGGAAGCCAAGGTAGCGTTCCTTGCAGGAATGAGAGCTAATCCCATGTAAATCAGACTTGAATTTGGAGGGGTCTGGGTCTGACTCACAGTGAGGTAAGGCTTTTCAAACTGAGGGAACTTTCACCCCACCACTCTTTAGGAGACCCTCCCAAAAATAGACCACGTATCTGGAATAGGGGATGAGTTAAGGGAACCTCCTCTCTAAGCCTTGCAATACATAGTTGAGGTGATGCTTAGCTGACACTGGCTGCAAGAACAATGTATTTCCAGGAGGCAGTGATTTCTTGTAAGATGGCCAGGCATCCTACTTGACAGAGGACAGTCCTTCATTTGGGGGAGCTGGCAGAGGACCATCCTCTATTTCAAGGTACCCTATGTTTGAAGAGGTGTGCCCAGCCCAAGAAAGCAGGGCTCTTGGAAATGCCCATCATGGTTTAAAATTAGGACAACAGGCTCATGCCCTGCACTATGGTGAGTTTATTATTGTGAGTTATTATTTAAGGTGGACCTATACATATAAATTGGCATATGCAAATATTACACATGCTGCTGTCCCCGGTCTTAAGAAATGCTTCTTCTTTTGAGGTGATGTGTCATGTCGGGAGTGAGAAGGACAGCCACGTTGGGCACTCGTTGTCAAGGACTCCTGCATCCCGGAAGAGTCGAAATCAGGATGCGAGGCAGAACTGGAGGGAGCCGGGGAGTGTGGGCCATGCTGTGACACTGAGAAGAAAGCAGTGGAGGCGTTCATCCCATGGCCAGACTCCCCTGATCAGAAGGCAGTTCCTGGGAATAATCAAGATGTACGGCTGGTGTGAGGGGACTTGGAACTGGGGAGATTCTCAGAGAGAGGGCAGGCATCCCCAGCAATTATTTTAATTTTATTTTTTAAAAACTTTTGTATACTGTTCCATCACAGACGTCTTGGGACACTTCACAATAACAACAATAAGACTGAAATGAAAGTGAAAGTAGCACAGCATTTAATGCAAAACCACAGATTAAGATAAAAGTAGCAATTAAGATAAATTAGCAATAAAATAGTGTGAAAATAAAAACAACCCCATGACACAGCACCAGTATTATTTATTTATTATTTATTTAAAGTTTTTATATGCCATCCCCATTGCTACACAGCCTTGGGATGGCTCACAACATAAATAAATAAAACAAATAGAATAACATTTACAATTACAATTTACAATTAAAACTTGGAAACACATAATTAAATCAATTGGTTGCATAATTAATTGGTTGCATAATTAAAACTATAAATATTAAAGATTATTAAAATACTGTTTGAATAAAAAGGTCTTGGCCTGGCGCCGAAAAACAAATAACGACGGGGCCAGGCGGACCTCTCTGGGGAGCGCATTCCACAGATGGGGCGCCACCGCAGAGAAAGCCCTCCTCCAGGTACTTTGCTTCCTAATATCTCTTATGGAGGGCTCCTGGAGGAGAGTCCCTGCTACCGATCACAAGGGGCGGGAGGGCAAATATGGAAGCAGGCGTTCCTTTAGGTATCCAGGTCCCAAGCCATTAAGGGCTTTGTAGGTGATAACCAGCACCTTGAATTGAGCCCGGACTTCGATGGGGAGCCAGTGAAGCTGGTAGAGGACTGGGGTTATATGAGAATAACACCCAGTCCTCGTCAGCAACCTGGCTGCTCTATTTTGCACCATCTGAAGTATCTGGACTGTCTTCAAGGGCAGCCCCACGTAGAGCGCATTACAGAAATCCAACCGGGAAGTAACCAATGCATGCGTCACTGTCGCTAGACAATCGTTCTTCAGGTAGGGACGCAGCTGATGGATCAGCCGAAGCTGATGGAAAGCGCTCCTCGCCACCGCCGACACTTGAGCCAGTAGAGGAGGGCAGTCCAATCAGAGGATCGGTGTGTGGAGAAGAGCTGTGCTTGCTTTCAGAAGGGCCCTCTCAAAGGGATAGAGCCAAGAAACATTCACAAGAAGAATTACTGAAGGTGACTATGAGATTGGGCTCAACAAACTGCTCAGTTCCAGCTCAGAAATTCATTCTGGATTCTTTGTGCTTTGGGGTCAATAAAGAACACTGCAAGGAAAACAGTCTGTGGTTTTTGAATGTGCAAAGGAGAAGCCCCAGCTCATTACATGTAAGGGGCCCCAATATCTCCCACTGAGAATGATCAAGCCATCAGTCCTTTGTATGATCATTTTAGAAACACAGAAACAGAGCGAGTCAGAAAGGGTCTCCCAGGCCATCTAGTCTGACCCCTGTCTCCAGCCAGCTCCACTTATGACATGCCTACCATGTCCATGTCCAGCCTTGAAGGATTTTGAAGGATAAAGCCCCCTTTTGATTATCATGTGTGTACCTGCTGTAAAAATGAGTACTGGCAATTATCTACATGTGATTTTTGAACACGTACATCTCTTGTTATTATAAAATCAGTTTGGGAGAGTTATTTTTTTTCTAAACACATTGGTTGGGATGAGAAACATTAGTTCAGAAACATTAATTTTGAACAACTGTTTACAATTAACACATAATTTCATTTCTAATCAAAACTGGTATGAATGCATCCCATCTAATCCTATCCAGGTTTTAATAGACATGGTGCTAGAAATGCAGATTAGGCTGCAGAAGGATATCAAATGCCTCCTAGGTGATCAGTTTGTGGTGCTCTTATTTCCAGGAATGGGATTAAATCACCTGTTGGGGTGATTAAATCACTCCTTGAGGGTAATTGATGGAAGACCTCCAAAACGGTTGTGGACCACACGGTCTAAGAGGGTTAGGATGAGCTCTCTGCAGCCTGATTATGTGCCTGCGTACTTGGAAAGCTTGTCCACTGTGTTCCATGAGGTTTACCCTCTGGATAGGGTGGATATAATGCAGATTTAGCAGTATTTATTTAGCACTGTTAGGATACAAGGTATTTTACAGAGAATGCAACACAGTCATTCTTTGCCCAACGGATGCTGTGAATTCAGGAGAGAAACAACAGAGGAATGGAGAAAAGAGAAGACGGGGTAACCGTACAAGCAATCTTGCATTAGTGCTGGATGAAAATCTTGACCTAGTGTGTGAACAGTTCTGATTAGAGTTGGAAAAAGAGCAGAATGGGGTAACTAAAGTGATCCAGGGGCTGGAATAACTCCCCATGAGGAAACATTCAACTGCCAGGAGAAGGTGAATAAGAGAAGGCATGATAGAGCATTTCAAAATTATGCATGTTGTAGAGACAGCATTTTCCCCCTCCTAATACAGCAACCTGAGTCATTGCATGAAGCTGCTTGGTCGGTGATTCGGGACCGATCAGAGGAGGTCCTTTCTCTCTTGGCTACTAACACAGCTTTGAAGGCAAGGACAAGGCGCATCTGATGGATCCAGTAGCAGACCAGAAAGCAGTGGAGGGATTTAAGGAGGAGCATCTCATGATCTGAGTGGCAAGAGGGCTGAATGGTCTAGACAGCAGAGTGTTGCCCTGATGTGAGCAGACCAAAGCAAGTCCGCAGAAGGTCAGAGAGGAAGAGGGCGATGCAGTCTTGGTGAGAGATTACCCTGGGGTGGTCAGAGATTTTGCTCAGAGAAAGGGACACATTTTGGTAATGGTCTAGAGGGAGAAGCCACATGACATGACACTGGACTGAACGTGGGGAAATAAGGAAGGCGGGAGAGAGACACCAAGGGTTTGCATGCCTATTCCCCAGGATGGGAACTGTCAATGGACAGAGGAAGTATATGGAGGTGCAGGGAGGATTCTTGGCTGAGTAAATGATACATCTGCATACCAGGCATGATGATGTGAAGGAAAAATGTTACGAGGCCAAAAGACTGGAGAGTGGCTGCCAGTCACTACAAGGAATAACACTGCGCCAGATAGCCCCATGGTCTAAGACAGTATTAACTAGTTTCCAGCATTCTGTTTTCGCTGAAGAACCCCAAGAAAATCCTGAGGAATGGCAAGGTTCTTTGCAACACAGGCTGAAAAAGCAGGTGTTTAAGCCATGCTAGGCTACAGCTGCACTGGACTGAAATTCCCAGTATCCACAGGCAGCATGGCCATTGTTGTAGTCCAACACGGCTGGAGAGCCCCAGGTTGGGAAAAGCTGCTGTGAAGTGTGAACAAGTCCTGCAGTGGTGACCCACATACATGCAATGTCTCTCCCCTGTTCTGCCCCAAAGGAACGACATTAATCTATGGAAGCTTATCTGTGTTTGAGAAAATGATCCAAGACAATCATCAAAAACCAAATGGTGTCTCTTCAGGTGTGGCTTTTCATCAAAGCATTCAGAAGTCTTCGTGTTTGCTCCCCCCCCCCCCCCCGAAAAGGCACCCTCTCTCTAGTTGGGCCATCCTTAACAAGAGCTTCTCCTATGCCTGAAGTTTTCCATTAGATTGTCTGTGCTTCTGCTGAGCTGTGCATATAAACCTTGCTCAAAAGGGATGCTCCAGCTGAGTTCTCTTGCAGCATCCCTGCGGATTTTCCTCAAAAGAAAATGCTCAGATCCAAGTCATGTTCTTAGTCAATTGGGCTGAGGAGGAGACTTGGCCCTGCAGGGGACAAAACACTGTGATGCCATCAGGAAAAGGATGAGACTCCTTGTACTAAGTGACAGGATCGATGCGCTTCTGCCAACGGAGAATATAAGTCCCCTGTCAGCTGCAAAGGGAGAGCAAAATTAGAGTGACATTCAGTGGGATGTGAGAAAAGCAGCCTTCTCCAAGGCAGCAAGAATCAGTTCAGACCTGTTGTGTAACAGGGCAAGGTGGGATCTTGCACGGATGACACAGGCAGCAAGAACAACCCAGAATTTTCTTTTTCTCTTTGTACAAGCAGCCAAACTGGAGCTTGGCCGTGGTACAAAACCTGCTAGTTGGATTTCTATAGGATCAAAGAGTTGGCGGGGGGGGGGTCCTTGCAGCCATCTAGTCCTACTCAATGCATCTGGAGGGGCCCCTGCAGTTGCCTTCCTTTCTAGGAAACTCTGAAGTAATACCAGGACCATGAAAAGCATGATCCTGGGTACAGGCAACACAACAGGCCATGGAGGTATGGAGAAACCATAGAGGAAACCATGTTCTTTACTGTGGCATTGGAAGTGCAAGCACACTATAAGACTGTTGATGGAGTGAGTATCCATCATGACCCACCTTTGCCGACCATTAAGAGGAGAGCTTTGCCAATGCCCTGGATGGCCAGAAAGAAGAGCCAGGGGGTCCCAAGTCAAATCAAGCCAGAACTTGCCATGGAAACACAACTGATGAAGCTGATGCTGTTGCACTTCAGGCACATCACGAGAAGGCACACATGACTGGAGAAACAACGCTGCTATGGGAAGGTGAGGGCAGAAGAGGAGGGAGACCAAATAGGAAATAGGGTTCGGGCTGGGCTTACCTTGAGGTGGGTTACACTGAGAGAGAGGGATTGGCCCAAGGCCACCCGTGAGCTCCATGGCGGGCAGAAACGTGAAGCTGGGTCTTGCCAGCCCTGCTCTCTGACTGCTGCACCACACTGGTTATATTGTGTACAAGGAGAAGGCAACCGTCAGCACATGGTCCAAATGTGGTCCGTGGAGGTAGTCTTTCCAGCCCATTAAGGATCTGGTTCCTCCTTCGCTCCTCAAAGTTCCATTCCTTGGCTTGGAGGCTATAGGAGGCTTGGAAGCGACTGTGGATGCTGGGAATGGAATCCTTTTGTTATCTCCAGCTACAGATTGGGAATAACAAGGGCATTATGGGGAGTGCCAGCTTGGCCTGTTCGGTGACTTTGCCCCAGTTGGAGAAAATGGCCTTCTGGCCATCCCTTCCCCACCCACTCAGTGAGCAGGGGCAGAGCAAATGGGCAGAAGAACCCACGGCAGTTTTGCCCCGTCCTGCATTAGGGATTTAAAAACATGTGGATCTGCAGATCAAGTTGTCAACCACACAGCCCCATTTTAAAAGCATGGAAAAGGAAATAATAATAGCATCGGTTAATAATACTAATAACTGATCATAATGGGTTATGCCAGCCTTGAGCTCTGAACCTGTGAAGCAGGCCATGCCACACGACCAGAGGAGTCAGCCAGGAGCGCCTCAGAGCTAGATGGCAGAAGCATCCTCCTCCTTGCCTGAGCTGGGATGCCTTCGGGGATCAGAGGCGATTAAATGCAGGCACAGAGAGCTGCGCAGAGAGAGAGAACGTGAATCATAAGGAGAGCTGTCAAGGAGCTGAGGGAACGAGGATTAAGCCCCGGCCTGAGGAGAGGAATGCTGCAGACTTGGAAACTTTGCCCAACAACCAGAGAGAAATAAGTTTCTGGGAAGAATGGAAAGGAAAACACACACTGAGAAGGACTGCAAGGAAATGCTAGGAAAGAGTCAAGAGACTGCAGTGGAACAGCTTTCTGAGTCAGCACACACACTGGGACACAAGTGCCAGACAATGGGGAGAAATCAAAGTAATTCAAAACAAGAAAGGAGCCTTGTGGCACCTTAAAGACTCATGGGGAATGGATCCAAGCATGTTCTTGGGAGATCCAACTTTTTTCTTTCCTTGCTGTGAATATCCTCTATTTATTGCCATTCCCTGCTTCACTAAGCAGGGTATAAATCCATCAAATTAATGAAGGAAGTTCCCACAATCCCCAGATTTGAGAAGGACAAATGCTCCCAGCGGAGCAGCTTTGGGGGACAGTGAAAGCAGCTCCACAGGGGAAGAAGGCTCACTTCCGATGCCCCATGGGTTGTGCCCATTTAAGAAGGTTGCGAAGCAGCCATTGCCTCCTTTCCCACCACACCCTGTGGCCAGCCACAGCAAGACACTCCCTTTGCCAGCATGATCGAGGAGATGTTGTTTCCAGCTCTGCAGCGAATGCCTCAGGTAATCTGTGAAAATCCCCCAGGTCCATGACTGGTCCTGACAACCCTCAAACAGCCCTGGTTTGGATCCTATCCCCAGCAGAGCATGGCCAGCCAGACAGCCGGAGCAGCTGAAAGCGCTGCCACCATCCAAGGGAGGCGTCCAGAGATCCACCTGCACGGAGGGGCTCCCTGTGTGCCGTGGAAGGGAAGGTCTGCAGTGTTCAGTGGCATTTTGACAAGCCGCATCCCTGATCACCACTAATCACAAAAACAATCCATTGTCCAGATCTCTACCAATGTCAAAGTAAGGATTCCTGTTTTTTTTTTTTTTTTTTTTCCTGTACATCCCTACATCAAGGAGCATTGCTACAGAAAGCACTTTTTGTGTGTTCATGGTTGCTCGCACTCAAGAGTTCTGGCGGGCTTTACAAGATATCACCATCCTGCAGGGCCTATTTGGTGCTTTGCAACTGTTTCTGTGGTATTTTAATTTTAAGAATGAAGTAAGTCTGCAAATTCTGTGAACTGTAGTATGGAACCCTGATGTATTTTCACAATTCTGCTACACCACAGCACCTCCTAGTGGTCAAGCGTGGAAAAGCAGAGAAAGAAAACCCCTGGGGAAAAACACAGGTAAAGGAAATAATGTTAATTTCTCAAAGAAAATAAAAGAAGAAACTTCAGCAAGGTTAAAAGCCTTGTGGAAAAACGTCCTGAGACTGCATCTGCATCCATCTTAGCTTACAGTGTGTTTGGGGACAGGGCAGCATGCTACATATGCCTATAAAAACCTACAGGGTTATATAAATAAGTAATATAGGAATAATTATGGGCTGTAAAAAGATCATTCCCAAGGGAAGCATGAAAGCATACACCTCTGGTTGGGGGATCCTGCATTTTCTTCATTCCTCCCCTACACACCCACTCAGTGTTCTTCTGGGCTAATTTAAAGTGTTGTGAATATAAAGCAGAAAGATCTCCCCACAAAGATGAGCAATGCTAACACCTTCTATCTATCTTTATTTAATGAGTCCCAAGGAAAGTTATTTCAGCTATTTATCAGAGCATCAGTCTAGAAGGTACGGGTATATAGCTGGATATTTCCTTCTTTGCATCTATAAACTTTTATGATTTTGAATTAAAGATAAAAAATGGAACTCAAGTCACACAGTGCTTCTCTTGAAGTCATGTCTGTTTAGTCTGCAAGTTAATTCCACCTGCACGGGGGCTGTTTTTCTCTGGAAAGTCTGTAAAAGCAAAAAAGACAGACAGACCTTGCAACTCATCTTGCTGGGTTGGACAGTGGGGTGTCTCAGCTCTGAGGCTTCACTAAGACCAGACGTTGGCTTAGATCTGGCACAACACTTTGTCTTGCCGTGCCATGCCTTGCCTTTACTTTCCAAAGCCATAGATGCCTTCTCTGTTGGCCTTCATTGGAAAATCAAAAAAGTTATAGGCATGGAGATACTTACTGATTGGGCCATGTTAATATTTGTTTTAATTAGCTCTGGGTCCGCATATCTATGACATTTTCTGATAAGCAGAAGTGGATGTTGGGTCCATGGGAAAATGTGCCATAAAAATATTCTGACACATCTATGCATTGGCTCTCCAATACTGTGGTGTGAACATGGAGCATGAGCCCTGCCATGCACCCAGCATGGAAATGTAGGCTATTCACATCTGATGTTTTTTTAAGACCCTCTTCCAAGACAGAGTGGCAGAAGAGGGACAAGGTGAGTGGCTTCCTCTCTACATGTTTCTGTGCTTCACTGTGTGGCTGGAACAGGGTTGGGATGAACCCTTCCGGAACCCGCCCTTCTAGCATCCACATCCCATGCTGGTCCTGATGCTGCAAACGGAGCCAGGAGGACATTGCGCAGTCAGCAACCTTCACCCAAAGAGTGGCTGCAGGACACGGAAGAAGGGCCTGTGAGTGGCTGTGCCACGTGCCACTCCTGGTGACCGGTCTTCTCTCTTGCCCAGTGCAGCCAGCAGTGGCAGGGCCTGGCATGGAATGGGGTGTTGCAAGCAACCAGGTCAGGCATCGTTTCTGGCCGCCTAACTTCTTCCCCACCCAGCACAGCTGGCAGTGGCAACACCAGGTGCGGAAGAGAGGACTGCCATTCAGGTGCCGTACCCAGTGGCCTCCCTTCTTCCCTGCCCAGCAGAACTGGCAGTGCAGCACAATGCACTGGAATCGGGGGAGGCAAACTGCTTTGAGTTCTCCATTATATCTTGTTCTTTGTAAAGGCAGGATACAAATCTAATAAATTAATTAATCTAACAAATAAGCCCAAGGAATTCAACAGATTCCCATCCCCAGATGGATCCTTGTACATGCCTAATCAGCACAATTAGTGATTTTTCTGCACCTACATCAGTTCAAGTGAGAACTCTCCCTGGAAGCAGAAGTGACTGAACTGAAGCTGTTGTTCTTTGGGCACAGCATGAGAAGCCAAGACCCACTGGAGAAGATGATCTTGCCAGGAAAAGTCAAGGGCAGAAGAAGAGGGAGACCAAAGAGGAGATGGTCAGTTCCATAAAGGAAACCAAAGCCTTGAATTTACAAGAGCTGAGCAGGGCTGTGAAGGACAGGGCAGCTTGGGGCACCATAAGTCAGAGATGACTTGACAACATGGAATACCGGATGGCCACTCTCTTTATTGCTCCTTCTAAAAGCAATCTCAGCTGCTGAGTGCCAATCAGCCAAGTGGGAAGGGAAACCCAAGGTTTGCACCCCTGCAGAGAATGCCCTGGTGTTGTGAGCCTGATCCTTCCTCTCTTGTCCTGGGCTCCAAAGCACTGGACAGTTCTTTACAATGCAGGTCTTTATTGGCACTTCAAGCTAATCAGACAATGGCACTCTCAAAGCCCTCTAGCAAGCTGAGCCTCTGCTCGTGTAAAGAGTAAAATCGCGTTGAACCCAAACTGGAAACTTCTCCCCAGTCCCTCCATTTCATTCATGCTGCAGGCTCCAACCTCAGCTGGCAAGACCTACACAAGAATTTGATAGCACAGACCCTTGGAAAGTCAGCAAAGAGTGAGTTCCTGGCCCACAACCGGTCTTGAAAGGCTGAGGTTCTGTTAGGAAGGGAAATGGAAAGAGACCCTGAGAGTTCAGTGGAACTGGGACTGGGAGACTCGGGGCCTGACTTCTGTTTGAGCATGCATCCAACTGGGTAACTTTGGCCTAGTCACTGACTCTCAGCCTGACCCACCTTACAATGTGGTTGTGAGGATAAAACGGAGGGGATGTAAGCCGTTGTGCAAGCCATCCTGGGTTCCTTGCAAAAGGGACAGAAGGATGGAGTGTAAATGGCCCAGTATATAATAATGAATGAAATAAACCTGGGGGAGAGGAGCAGAATGGAATAGCCTGGAAGAGTTGCCTAGCTGGCTGCTTGCAGCATTCCACAGGAGCATTCCACTCCCCCTGTTCCCCTATCTATCGCAAACATGGTTGGACAAGGGCTGCTGCAACTTTTCTGTGCTTTGTTGCATGCAACACACAGCAAACTCTGGCAGCCCAATAACCAGCATTAGCATGAGTCATATGCTCAGCTGTTTGGTCACTGTGACCCAGAAAAATGCTCTGGTGCAACCGAGGCAAAGCCTCAGAGACACCCTCAGGTTGTCATGCTCTTCAAAACAGCCTTTATTTATTTATTTATTTATTAAAACATTTTTATGCCGCCCCATTCGCCGAAGCCTCGGGGCGGCTTACAACATAGATAAAACAAGTTAAAATCCATATAAAATAATCTTAATTAAAACTCACATTATAAAATAAGCCGCCCTGGCCAGATAAAATTCAATTGTATTTAGCATTTAAAATGTTGCTTAAATAAAAAGGTCTTAGCCTGGCGCCGAAAAACAAATAACGACGGCGCCAGGCGGACCTCTCTGGGGAGCGCATTCCATAACTTAGGCGCCACCGCTGAGAAAGCCCTTCTCCGAGTAACCACCCTCCTAATTTCTCTCACGGAGGGCTCCCGGAGAAGGGCCTCTCCCGCCGATCTCAGGGGGCGACTGGGCAAATATGGATGTAAGCGCTCCTTCAGGTAACCAGGACCCAAGCCGTTTAGGGCTTTATAGGTCATTACCAACACCTTGAATTGGGCCCGGACTTCAATGGGGAGCCAGTGAAGCTGACGGAGAACTGGCGTCATGTGAACATAACGTCCAGTCCCCGTCAGCAGCCTGGCAGCTCTATTCTGAACCAATTGAAGTATCCGGACCGTCTTCAAGGGTAGCCCCACGTAGAGCGCGTTACAGAAGTCAAGACGGGAAGTCACCAGCGCATGAGTCACTGTTGCAAGGCAGTCGTACTCCAGGTAGGGGCGCAGCTGATGAATCAGCCGAAGCTGGAGGAAAGCGCTCCTCGCCGCTGTTGTCACCTGAGCTTCAAGTGAAAGCTCCGGGTCGAGGAGCACTCCCAAGCTGCGGACCTTGTCCCTAGGAGGGAGTGCAACCCCATTCAGGACAAGGTTCAGGTCACCTTCTCCGAAGCCTGAACCGCCAACCAACAGGACCTCCGTCTTGTCTGGATTGAGCTTCAGTTTATTGGCCCTCATCCAGCCCATTACCTCGGCCAGGCACCGGTTCAGTACAGCCACTGCCTCACCTGGATTGGTGGAAAACGAGAGGTAGAGCTGGGTATCATCAGCATACTGATGGGTCCGCAGCCCACACCTCCTGATGACCTCTCCCAGCGGTTTCATGTAGATATTGAACAGTAAAGGGGACAAAATGGAACCCTGCGGTACCCCATGGCAAAGCTGCCACGGCGCAGAGCCATAGTCCCCCAACACCACCTTCTGGAATCGGTCGTTGAGATAGGAGCGGAACCACCGCAAAGCGGTGCCTCCGACCCCCAATCCCGCCAGCCTATCCAGAAGGATACCATGGTCGATGGTATCGAAAGCCGCTGAGAGGTCCAGGAGAACCAACAGGGACGCACTCCCCCTGTCCTTCTCCCTGCACAGGTCATCGTACAGGGCGACCAAGGCAGATTCAGTACCGTACCCGGGTCTGAAGCCGGACTGAAATGGGTCCAGATAATCAGTTTCATCCAAGAGTGCTTGGAGTTGTCCCGCCACCACTCGCTCTAACACCTTGCCCAGAAACGGGATGTTGGCCACTGGTCTATAGTTAGCGGCCATCCCTGGATCCAGTGACGCCTTCTTCAGGACCGGTCGGACTACCGCCTCCTTTAAAGGGGCAGGCACCCGACCCTCCCTCAGAGAAGCGTTAACCACTTCCAAGATCCAGGTTCCAATCCCGTGCTTGGAATCCTTTATTAACCAAGACGGGCAAGGGTCCAGAAGGCAAGTGGTAGGACGTACTCGTCCAAGCACCTTGTCCACATCATCGGGCCGCAATAACTGAAATTCATCCAATAATTCTGGACCAGATGGCAGCGTTGGTGTCTCCCTTAAAACCTCTGAATCAATAGTGGAATCCAGCTCGTGACGAATCTGAGCGATTTTCTCCCTAAAATGCTCGGCAAAGTCGTCACAGCGGGCCTTTGAGGGTGGAGTCAGCTCTTCCTTTGGCCCTGGGTGAACCAGGCCTTGCACCACTCGAAAGAGCTCCGCCGGACGGCATTGTGAGGAGGCAATGGAAGCGGAGAAGTGTCTCTTTTTCGCCGCCCTCACCGCCACAGCATAGGCCCGATAGTGGGCTCTTAAGTGTGTTCGGTCAGATTCATCACGTGATTTCCTCCACCTACGCTCTAGCCGTCTCCCAACCTGCTTCATTGCCCTCAATTCTGGAGTGTACCAAGGGGAAGAGCGGGCTCTGCCCGGTGGGAGAGGACGCTTAGGAGCGATCGTGTCTACAGCCCTGGTCATCTCCCCATTCCACAGTTCAACCAGAGCCTCGACAGGAGCACCCGTCTTGTCAGCCGGAAACTCCCCCAGAGCCTTCAGGAATCCTTCCGGATCCATCCGGCTCTGGGGGCGGACCCACACAATCGGGTCTGCACCCTTACAGAGGGAGATGTCGCTCTCGAGCACAAACCTCACTAGGAAGTGATCTGACCATGACAGGGGAGTCAAGCATAAATTCCTCACCCTCAGACCACCCTCTTCCTGCCCCGTCGAGAAAACCAGGTCCAGAGTGTGTCCACGTTCATGGGTCGGGCCGGTGACATGTTGAGACAGCCCCATGGCCGTCATGGAAGCCATGAAGTCCTGAGCCGCCCCGGTCAAACTAGCCTCGGCATGGATATTGAAGTCCCCCAGGACCAGCATCCTGGGGGTCCTCAACACCAGGTCCGAGACCGTTTCCGTCAGCTCAGGCAGGGAGACTGTTGGGCAGAAGGGTGCACGGTACACCAACAGAATCCCCAATCTGTCTCGGTCGCCCAACACCAAGTAGAAACACTCCAGCCCTGGTCTCGAAGGGACAGGAAGTCCCGTGAGAGTGATGGAGGCCCGGTAAACCAAAGCGACCCCCCCTCCCCTCCCCTCCGGCCGTGAACAGTGCTGGACCATATACCCGGGCGGGCACAATTGAGAGAGGGCAACATCCCCCCCCTCTCCCGCCCAGGTCTCCGTTATACAGGCCAGGTCGGCCCCCTCATCCACAATCAAGTCATGGATGAGGGCAGATTTGTTATTGGCCGACCTGGCATTAAACAACAGCACCGTCAGGCCCGAGGGGCGACTGACAAGACTCCCTGGCACCTTCTGGCTGGGAGCAAAACCAGAAGTAGGGACAGGTGTCAGCCATCTGTCCCTCCTTCTTCTATGCGGACACGTTAAGCCCCCACCGCTATTACGTCCATTGCCCATCACCACACCAATGGCGGCGCCAGTGCGCTCCCCAGGAAACTCAGGCGGCAACATGGCCAGGGACGACTCCATAAAAACAAGTTAAAACACTTTAAAATTATAAAACATTTAAAATTGGCCGTTCAACAGAAGGGACTGCCACAACAAAAGAGCAAGTCCCCTGGCCAGCCTAGCCCCCCCCCGAACAGCCCCCCCAAACGGCGGCAAACCGCCCTTTGGCCGACGCCCTTTGGCCGCCGGCCCCGGCCGCTGCTGGTGCTTTGTAGCCGCCGGCCGCCCGACGCCCCACCCCGTCCGGGCACGCCTGCCACGTGTGCAGGGGCGTGGCAGGGCAGTCAGGTAGCGGCAGAGTCGGCGGTGCGGCGCGGTCTTCGTGCGGTCTTCGGGCGCGTGCGCGGCGCGGTCTTCGGGCGCGTGCGCGGCGCGGTCTTTGGGCGCGGTGCGGTTCTCGGGCGCGGGCGCGGTCTCCTGCCAGGTGTTGTTCCTCCTGCCGGCGCTCCCCCCTGCAGCACTTTGTAGCCGCCGGCCACCCGACGCCCCACCCCGTCCGGGCACACCTGCCACGTGTGCAGGGGCGTGGCAGGGCAGTCAGGTAGCGGCAGAGTCGGCGGTGCGGCGCGGTCTTCGTGCGGTCTTCGGGCGCGTGCGCGGCGCGGTCTTCGGGTGCGTGCGCGGCGCGGTCTTCGGGCGCGTGCGCGGCGCGGTCTTCGGGCGCGTGCGCGGCGCGGTCTTTGGGCGCGGTGCGGTTCTCGGGCGCGGGCGCGGTCTCCTGCCAGGTGTTGTTCCTCCTGCCGGCGCTCCCCCCTGCAGCACTTTGTAGCCGCCGGCCACCCGACGCCCCACCCCGTCCGGGCACACCTGCCACGTGTGCAGGGGCGTGGCAGGGCAGTCAGGTAGCGGCGGAGCCGGCGGCGCGGCGCAGTCTTCACGCGGTCTTCGGGCGCGTGCGCGGCGCGGTCTTTGGGCGTGTGCGCGGCGCGGTCTTTGGGCGCGGTGTGGTTCTCGGGCGCGGGCGCGGTCTCCTGCCAGGTGTTGTTCCTTTGATCTGGTTTGGGCCTTGGAATCTGAGTCAAGGATTGAAAACTGATTATTTGTGAGATTTGGGTTTACGTATTGTGATATGCTGCAATAGCACCATGTAATATTGGCAGCAGTTGATTGCTCCAGAAAAAAGAAAGGTGGGTGGCAATGTGAAGCTCATGACTAGCTGCGAGGAAAGGGTAGTCTGCCAGAAATGTATTGTTGTTTATATGCTTATATATTACATGTATTCCCCCCCCCCCTTTTTCACATGGCACAGGGTGGGGAGCACATAGAGTTAAACACCTGAAATACAGTGCAACACCATGTACTTCCAGCTGTGAGATCTGAGTATATTTCTCAGTCTGTCAGATTTGCAGACTGGGTAATATATGCTCATCTCATGGCTGGGAAATGAATGGAGGGCAAACAATTGAGTGCTCCCTCTCCCAATTTACTTTCCAGTTTTGAAATCTGTATAGAAATCCCTGTGCAAAAAGGGAAAAGAAAGGTACGTGCTTCCAAGAGAGTTTAAAACACACACACTCTCTCTCCTTAGAGGTGGCAGAATGGGCAGAACAAAGGGGGTGCCCCACAGTGGGGCTCCATTCAGTTACCTTCTCAAGGCTTTTGACCTCTGCCAAGGAGCTACAGTAATGGGTCCAAAAAAGAGCCGTGAAAAAGGTGGCCATGGACCAAGATTTCCCCTAGCAGGAGACCTGGCCAAGTGCTGAAAAGTGCTCTGAGAAGGATCAGTTCAACACTAGAAATGCACAGGGCCACATTCAAAAGGGAAGATCTGTCCGCCCCCTTTTGGTGTACCACTTTCTCCTCCTTTGCTGACGCTTCCGTTTTGATAGCTAGGCAATTAACAGCTGTCAACTGTTCCTGTTTCAGCCTGTGTACAGCCTCCCTGAAATCGGCAAGGGCATTGTCCGGGCAAGGATGCATATATTGGAAGAGCGCGCTTGCTAATTGTGAAAGAGGGGATGGGGAGATGAAAAATCAGAAATGCAGACTTTTGTGCTCATCTGAGTCAGAGGAAAAAAGGGGTCAAGCCAGTGGCAATTGCTTCAAAGTGCCACTTGGGCATCGGTGAAGAGGCTGGTGGTGGCACAGACAGGTTTGCAAAGAGCAGGAAGCACTTTTTGCTGCTTTTGTTGGCTGGCTTGCCAACAGATCCCATAACCACAGTACAATTGCTCTGGCAGGATTGCTTCATTTATTTATGTTTGTTTGTGTGTTTATTTTTCATTTTTATACCACCCAATAGTCAAGGTTTAGCCAACATGGTGCTCCATCCTGGATTGTACAACCCTTACAACAAACCATGGGTTCTCATATGCATGCGCATGAGCATCAAGGAAGGACACTTTGAGTACTGGTTGCTGGGGAGCACGAGCAGGAGGGTGCTGTGGCACCCACGGCCTGCTTGTAGGTTTGCAGTGGGGAGCTGGTTGGCCACCTCATCATAGAATTCTGGACCAGAGGAACTCCTGGTCTGGGTCAGCACGGTGCTCGGCAGGATCTCATGTTCTCCTCTCAATTCATCATGGTTAGCCAAAAGAAGAGCCATGGTTTTATCTTTCAGATCAATGCAGGACTGGTTAAAGCAGAGGAAACTAGTTAGTGCGGTGCTGAAAACTTATCCCGCATTATCCTTTTACCATTCTCACTCTATTTGAAAGGAAATAGATTTCAGTTCACTGGGGAAGAAAACATGGGAGGCATTCTCATGGCTTAGCTCTGGGTTCTTCCTGGAAGCCACCCAAGTCTCCTGCTTTTCACTGAACCATCGTCTTTCCAGCAGCTGGTAGTCTCCTCTGCTTCCCACACTTACATTAAAGCACAGGGAAAGACAGCATATTTCATTTTTTTCAGATTGGGAAGTGCTGGCAGCCTGGAGATGTACAATAGGCAGAAAACACCCCACACAGCAGCCTTGGCCATTTTGCAATGATCCGATGGACTCCCACACTCCACAAAGATATATTATAAAACCCTCTGAGAATAAGGGACAACTATAGAGCCCTCTTTCATGGGGGAAGAAGACCTGCAGAAAACTGGGGGATTTTGGCCCAGCGGTAGCTCTCCCTCTTCCCTGGAGCTAAAAACAACGCTATCTCCTTTCTCCTTTCTCCACCCCAGGCATAATTTTATTCAGTTACACTATATTCCCTCATAACCTGTCTTTTTAAAGCCAAAAATCCCCGCATATTGTAACCTTTCCTCACAGTAGTTGTTCTGGCCCCTGGAGCATTCCAAAGGACCTTTATGTAGCTTCACGTATCCTTTCTGAAATGTGATGAACAATATAGTGTGGATCCACTCCACCAGCATGTATACAGGCATTATGGTATGATCCCTTCATTTTCTGCTTTTTCCTAATGATCTGCAACATGCTACGAGAATTCCCTTTCTCAGAGCAGCTACACACCAGACTACATTCAAGCTGGAAAACCTGCCACATTTTGCCCAGGTCTTATCTTTAAGGAAAGTTCAAGAGGCCATGGACAAACACCCTACAAACAGTTGAGTTTTGCAATCATAATTTTAATGTGATCGTTGAAAATTGACCACACTTCTGAAAAGAGAGGATTCTGAAATCTGAAAGCGTTCACAGCTGACACAAGTCAACAATTCCTGACTCTCAGATTATCCTGTCTGAAAGGCAGGATTGCAACACATTGTAGATATTGATGCAACAATGCGGATCGGCAACGTTTCTTCTCTTGCTTCACGTGCACATGTGCGTACACACAAACGCACGCAGATACACAAGGAGTGAATTGCCAGTATTGGAGAGAGGGGTGGAAATCACACAGTCCGGCATAAATTGTGACTTCAGTTCACACAGAATACTTGAGATAGCTAGATAGTGAAGATGGAATACTGATCATTTTCGTTTATCTCTTTCATAGTCACTTTCACCAGACTTTACTAGTTGACCACAGCTTCAGAAGATACTCAAGTGCTCTGCAGTTTGGAATTAAATCATACTTGATGGACACAGAGATATACTTAACTGATAAGTATACATACTTAACCATATATATAAATGTGTATATGTATCTATAAATACGTATGCAAAGATTATTTCCTTTTACCTTTTCTAAATTGCATTCCCCAGACATGCTACACTGGGCTTGGCATTCCCAAGATATAATAATTTGGGCTTTAATCAAAGCAAAAAGTGAAGGCAAGTGATCCAAAGTATTGTAAAATTTATTGTTTTAAGTATTGCAGCTTTTAAAGAATAGAATGACATATCATTGCCACAATTGGTTACTGTTACACAAGAAGCGTTTTACAACAGAGTTGTGGAACTTGGCATCCGAGTACATAGTCTTACTAAAACAGCAAAATATAGATAAGTACTGCATTGCGTGTGCTGCCTATTGTTTACATAAGGGTTTATTTTTAAAAAATTTGAACACAAAAAAGTCAGGATACAGGACTGCCTATAACAAACTCCAAAGCCCAAAGCAATGCAACTGGAAATCGAAGAAAATATTAAAATACAATGAATTGTAGCTAGAAGGCAGGCAAATTGGGACTTTAAATGTAGTCCTTCATGAGCTTCTATATTACAGCAAAATTTTGAAAGCGCAGTTTATGGAAAACTTCTATTTTTTTTCCTTCCCAACCCCTTTAGTTGGAGGGAAATAAATGTATATTGATAATATATCTGAGGGCCACGCAGATCATATCGGAGAAAACACATTAATTCTGTTCTTGGGTTCTATGCTTACGCCACACATCTGGCTTCTTTTATTCAACTCTTAAAAGAGGGGAAATGGTGGACTTGGGTCTTTCCATTAAATATAGCCTTTAGTGCAATTTTTAGAGAGATTCAGACATATTAGAAGGAAAGATGTTCTCAAGAATGACACTGATGTCCTTTCTCCCCATATATGGCCAACCGTTCCATCCTTATTTGTACATGAATAACTGTTCAGATATCAAAACCCCATGCCAGTCACAGAAAGCAAGAATCATGAAAAGGAGCCTTGCATGGTTAGAACCTGCCATTGTTTCCAAATCCATCTACACATTCAAGGACATTATGCTTTTGAGGGATGCGCTTCTCTATTGTAAGATGTGTTACAAAGAGCAGACCAAACATACTCCCTTGCTGTTTTAAAGCTACTCTGCTCCTCGAAAGAGCTAGCAAAAGACAGATGGATACAGCTGTTAATGCTGCCTTCTTTCTTTTCCTTAAGTTTTGCTTTTAATTTGGTCTCCCTCAGGAGCTAATCGCCTCTGTCCTTGAGTCAGAGGCAAAACATTTTGTTGAGTGGTTCTGTTTGGTTTAATCAATGAAGGCCTGTAATTCAGTCTGCTTTTTGTCAATGAGGGCTTAAACTGTAGCTGAATGGTCCCACCAATTTCCATTAAAGAAGAGAATCCTGGAGCATTACTTATGACATGCCACCTACTGCACACCAGAGTACAGATGTGTGCATTTGTGCCATAAGTGTAAATGGGATTCCTAGCAGAATTTTTGAAAAACAAGGAACTGGTAAGGTGAGGTAAGGTCTTGGAAATGCCAGGGAACAAAGCCATCCAGTAACCACCTGTGAAATGGCACACCTGTCTCTGCCACATCGGTTTGGTCTAAATGGCCAGGACATTATGTGCATTGTAGACCTCACTGCAAAATTATGTGACATATTCACATTAAAAAGATAGCAAAACCTTTCATTGCAACATGTAAGCAAATGTGAAAAACACTACATGAGAAAACCCAATAAATAGCAGAATGACTCTTGGAGTAGTTGAGGCCAATGCCTGAATCCCCATTGGCACAATTCATTAAGGCTGCCACCTTTTTCCTACCCAGCAGGGCTCCTGCGCCATCAATAGCCTCACCTGGGAAAAGGCTGACAAGTATGGCTCCTGTGTAGGAAGGCAGGAATCCAAATGGTAAAGGCTTCCCTGCACCCCAGCCTAATAGCACCTCCTTCCCAAGTGTGCTACTGAATTTTTGGCTTCTGTACAGGAGCCCTGGCAGATTAAAAAGTGGCAACATTAGACCAAATGTGATGGCTCATTGAGTTCTTGGAGGCTTTGGCCAAAGCATGCATTCCTAATTTACAGGAATAAACATACATTTATTTGCTTCTTAATGAGAACAAGTAGTTGGAATGGAACAATCAACCTCTTTCAAAACCATCACATTCAAGAGAGATCTCAGTTAATGGGGTTATCTGCTTAAACCAATACTGGAGTCAATGACCAGAACTGGTAAATCAACAAATGGATAAAAACGGTTTGCAGAGATGAATGGCATTCCAAGCATACGGTTTTCTTGGGCAGGTGAACACTCTTATCGGATGAGGACTAATAATCGAGAAAAGTACAGTGGTGATGTTTTGGTTTGTCCTCCAGGATAAACCTCCAAAAACTTTTTTATGTCTAGCTTGCTTTGCTGGGTGGGGTGTCACCCCTTTTTCTGGCTTTGCTCTTTGCCAGTTAATGGAAACTTGACATGTGGGAAGGAGACACGCGAAGCATTCTGGGGCCCACTTCTTTCCTGCCATTACTGCTGCATGTCCGTCTTATCCTAAAGAACCACAGGCCCAAGGACAAAGCTGGCAGGCCAATACCAGCCCTTGAGTTTTTGAGGGAGACTTGGGCCATGTGCCCTAAAGGGTGGCCATCTTTCAGTGGGACCCCGTTTTCCTTGCCATCGCTATCACTTCTGTCCATTCACTTGCCCTATCCCTTTGGGCTCAGTCCACCAACGGGGAGGGCAAGGGCTGCTGCAGCACTGCCAGCGTGCTTGGAGATGGCGGATGTACAGCCATGGCACCAAGGAGAAGTCCCGGGCCAGGGGGCCCTCCAGGAGGGTGTCTGCTGCCCACTCTGCCAACCCCGTAGCAATCCTACCAGGTTCGCCCACTTCATACAAGGCACTCCAGTGACTTTTAACCACCTCCAGTCATGGTGACAATTCTCTAAGGTTGGCAGAGTTTTAGATATGCGAGGCACACTCCACCCAAAACCTACTGAGGTAAGCTGTGTGTGTGTGTGTGTGTGTGTGTGTGTGTGTAGCAAACACACTAGTAAAACCACAGAACAAAGAAAAAATCATAACGACAATGACAACAAACAATACCCCCCCCCAACATTATTAATTTTGGCTCAAGAGGGAAGCAGATATATTTCGGTTTGTCTTTTGGTTGGTATTCTCAATTACAATATCCACCAGTTTACCTACTGGAGTAGGATATGTGCATAAAATGTATTCAAGTTACCTTACATACAGTCCCAGAAACAGATGGCAAAAGATGGGGAAGAAGCACCTTAACATCGCTAGGCACATCAAAATGGGTTTAGAGGGGCCATGGGGTTTAAAGAAGTGGTACCCCCACCCTTTAACTCAAAAAGGAAGTAACTAGCTAAAACTGAAATCCAGGGATCTATAGAAGGGGATGTGACCACGCCCTGGAAGTTCCTCTCACTAGTAAAGATTGGCTATCCCCATTTTTCTTTTCTTTTTTCAAAAAGGGAGGTTTTACTGTTTTTCTTGATAAGGCACTAAATAGACATGTTACATAAAGGAAAGATACATTTTTTAAAAAGTCTATAAATTCATTGACTTTGTACCTTTCACAGGAAGCTAGATGTACTCCTTTTAGTTCTTTTTCTTCTTTTCTTAAAAAAAAATCTGCAAATTGTAGGTATTGTAAAGCTATTATCCAGGAGCAATGGAAGGAGGGAAAGTTGTGATTCGGTTAAAAAAAATGTTCAGGAACCTATCGCTAGGCAAAACAAAAGCAAAATAAGCAAACAATTCCTTTTAAAATGGCGAAAACTTCAAGTTTCTCTCTTTGTTGTCATTATCATCCTCTTTAAAATATATATAAATAGCATTCCAAATGGTTACACTTTAAAACGGTTGTCAGCTTGTTTCAGCATTGTTGCTTTTTAATTTTTTTCTTCAAGTAATAAAAAGTCGCATAAAAACCAAGAATTATTGCCTTTATATCTTTCATTTATGTTACCTTACTAGTTAGCATCTGGCAAAAAGCAAAATTACACCTCCTTGTAAAAAAATGGTCACTTGCTATGGCTCCCTCTACTAAGCGTTCCTCACTCGAATACAGGGCTGCCCCATGCCCCACCATACCTAGCCATACCTAGCCATACCTAGGTATACCATACCATACCTAGCTAGAACTACCTAGCCATAAAGCTTCCCAGGTTTTCAGTTGGCCATCGCAGCCCAGCCTAGATCAACAGATGGAAAAGATGGAGAGCAGCCCTGTTGCTGAACTGGGCCAAAGTCCTTCTTGATCAGCTTCCTGCTTCCCATGTTGGCCAGCTTGACACCCCCAGAAAGCTCCTAGGAAGGGCACAAAGACAACAGCCCTCCTGTGCTGGCTCTCTGGCAGTGGGTGTTCAGAGATACAGTGCCTTGTTCCATGGAGGTTCCATCTGGCCATCATGCCTCATTACCCTTGATAAACCTACCCTCCATGGTCTGTGCAGACATGATATGCAAAGCGGGTGATCATGCTTTCATCCCCAAAGCTGCACTTTGCCAACTGCTGTCCATGGTGCTCCTGTTAAAGACAGACGAGCAGGCCAGAATGGCTTGTTTCTAGAGTTGGCAGCCTTTCTGGCTGTAGTTTAGACATCTGTGCACAAAGTAAGAGAACAGGAGTTCATTCCCTTGCGTTTGTTTTTTCCTTCTTCTTTCTCTCCATCATTTATGCCTCTCACTCAGTCACATACAAATTCACCATTAGGGTTAAAGCAACCGATCAGATCTTTATACAATATATATAAAAATGTAAACAATAGCATTGTAAGACAAAATGCTTTTATGAAACAAGGGGGAGAGACACAAACAACACTTTAAAGAAGACCACAGAAGCTGATTTGTTTGAAGGAGGGTTAGAGGACGGACCCTTAAAGAAGGAGTCTACAACAGTAATAGGTCTGAGTGAAGGCCAACTTTCAGAAGAGGTAAAGGGTTTGCTTCTAAAGCATTAAGCACAATTCTTTCTTTAGCCTTGAATGCATCACAAGCTGACATGTTTCCATTGACATATCCCCAGCCTCTTTAGCTGATATGAATAAAACAGTTAGCAACCAGAGGCTGTAATGTAAGGAGGAATTCACCAAGTTCTGCCTACTGGTCCCCTCCACCTTTGTGTCAATATATACGTGAAAACAAGGATGGATTGAATCCAAGACCACCACCCCGGGTTCAACGCGATTGCATTCGCTTTTCTTTCCCAATTCGTAGGCTTCAAAAGACCCGCTCGGCTTAGATCCATCGAGCTGAATGCAGTTCCCCAGCCACGATCTTAGCTCTGCCTGGGCTTGATCAACCTCTTGCCTTCTAGCATTGCAAAAAGAAGTGGGTGGGTTTGGTGCATTTAGCAGGCTGCAGGAAATGCATTTGGCATGTTCTGGGGCAAAAGCAGAATGCAAGGGGCGAAGCAAGCATTGCTTTAAATTCCTACCCAGCAGCTACAGTTTTTTCCATCTTTCCTCTACAGTAGTGCAAGGTGTCCGCTTCAGACTGGGACCCTACTGTGAGGATCAGGGGAGTCTTAAGATCTGGATCAGAGTCTCTGCATATAGTCGAAGCTAAAAATGGGGCAGGGGGAGACACTGCTGCTAGACAGAGATATAAACCAAGGCTGTTTTGGCTGTGTCAGAGGACAGGCGAGTTGTCCCTTTAATAACTGTGAAAAAAAAGAGGACAACATGTATCTCAGGTCCTGCAGAACAAATTGCGCTTGCTATTCCTCTCCACCTTTTCTACGTAAGTATTAGAGGGCCCAGGAGCCGTCTGGTCAGTCTTCACCATCTGGTCAACCTTCATTGACGATCTTTTAAAACTGGATTGAAAACAGTGTTGCCCCAAAACAGGTTTGCCAGGGGTGTTATTTAAAAACTGACCAGTAAGTCAGGTTTATGGGGTCTTGGAGAGTTTTATTACCTTAACTGAAGAGAATTAAATTAGCATGATATTAAAAAAGATGATGATGATGAAGACAATTAGAAGCCATCAACTAGTCATTAAAAATAAGGCAATTTAATGACTGCTTATGCTTTTATGGTCCTCCTAAAATCAGTGAGATGGCTGCAAGAGAAAGGGCTGTTATAATTGCCTCCCATGAAGCTTGGTCCTGCAAAACTCTGTTGCACAAACACAACACAGCATCCTTCTATACCCTGGTCCCCTCCAGATGTTCTGGACTGAAACTGGCCACGCTGGCTGGGAGCAAGGGGAGTTGCAGTCCCAAGCACCCGGCTGGGGAAAGCTGACACATTCATTTCAATTTCAATTCAGCAGGAGGAGCTGAGCTGTCACCAGCACAGGAGTGAACGTGGAACTCCTTCCGTAGGCATAGCTCCATTCATCAGAACTAAACAGGCCTTGGATGTAAAAACCTTTCATGATGATTTTTGCAGCATCAAGTGAAGAAAAAGAAAAAAATTGGGGTGCTTCCAGACTAAGATGTTATTCTTCCAGCACCCTGCATCAAGCACAGATTTGACAGCAGGTGGGAGCACAGAAGAAAACATTGCCTTCCATTTGTAACTCTCCTGCCTCTCCTCATTATTTCTTCCATTCTTTTCCCTCTTCCCCACCCAGAAAGAGAGAGAGAGAGAGGGAATATTGGCCTGGAAGTACCCCAAATTTTGATTTCACAGGGAATGTACAAGAGTGGATTCTTGTGCTGCATGATGACCTTGGGAACAGACACCCAAGTGCAAAACAGAAGAAAACAAAATATACAGGCACCGTGTCATTTGGGAAGTGTGCATACACATATAGATAAATAGCCCCCCCTCTTTTTAACCCGCCCCCACCGTCTCACTCACACGCATGCTGCACACAGAGAAAGAGAGAGAGAAATAGGAATTCGATATAATAGCTTTTTCTATTTTAAATAAGAAAAGGGGTATTCTACACACACATACACACACACACACCCTTCACAACAAATGCAGTACACGTAAATTTTGTAATTGGCTATCTTTACAGGTATCTGACTATACCTGCAGCAGGTGGAATAGAACTACTTCAGGTTGGAGACATGCTCATGTGACTCTGGAGAGTAAATAAGATTGCACAAGATGCAGGTCCGTACATGATGTTCCTTACCGGTCTGTGATTTCAGGCTTACAGGTGTTCCCTCCCCTCGCGATCCTTTTTAGTCTTCACTTCAACATATTTCCCTTAACAGTTTTGTGGTAGACATGACAAGAGGTTTTTGACCAACACAAGCACTTACACATTTCTATTAAAAAATAGTGCAAAATTTCAACATTTATATAAATAACTCTAAACCCCTGCTTGTTTTTTTAATTTTTTTGTTTCTCTCTTTTTTTTACAATGTAATACATGCTTTTTTGAGTTGGCTCTCAAAAATTGCCATGTTTTTATTCTAGTTCAGAAAAAACACAACAAAAACTTTTTTTCTCAATAGGCCTCTTCTAATATAAAAATACTCCTGCTTCCCCAACACACATACAGTTTCTCTTATTTTTAATATATATTTATATATATATTGCAGATCTTTAAACAAACGTTTTTGTGCAAATATTTTTTTCTTTAAAGTTAAGTGAAATAACAAAAAAAAAAAAAACTTGTAGCATTCACACACGCAGCTCAACTGGAAACAAAACTAGGGGGACGGGATAAAAGGACCGCTGAAGATTTCTTTAAAAAAAAAAAAAACTTCTAGACAGAGCTCAACAAAGAAATGTTTTTGCAGGCTTTGTTGGCTTGTGCATTCAAACCAAACATAACATGTAAATATTTATACTACACAGAGGTGGAGAAGGGTGCTTTGCTTCGTACACTGCTTCCCCGTCGCTCGACATCTCTCCCCCATACCCATGAACAAGAAGTGCAGAGTGTTCTATTCCATTCTTTTCTGTTTTCTTTTTAAAAGGGGTGCCCTTTTTGCTTCTCTTTATCTTTGTTCCATGCCATTGTGCTCTCGAGGCTACTGATTTGTGAAGAGGAATGGAGTCTGCCCCCCTCGAGTATCGAGGACATCCCACTGTTGTTCTGCTGGTGCTGGTAAAATGTCGAGCCCGGGAAATGGCCGATCACCTCACTGTACGTGGGGGGCGGCCCCTCCATCCTGCCGTTGCTGCCATAGCAGGTGGCGCTGATGCCCGAGTTGCTGCTCGGAGGGCAGGGGCCCCCATAGACTGAGTTATCCATCAGGTCACTGTCAAAGATGGTTCTGTTGGGAGGTGCTCGGACTGACTCCCGGTTCAGTTCCATTTGCTGTTCTGGGTCCCGGAGCTGCAGCGTGCAAGGCCCCTGGTAAGGAGGGGGCTCTTCTCCATCAGACAGGGAGATGGTGGGCGGCAGGTCGATTTCATGCTGCATGTAAGGATATGTTGGCTGGAACCTGTTAAAGCGGTCCCTCTGCAAGAAGGATGGGACAGTGAGTCTGTCGGTAGGTCTCGACGTGTAGACCTGCTGCTGGAGAGGGAAGGGAAGGGAAGGGAAGGGAAGGGAAGGGAAGGGAAGGGAAGGGAAGGGAAGGGAAGAGAAGGGAAGAGAAGAGAAGAGAAGAGAAGAGAAGAGAAGAGAAGAGAAGAGAAGAGAAAAGAGAAAGGTGTCACTTCATGTTTCGTGTGCCCTTCAAGAAGCTGTGCTTTGTCCTATAATTGGATGCAGCTGCTCACCTCTGCTACACCATTTCCTGACACTGTGCTTTCCGAAGGCCACAAACTTCCTTCCTAAAATAGGAAGAAGAGGAAAAAGCTTCAGCATCCTTTCTGTGTGGTGCTATTTCCTCCCGTCCTCCCGTACATGGATTAATCCTTAGGAGTTAAATGGTGCATTTCAAGTCTTTCAAAGGCCTCTCAAACGATCTCTCCATCGTTGGTTCAGCCTCTCCATAGGTAAGCGGACTGGCAGGGTCACCCTCAAGATTGGAGAAGGGCTCTGGCTGAGGGACAGAGCACATGCCCCTGCAGCTTGTTCGTTTATTTATCCCACCCCATTAGCCTCATGGCTCCTAGGGCAGGTCTGTGGCATCTCCAAGTTGGGCTCATAGAAATCCTGCACAGTGAACAACAGACAAAATAGGCTGTTGCTTAACAGGGGCCAAGCTCTATGGCTGTCAGCATTAGGGACATGTGAGGGCAGAAACCCTGCTGCATTTTGGGCAGAAAATCTGCTGGATTCTCTGCTTTTGGCTTCCTGGACACTGCTCTGCTTTGTAGCAACCCAGACTCGGAGGTCCTGGTGAGGAGATCCAGCAGATGGGGCATTCACCAGGAATGGCAAGTCACACCGTTCTTCTGTGCCCACCGCTGCTGCCAGCAGCAGTGAGCAGAAGAAGACTGGCCACCAGGGATGGCGTCTCGGGAAGGTTGCTGGTTCTGTGACCGAGGGTCCGTGAGCATTCGCAGGCTTCCTCTCGACTTGGCTTGCTTTGCAGAAGCAGGCTGAGCACAAGAGGATGTCTGCAAATTCTGGAGGGGTGGATTGCAAATGGGGTTGTCCCAACCCTACTCAGAATAGCGGCTTCCCTGACAACACCTTCCAAGTTTTTGGCTGAGGCCAGCTTTGCACAAGGCTTTTCCAGCTCCTAGTTCATCCTCTCAGCTACTTCATTAGATGCTCGAGACAGGCTAAGCTGCTTCAGATCCATGCACACACGGATGCAAGCACAGCCCCCTCATGGGCACTTGGCCTGGTGGGGCAAACGCCAGCGCTCATGGCAGCTGACACCCTCTCCCCCAGTGGGAAGAGCAACCCCTTAAGCACTGCCAAAAAAGAGGACCTGCATCACCAAAAAGAGCACCAGAGCTCTGCACAACATTTGCACAGTTTCACATTTAGGAGTAATAACCACAATCTAAATAGAAATACAATACAGCTGTCCATAGTAGAGATCATGGTGACCAGGTGACCTACGTGCTTGTCCACTAACTGATAATGGGCAACCTAATACCTGCATATTAAGGGGAAAGGCATACAAAAACACTATTTCCATGAGGACTTTTTAAAAAGGTGCAAACTGAATGAGTGAACTTCAGAATGAAGTTATTCTTGAAAACATGTCAGATTTCTAGAGTATAAAACAGTTCTGTCTCTCGCTACTGCTAAGCTACCAAGCCAACACAGACTGCCAGTGGATAAATGTACAAGAAGAAAATTGTGCCTTTCTGTCTTGAATTTGTTGCTTAACCAATAAGTTGGTCTCAAGTCATTTTCCCAACATGAAATGCTATTGATGATATTAGCTTGACGGGTCTTGGCAATAGTTTCGAAAATTGACTCAGGTTTGCAAAATGTAAGTCATCCATGACCAAGATCAAGTACCGTATCACATGTCTGGCATAGCCATTCAAGGCATCACTCCTTCCTGATCCAGAACTAATGCATCATTAACTTGATTTGGACAATGCATTCCCTTGATTATGTTTGTTTGAACCATTCTGTGTTCTAGCTGAAATTGTACCATACGTTTTCTCTTGTGCTAGTGCCTGTTTTTATGAATGTTTGCTATATTATTACTGTATCCATTTTTATATGATTTTGATTGCTATAACCCATCTTGGGGCAGCTTCTTTCCTGAAAGGTGGCCTAGAATCATTTATTTGAAAAATAAATAGAAGCACCCAAAAGGAAATGCATGTGGAACATCTTTCTGTTCACTCCATTTTGCTATCCTTTCCGTATGTTATTTGGTGAATTGAAAATTCTCTTCAGGGACTGTATGGTTCTTTTAAAATAAGGACTCTTCCTTCCCAAGTCCAAGACAAGCTTGTAATTTTAGCACCCATTTCAGAGGTTAATCCACATTTGCTTAACCCCAATCAATATCTTCGTCTTTCCCGATTTTACCTTTAATTCACTTTGCAAGTCCTTGAAAAGGTCATTAAAAGGTGCTGGTTTGGAGCGGATCTGTGAGGTTGGCATGAGATGGAAGCCACAGTTCTATCAAATTCAGTTTATAAGCAATTTGGGAGTCCAGTGCAGTCATACTTGATTTCAAAAAGAATTTCTTTCAGAAATCAAAGGTTTTGCTAAACCAGAGGCTGTGGTGCACAGCAGGACAGCTCAAAACCATCCAGTAACATGCTGTAAATTCCTCTGGCACCCAGGGCCCTATGAGAACTGCAGGGTGTCAGGGCCAATGGATGAATGCCAATGTAATAGGGCTAATGTACAAAGGGGGTTGCAGGGCAGCGGGTGGAAAGGGAAAAAAGAAGGGGAAAACCACACTGGGAACAGGTTTTATACTTCTCGCCATGCAAGTACCATTCCTAGAGCATTCTTGGAAACCAGTGGGATCCTTCGAGCACTGCTTCCTAGAGCGACCTAGGAATGAAGCTGCTATGGGAAGAATATTGCTAGAGTATTTCCCCTTGGCTTATTTTGGGGTAGGGGTCCAAGGTGGTGCCAGACAGGTCTGTGTGAGCGCATGTGCACGCTTTTTGCACACCTGCTTTGAAGAGGAGTCAGATCCATGCAGTGTATTCATTTATACACCTATCACCCACATTCAGAGGCCCTATATAGCTATGACCATCTGGTGTTAAGGGGAAAAAAACAGTGGATGACTACCTCCATCATGACTTTCCTATGTGCTTTCCTGGGGCATCTGGTCTTGTTTTGATTAAACAAGGCAATCCTTGCATTCTTATTGCAAGTGCGCTTACACAGAGCACTCTGAGCCAATTAGGGATGCTCATTTATTTGAAAAAGGTAAGATAAAACAAATTCAACCCCATTCATTTTCAATCTAAGTTAATGCAAAAGATCAAAACTGGAGGGGTGTAAAAGAGCCTTCATTTCCAGCTTCGTATTAGTCCAGTCTGCTGGAAAGCTGCCTGGCACAGTGCCCATGGGGAGTCATGCAAGGGCTGCAGTGGATAGAAAACACCAGTGTTGTAAGCAAAAGAAGATTGGATGAGTCTCTGTTGAAATCAGTGGGGAAAGGGAAAACAAAAAGTATAATGCAACTAATGTGGCTTTAAAAGTCAAAACAATTTCCCATCCATTGTGTATCTTAAATGCCAATTCATAGGCTCCAGGTAATAAGCAATACTGTTGGCATTTTGCATGTGGCACCAATTGCCTAGCCAATCCATTCTATTATGTTGCATTTCTTTTTAAACCTGGACTTTGCACGCAAACCTCAAGGTGATGCTGCTACCAGAAAGAAGGGAAAGAGTGATTTATATGGAAATGAGGTTCTCCATATTTTCCCTTTCCTTCTGTTTTCTAGCAAACCTTGTCTCAAAAATGCTAAATATAAGATAAGGGACTGCTTTGGAATGAAAGATAATGCAATGCCAATGTTGGTTTCATCTGGGATACTAATTGAGTTGCAACATTTGAATGATGCAACTAATATAACATCCATATTTCAGAAGGCTGTTGTATGCAGTTGGGGAATTAGACAGTTATT
The DNA here is from genome assembly GCF_004798865.1 of Varanus komodoensis. Taxonomy (NCBI): domain Eukaryota; kingdom Metazoa; phylum Chordata; class Lepidosauria; order Squamata; family Varanidae; genus Varanus; species Varanus komodoensis. The sequence goes on along the minus strand of NW_025336481.1, from coordinate 12,110,958 downwards.
CAGGTTGGCCCTGAATCTTAAGTTTCCACTTTTAAATTAAAATGCTCAAAAGCCACAACAAAGAAAAACTAGAGGCACACATAAATGCGCCCACAGACAGTTCAAAAATAGAGATAAAATTGGATGTACACTGTGAATTTTCAGGGAAAGTTTTTCATGTAGTTTTCACCCTCTGCTTCACCCAGTGAGCCTTCATTTAAGGAACAAGTAATTCTAAGAAGAATTAGAGAAATCTTTCTTCCTCTGAGCCTTGTGATGAGATTTGATCATGCAAACGTATTACCCCTATGGATTATAACCTTGTTACATAGCAACACTTTCCCCTTTATGCTTTAGAAATGTTCAAAGCATGATGTGCCCCAGATCAATTACAGCTGCGACCCTCCTGTACGGTGTGGCAATATTATTTTAGTTCAGAGTCTGAGAATAAACCCCACTGAATCATGAGGACTTACTTCTGGGTAAATGTACAATGGCGAGTCTGTGCTCAGGACTTCACAGAACAGCAGCTCTTTAAATGCAGCTCTTTTCTACAGAAAGAGCTGAAGGGCAGTGGTAACTGTGGTTCTGAGGATTGCATCTTTGCATGTCTGGGGCTTTACTTGCTCCCAGAGATAGCCACACGCACCTTGCTTGGTTTTGCCAGCCCTTCAATACTGCTGGCAGCTAGTCCTGAATGGAAGATGAAGATCAGACCTGTGGCTTAGGAGAGGCAAATAAGCAATGTGAAGCAACCATTGTATGGTCAAGGTGGTACCTACGCAATTCAGCTTGGCTGACTTTTGAACACCAGCCTGCAAACAGCGTGAGCCACTCAGCAGAGGAAAAGTCGCCATGAGACAAACAAATGTTTATTTTTCATCAACCCATTGGGCAGATTCACTAAGTGGTGAGTCTATCACTGCCTTATGCTCAGTGGTTTCTATTTAATTTAGCACTGGGCAATGCCATTGTGTTATCACATCTGCTACTCCAATTCTTTCGGCTGAATATTCTAGTGTGGGGGGAAAGGTAGATGGAGGCAGCGGAGGTTGCCAGGCTGCTGAAAAACGGGTTCCTTGATGCGTGATTTTCCCTACTACACTTTGGAGTCTTAGGAGTGCTCTGCATAGAGCAAGCCTGCGTTTTTATTCTGGATACATTCAGCCGGACTGAGGTTTCCACTTTCCAGCACTGGCCTTACAGTTTGCACAGTATAGCTAAAGGTCAAAACAGTACCCCCATTCCTAATTTATTAAATGCTTTAATATCCACTATTTAATGACATTACACCCAGAAATTACAGAACGACATTACACCCTAGAGAGCCAGTGTGGTGTAGTGGTTAAGAGCATGGGACTGGGACTCAGACGATCTGGGTTCTATTCCCCGCTCGGCCACGGAGCCAACTGGGTGACTTTGGGCCAGTCACAGACTCTGAGCCCAACCTATCTCACAGGGTTGTTGTTGTGCGGATAAGATGGAGGAGGAGAATGATGTAAGCTGCCTTGAGCCCTTTGTAGGAAAAAGGCAGGATATAAATCAAAATAAATAAATAAATAGAGATTTGAGAGAGAAAAATGACACTCCTAGGCCTGCTGCCCGATAAAGCTGCTTGAATGTTCTATGGTAAACTAGCCCTGCCTTTTTGTTTTAAATTGCAATAAATAATTATGAACCATCAACTTATTCGGTAGTATTTCTGTAGGTCAGGGATCCCCCAGTGCTTTTGGCCAGTAGACACGTTTGCAATTTTGAGAGTCTGTCGTGGGCACTGTCACAAAAAGACTGCCTTGGAGGAAGGCCTAATAATTCATAAAATGGCACCCATGATGGGCATGACCAGTCATCACTCACTCATTTCCCAGAGAGCAAACAGATGAGATTTAAACAAATTAACTTGTCCAAGAATTGCAGTACGAGGCAGGGGTGGGATTGAGCTCCAAAACACAAATTCCTTTTCAACTAAAATGAAGATGATGTGGGAGGGCAGCCTTTTGCTTTGTTGCACAGCAACCTCCGAGATGATTAATATTAGCAGCAATACCCTTAAGAAAATAAAAGTCAGGAGGGGAAGAGTCACCAAGCGAGTGTCCAGGGGCAACACACTGGAGAGCCCAGTGCTAGAAAAACAATATTTAGGATGATTTACAAAATGATTAAAGGTGAGCAGTCTAAGTGATTGCTGATGAGAATTCCCCTGAACTCAGGGGTGTCCAATCATCCAGTGCAAGACAGGAAGAGTGGTGGAGGCAATGTTTGCTTCTTCATCCATCTGTCCTACAAATTCTCTAAACTGGCTACCAAGCAAAGGAGAGGAAAAAAGGCTGGAAGAATCTCAGAATGACTCACACCTCTCACACTAGAACACCCCCTCTCCCCTTCCTGAGGTCGCTTTTCCGACCTCAGAGGGCAGCTGACGTGGTTCTTTCTGAGCCAAGGGTGCCGAAGAATGGGGGACCAGAACCCCCACTGAAAAGTTATGCACAATTTTCAAAACGTGTCCCAAATGTCATAAAGGTGCCTGCTCAAGACCCCTCTTTTCAGCCCAAGCCAAGCTAGTCTGGGCCACAGTCCTGAAATAGCTGTGAATGCTGGAATATTGTTTTTGACTTGCCTTCATTTGGTTCCCAGTGAAGGGCAAATTGTGTTATGTCCCACAGGGACTGCTCCCACCCCTGTGCAATTTCCAAAATGTCGAAGAATGAACTGAGCATGTGTTTCCTGTCCAACTAGGCACACGAAGCTGCCTTATAAAAGAACCGCTGGCTCGATTAGGTCATTCTGCTTCTGTCCAAGGACGGCAAGATTCCCGGCATTGCCCAGGAATCTTGCATAAGAGCCACTGATTTGCTACCAAAGCTACATGATCCAGAGGGAGCAGCCACTCAGGGTGACTTTAGATTTTTACATTTCTAGATTTCCACTTAAAGTCAATGAAAAAGCAGTACCAGAAAGAGAGCCCTCGTTTCCAAATCACAACAAGGACTTGTTCTACTTTACTCTGCATTGATCAGACATTATCTGAAGTACTGCATCCAGTTCCGAGTACAACATTTTAAGAAGGATGCAGAGAAATTAGAGCTGGTTCAGCCGAGGCTGAGGAAGAGGGTCAATGGTAAAAGAACTTGGTTGAAGAAAAGAGGGCTCAGGGCCAAAATGGACTTTATTCATGTATTTAATATGCTGTCCCTTATGCATTGCGTCTCAGGACGAATCAAAATATGATAAAACAATCCAGTATAATAAAGAACATATAACCAGTAAAATAAATTAAACCAAAAGTGACTGTTAAAACATTAAGATACTAGTTTTTAAAATAACGATTGAATAAAAAGGTTCTTTGAGACACAGGTGGTGGCCGAGTCCCTTTCTTTTGCTCTTTTCTATTTACTGCAGAGTAGTCACAGAAGACCTGATCCAGCCAGGGGTGGGTGAGGGCTTCAGACCCTCCCTCCTCCACTAAAGGGTCAATCCAGATCATTCCCATGCCTGAAACAGTTACAACAGAGCAATCTGTTTGCAATGAGAGATGATGATAGCATTCTTGAAATAAGGAAAGTGCTGTCACACATAGAGCAATTGACCCATGAGGAGATCAAAGAGGAGTGCAGATTTCATAGGGGCAATTTGGCAATGGAACCAATGGTGTGGGGTTGGTGGGCTTTCTCTTGCTGGAGTTCATGAGGCAGGGGTTAGATAGTCCTCTGTTGGAAATACACCAGCACAGGCATTCCTGCACTGAGCAGGAGCATGGATGAGACACCCAACAAGATGCCTCCAACTCTGACCAAGCTATGATTCTCAACAGGTCACTCTGTGTACTCCTAGCATCACACACTAGAGGGAGCTTTGCTGTCCTTTATAAGTACACATTTGTAAGGTCCAGTATTTGTTATTATGTGTCTCTGACTTATGGAGACCCTATGAATGAAAGTCATCCCAAGCGTCCTATCCAGGACAGCTCCAATCAGCTCTCCTAAGTTCAAGGCTGTGGCTTCCTTCGTGGAATCAATCCATCCCCTATTTGGTCTTCCTTTAAATCTTCTGACTGCACAATGATCTTCTCCAGGGAGTCTTCCCTTCTCATGATGTGCCCAAAGTAGGACACCATAGTTCTGTCATTTTTGCTTCTAGGAAAAGCCATGGCTGGAGTTGACGTAGGTCCCACTTGCTCATCTTTCTGTCATGTCAGAGTATTTACAAAGCTCTCCTGCAGTGCACGTATACACCCAACCTAACCACAAATTAAGGCACAGTCCTGCCCACATTTCAACAGAAGTCCTGTAATTCCTTGGCTGACTGGGGCAGGTTGGCAGTTGCTGGATCCCCCCCCCCCTTTTTTTTTGTTTCAAAACATGCATTAGATTGAACTCCTAGTCACTGAATGCTGGAGGGAGGCAGCTTGCAGCCCAGACTGTGAGAGCTTTTGCTCTTTGGACTAACGCTCAGCATAGCAAGTCTTTCAGAATTGCATTCTGTGTCTTGATCAGCAGATGAAGTAGTACTGAGATGCCAAACTAGTGACAGAAAGGACTTTCCACCACAAATGGGTGGGGAATGGAGGGAGATAATATTTTTGGATCCCCTCCTGTGCACTAAGTGAACGAATAGGAATCTCTCTGTACAGTTGCATGAAGGACAGGATAAAACTGCCCTGTTCCAGCTCTGCAAGGAACCATTCCATGGGTGAGAGTGCTCAGGGATGGCCACCCCTACCTGCAGTTCGGAAGGAGAGAAGTCACAACGATCACCTGACCCCGTCGATGTGCTGCATGTTCAGGTAACTGCACAAGCCTACCTCTTTTTTGGCCATACAGACTTCTGGCTACATACTCTAGATGCCCTTTAATACGGATTTCTGACTCCTTGGACCCTCCTGCTGTACTCAGCGTTGCAAATGGAGAACCTGCTTCCTGGAATTTTGGGGCCACTCTCAGCTGCATTCCAGAGTGGTGCTGATGGGGATCAGGGGGCCAATTCTAGGTTTTGAGGGGCTCTCAGGAACTGCCCCCTTGTGAGCACCCTCCTATGCTGTGGATCCCAGGACTCACCTGGGAGCAGAAATGACCAGTGGCTGCTGCCAGCAGTTCCATACAACAGCCTCGAGGTAGCACTGCTCCAGGGCATTGTGGGAACTGTAAATGGCAGCCTGGGAGAGGTGCCATTTTGGGGGATTGAAATGGCAGGTCTCCTAAGGCAAGCATCAATGGACACTCAAGAACACTGCTTTTGTGCTTCTAGGGAAACAAGGGAAGAAGGACAGCAAGCAGCTGTAGCATGCTTAGGATTAGCGGGTTGGGAGGTGTGGGCAGATCGGCAAGGGTTCTCCCCTGCATAGCAGTTCATCCTCCTTCCTAGGCAGCCAGTGACTGTGGGTGGAAAACCCATGGAATCCAGCCTCACAAAATAAGCCCAAATGTAACACTAATTCTGCAGGAGGAGCTAAGCTTCAAAATGAGGTAAAGCACCACTGATTAGTACATGCAGTGAGAAAGCAGACGCTGCACAAGCCACAAGAAATCAAGAATTTGCAAGGAGCCGATTTCTGGATTGCCCAGAGGTTGGCTTTGTTGTCCCTGTAGCTTTCGGTTTAACACTGGAACTTTGGGGTTTACAGCAGCCCAAATCTTCTTAGCTGCATGACTGGGGAGTGTTTGAAATAAGATGGCTCTGTTCATGAAAGGGGGCCGAAAGTCAAGAAACTGACATGGGGATATTAAATTGCGGATGCCTGTTCTGTGACATTCACTGTTGTCATTTATCTAGCAAGTATCTATTTCTACTTACATAGCTGCTTTTGGTTTTGGTTTTTTTAATAGTAATAAAGCTGGTAGGTAGGATAGTGCAGGTCCTCTTGGGATCCAGCCTTCTCCTGTTCACTGCACTTCTTTTCATGAACAGTCGTGGCTCAGGAAGTGAGCCAAGCTGAGGGTAAGTCCACAAATATTTGCAGAGCTCTGGTTGTGCACCTGGCAATATTCTTCTGCAGCAGGTGCAGTGCAAAGGCCACAGGTCATGTGGTGTGTGGAAGAAGGACACTACCTGCACAGCGTTCACATCTGATTTGAGTCCTGGTGGGCACCTGTGTGAATGCTTGGCACCAAGGTGGACTCAAGGCTGTGAGAAAGCGAACCAGAGCCCAGGGAGCTGAGCTAAGGGGATCTGATGGATTTCCATCTCCAAAGAGGATTCCTCACACATCCCTACAGCTAGGCAGTGAATTGTTACTTTAAAAAATTTAATGTTCTTTCAGTTACTTTTGATTTTGTGATTTTGTGTGTTTGTGATTTTTTAATGTTCTCAGACCATCTATCTTGTATTTCTGCACTGCCTTTCTGAAGTCAAAAGTTAAGTAAATTAAAACCACAAGGCAGGATGCAATTTGGCACTAGTTCTGCTTCTGCAAAGTGATACACAAGGAAACATGATTGCGCTTCTCAGCCAACACTACTGGCTTTGTGTTAGGTGTTGCATAAACTAACACAATGTCATTAGAGTTAGCTCTAGTTTCAAACTGGATGCCACCCTCTATCAAAGCCACAGGAAAACAGCCTTCAAAACATAACCATTTAAAAGGCAAATTAAAGAGGAAAGAAAGAAAATGGGGACAGCTCACAACTCCAAAGGGGGCGAGTTCCACTGAGCGAGACTGGTGAGCAACACAAATGCAGCAAGCCACTTTGGACTGAGTGAGGGGACAGAAAGAGAGTTAGGGGTGGCGCAGCCCACTTACTGACGATAAGTTCTCCTCTCTCCTCCTCCCTTGGCTGTGCCGATTGATGAAGGAACGTGCGGAGAGTTTGTAGTGATTCAGCAGACATGTGATGACAACCACCATAACCATCATTACCACCACGATTATGATTATCTGTACAAACTCCAACTCCGCTATAAAGAGAGAGAAAGAAAAAAGAGAAGCCAATGTATTTGGAGGGGTCCAGAAATACAGAAAAGCATTAAATAAATTAGCAAACCTATGTAAAGGTACTTGGTATCACGAAGCAGGTGGAGAAATACCCTCAACAACCCGCAACAAGGAACTCAAAATGTGCAAACTCACAAAGCCTCTGGGAGTCCAGTACAGGACCCTCCAGAAGTTTGGTCTACATTTTCCATCATCCTTGGCCATTAGCTTTCCTGGCTAGAGGTGATGGGAGTCATAGGCCCAAGCATCAGGAGGGCTCCAAACTGCCCATCGCTGACTTGAAGGAACAGAGACAGTGAAGGGCTAACGAGTCCCATAAACTGAGTGCCATCGTTCCCAACCGAACGTGGGTGTGAGAATCCTTGCACTGCCGAAAACAGAAGCCAAACTGAAACACAGTCCGACTGAATTAAAATTAACCAGGTGATGGCAAGATTCAGCCAGCCAGGTTTGGATCTGTCATTCCTTAAGTTTTTGTTTTTTTGTTTTTTTAATTACAGGATCGAATAATACAAGGCTGTCTGGAAGGGCAATACAGACAATAGGTTCTCTGGGGCTTAACTTTACTTCAGATAACGCTGCAAGAATTTATGACAACTGAGCAGGGCTGTCCTGGGCGGGACATTTTGGAGGGTTTTCATACACAGGGTCACCATAACGACTGGACGGCACATAGCAACAACGATAAAGCTGCACGAACTCTAGGTTACAGAATCCGTGACATCAGAGACACAGCTTGCTTTGTTAGAGCTCCACAGACGAACACTTCCTGGGTTCAAGCAGTGGGTCCAGCCAAATGGGTCATGCAAAGTTTCATGACTGCCAGTGCGCAATCTGTTTCAACAAAAGGTGATGTAATGTCTGAATCCATTGTAAGCAAGGCTTTGGGTACATGGCCCTTTCGCACTGCCTCATGATGTGTATCAAAGGGAGGACAGTCCAAACCAAAGGAACCATGCTGCTTAACTGGCTTGCACTAGTGGCCTTGTGCCACTCGGTCCTCTGGCCATCAGTGCAACTAGGACAGGACAGAAGGAGATGCAGGCCTCCACTGGCAGCCCTCCATGCCGCTAGCCACGTTCCAGCCGAGCCAGTGAGAAACAATTCTAAGTGCTGTGCAAGCGCGTTGCGTTCCAAGCACAACAGAGTAGGGCTATGCGTCAATGAAGGAACTGTTCGTTCAGCCACCATCTGCAGCAGAGGTGCCAAACGCGGGCATTGCCAGGCACCTGATGAAGCTCAGGGCCCAGCAAGGGGTGGGCACTGCTGGCTCCTACAGCTCCTGGCCCCGTGAGCTGCCTTCCCTGCTGGCACGGCACGCTCGTTTGCCTGGCCCGGGAGAGCAAGAAGCTGCGGCAGAGGCGAGGGGAAGGAGCAACCGTTTCTGCTCACTGGCTTTCTCCCGCTGGGCAGCAGGAAGGGCCAGGGTGATCGCAGGGAAAGGAAGGAGAGGAGGAGGAGTTGACAGCATTACTCAGGGAGAAGCTACTGAGGACACGCTGCCTGAATCTGGGAGCTGGTATCGACCGGCTGTCTTTTCACAGACTAGTTAAATTTAATAAAATGTGCTTATTAGCAGAACCTAAATATAGGTGTCTTCTTTGGGGTGGGATGATGCTGGAAAGAAGTGTGAGATATCGCGTAATCTAATTAAAGGTGCTATTCATTGCTCGCAGGGAAGTCCAACGTTCAACCTTTTCTTCCCTATCTTCTGCTACAATCACACACCAAGAAAAAAAGGCTTAAATTGCCCCTTCCGAGAAGCCCTTGGAGGTGCCTTGAGGTGCTTAAAGCTTGCAGCTTGACTGGATGGGCTACACGAATCTTTTAGGGGCACATCTGCCAATGTGGCAAAACTTTCAGAACATGTACACCTTGAGGGCCATGCTTCCCCTCCCCAGACAACAAGACATTCCTCCAGAATTCAGCCTGTACCAAGCAAATTTGCTGAATGACACACAGCTGATACCAACAACAACAACAACAACGAAGTCTCGCCCTTCCGTTGGAAAAGCACAGGCTTTTCTTAACCTACGCCGATTCCAAGCCATTCCCAGAGGCATGCACATACCAGACTTCCAGACGTAATTTAATTCAGGGCTCCGTTCAGCCAGCTGGCAGTGGCAGCTTGAATGGCTTGAGTTGGCACAAAAGTGTATTGCAAAAGAAGCGGGGGGGGGGGGGGGGTAGGAAGAGGAAGAAATGCAACCCAAACCGCCAAGCAAACAAGAACAAGCAACAACACGCTACTAGTTAAACTTCAGTTGAGTATAAGGACAGAGAGAAAGGGAAGGAAGGAAGAAGGAAGGAAGGAAGGCCTTTGTCCGGAATAATTCCAAGAGTCTGAGGATACGGTGCCCTGGTGAGGTTTTCGAAGGGCAGAATTTGATCCTGGAGACGCAACACAGTCATGGTGTCTATTGTGAGACATCTGCCACATATTGTTATTCCCAGGCAGTTTTAGCCCAGGGAGATGCATTCCCTAAGCAGGCAGCACAGATGCCGCCTTTATCGAAGCTCTCCTTCCTGTCTGCGGGCCAAGAGATTACTGCTGCAAAGCACACAGATGCTCACCTGTGCTTCGGGCAGAAAAGAGACAGGAAAGTAGGTCCTTCCCTCGTGAGCTCTGTTTTGCATGGGACCCAGGAACGCTGGGGAGAAGAAATGGGGCCAGGGCTGAACGGGAGATGGGGCTCAGCAGATGAGTGAGGCCTAAGTAAGGCATGGCGTTAAAGGGGCTGTTTGCCCTTGCACGCTCATTAAAGTCCTTTAAAGTTGCAATGGGGTGAGGGATCATGGTGGAAAAGGGAGCTGGACAAGGGAGAGGCTGGCTGCAGGTTTTCAAGGGCTGCTGGACAGGATAACCACAAGAGCCCCCTCCCTCTTGCTGGCATGGTCACCAGCTGCTCTTGCTTTTCCTCCTCCTCCTCCTCCTCACTGCTGTCATGGCCACCACAGGCAGAGAAACAGGGAACCTCCTGCGCCTCCTTGGGGCCACCATGTGGCATGAGTGATGGGCAAGCAAGTGGGTTGCCAGGGTGATGGAGAGGACCATCACCTGGGAGAGCCTTTCGATGGGCCCCTGCTGCGGTGTGGACCCTCCACAGGTGCCTGTCCATGTACCTGACCCGTGATGCAGCTGACCCATGGCGTGGGGAATTAACCTTTTCTGCTCCCACTCTGCCTCTCCCCCAGTGCCCTCTGGCTGGAAGAGAAGCTGGCAACTCTGCAGCTCCCTCCTTTGGTGGCCAACCCTGACGCCTGGCTGCTATTTGAAGGGAGATGAAATGGGCATCTTGGCCCGGCACTGGCAGCCAACCTTCTAGCCAGGTGAGCTCAGAATATCCCGCAAGCTGTCATGATTACACAGCCGCCAAGGCAAGGGAGTGCTGAGCACGTGTCACATTTCCGCCGCACGTACGGCCACTGCCTGCAGAAGAACTGGACCTGCTGCAGGGCAGTGTGGGTGTTCTGAGCCATGCCAGCTCTGTTCCCAGGATATCTTGCACTGCGACCTGAAGAACGAGAACCTGCCGGCTATTTTAAGCCAATGGATGAGATCCAGCCCCTCCGTCTGTCTGTCCCACCAACAAACAGCACAATGCTTATTCTGTGTGCCCCCACCCCCAGCCGTGTATCTGTGAGGTTCTTCCTTTCAGTCAGATTCCTCGCAGCAGCTGCATCGATTACCAAGCTTTAGTGACTGACACTTCACCTCTCTGCAGTCAGCATGCGGGGGACACTCCGTGACATCACAGCTTACCCTGCTGAATGGGAATAGGCGGAATGTGTAATTTCTAAGTCTATCGCACTCTTTTTTTTTTGGTCTAATCAAAGAGAATGTTGCATGCCTGCTAACTAAGTTTAGGAGGGTAAATCATTTGCCTAGCTAACAGAACAAGACTTCTGGTGTTTAACATTTTCAGGCTATGGAAATGGTTTGGAAATCTGACGTGAAGCAGCATTTGAAGTATATGCATTTGTGAACTTGCGGTGTGTGTGTGCCTTTACCTTAGCTACTATTTTTAGAATGGCATTGTTGGCTAAAACTGGGAGAACATTAGGCAAAATGGGTTGGTAGATTTGAGGGCTCCTTACTTTTCTTTCTCCTTCTACCACCATGATCTGAACAACATAAAGCCTTAGGACAAAAATAACCCATTTCAAATTATTACAAGGGTTGCTTCGCCCATGCTCTGTGACAGCTGAGCATATGCAGAGTGCCCTTCTCAAGCCACTGAGGGACTGGACCCAGTACCAATGGAGGCAAGAGTTATAAGCTAGTCAACTTGAACACTAGTCTGTGTGTGTATGTTTAAAGCACACGGAAAGAAATTGGTCCAGGTTATTGTTGATGGTGGTGGTGATGATGGAAGAAGCACTTAAAGGAAGACACCAAGCACCATGGCTAATTATTTTTATCCAGGCCGTGTTCACAGCGAAGCAGTCATGGAAACCCTTGCGAAATCTGCTTTCATGGTTTGGAGGAGGAGGAGGAGGAGGAGGAGGAGGAGGAGGCATCTGGAACAGAAAAGACTATGCCTTGCTGTTGATTTTTAATCAATTAGTGAGTGCTGACTGGGTTAAAAAAGCCAGGGTGGGAAGGATAAACTTAATGGCGAGATTTCCTTCTGGCATCGAAGAGTGGCTAAGTGTCAGTGAAAGCAAATGAAATGCCAGGCGGACACCTCAGCTCTGCCACTCACTTTGCAGCACAATCTGCTGCGTACCACCTGCTGTGCCAGCCACTGGCTCTGTCCATTCCTGCTCCCCCAGAACTGCACTTCTGCGATTTCTTCCCAAAAGTGATCCCAATAACTCCAGTAACTCTAAAGCATATTCTTATTCAAAACAAAACAAAACCCACTGCCATTGCTTTAGCTTGATTGGCTTGTTTAACTTTGAATTGATTAATCTGGGTTCAACGTAACATATTTGCTGATCTGGCTAGTCAGCTGAATATGGTTTTTATAAAGGGTGTAACTTTTTATTATTATTATATGGAGTAATTTCACTATTTACATAATTTAACATCCAGCTTTTCATATCATGAGTAATATCACATAACAGCTTACGATTAAAACAACAAAACAGCAGCTGTATAAAAATCATTACCTCCTATAACAAATACTAGCAATAAAACATACTATAAAACAACTTATTTGAGGGGGAAACGGCAGGCCAAAACTAAAACTAAAATCAAAAAGCTTCTTTGAGCTGCTTTAAGTCCATGTGATTCAAGCAACGTAACCATGTATACAATTCCAAATTTAAAATTTGAATACAAAGACAGTGGGTGTCAACTTGCCCCCACCAGTCTGCTGAATTCAGTCAGTCCACTAATCTTGGTACCTATGGCAGCCCGCACTGAGCATAATAATAAAAAATAAAAAACGATGTTATAATCCTGGCATTTAAATAAAGCACGCGTGTTGGCAGCAACACCCCTCCTAGTCCAGTAGCCAACCTATTGAACTAATAAAAACACACTTGGCCAAGATAAATGAATTCGGTAAACTTACAACTGTTGACTTGGGGCTGTCTACTTAAAGGAAAGCTAAAACATAACTGGGAAACTGGCTGATAATTTTGTCCATGCCTGTTTTCTTCTGGTTCTTTTGATTCCACACCTCCAAATACTGGTGTGATGCCCTTCGTGTAACCCAACCCAAATTTGTGCTACCCTGATGATCCACACAGCAACGGAGCAGTATTTACTAAATGGTTTCCCCAATGTCTTCAGCATCTCTGGGAACGAACAATAGCAGTGGCCGCCTCGCTGGGACCAAATTTGTCGTGGGGGCCGAAGGACAGAGGCTTTGCCTGGCAACAGCACACCGCTCTCCCGCACTCTCCCGCTGCTAGCTTCCCTCACCGCCTCTCCATGCGCAAAGCAAGAGCACCATTCTCCATTCAGCGGGTACCATAAATTGGGCACATTGTTCCAAACACCTCCATTCTTGCCACAGTCTCTCACAGGGGATTGTCTAGCGAGCCTGTAAATAAACAGAGCCCTTTAAATCGCCTCCAAAACTGGGGTGGGGTGGGGTGGGGTGTGGGGGAGAAGAAGCAGCGCTTTCCTTTGTACCGTAATGAGATACATGTCCAAAAACGTGGCACAACTGGCGTCAAGGTTTGAGGAGGTGGGAGAGACAACAAAGCCCCGTCACACACAGGGCCGTCTGCCTCATTTGAATGTTTAGCCCTTTAACGCGAGGAGGGGGACACGCATTCAAGGGCCGCCTTTGTAAGGAAGGCCTCTGCCTTGCCAAAAGGGACGAGAGGCCACCGAAAGCATGACGCGCAGGGCGCTTTTGTTTCGCCGCCGCCACGAGGGGTTAAAGGTAGCAGGAACCCAGCCGGGGGACAATCCCCTTGTCTTTGCGCTAACTGCTCTCACCCAGGGCACGGCTGGCTGCGTCCTGGCCAGCTCCGAGCACTCTGGCAGGCAGACAAGGGAGCCTCGAGGGTGGAGCCCAGGCCGGCGGCTTTTGACAGCCGCGTCACACGCATGAGGCCACTCGGTACTTTCCGCCTGATGGGAGAGTCGCAGGGGGCCGGGATAAGTTCAGAGAGAAGCCCATGGAGTTGGCTGCCTGCCCCTCCCCTCAGAGCCAGTCCAATTTTATGAGAGCGTCTCTTTGAGGACAGGAAGGGTTCCCACAGAGGCTGTATGGGGGGAGCAAGGCAGTGGCCTGCGTTTCAGGAGAATAAGTGCCTTTTCAACACACTAGGATTTGCAGTGCGCTGTGCCAAAAGCAAGCCGGGGCGTTCTTTTTCCCTCCCGCAAGGGCTCTGTTTTGCTCGCTCGTTTTTGTTGTAGCTCTAAGACCATGTGCTTGACTTTTCACATCACCATCACTGTCTTTTTGATAAAGTTAAAAAGAAAAGGAAAAAGATGCAGTCTGTTTATTGGGGGAGAGAGAATCTCACATTTCAGTGGGATATTCCTGGAGATTTCAGATTATATGTCCTCTGAGCATGTCAGCAATAGTAATGGTCAGATGAAAACAGGCATCACACCAACAGAACTGCAAAGAGAACAAGGTACCTGAATAATTGGTGGCCATGGGATGCAGCAGCAGGTAATTCCTACACCTTGAACTCAGAGGGTCCATTTCCCCACCGTGGGGTGGGAAGGGATGCCCACATCTTTTTCCTGTTTATCTTTTATTCTTTGCCAGACTGTGTGAAGCCCTTACTTGGCCCTGTGACTATCCAAAGCAATGTAGACCATGGTGCAAAAATGAGACCCCACCCACTTTTTTTTAGTGGTGGCAGCCCATCCCTGGACCGCTGTTCTTGTGCTAAAGAATATTATTTTGGCACTGGGCTTTTTAAAATTGCCCCAGCTTTTTAGATATTTTGATGTTGTTTAATCTTACAACTATGGTTTTTGAAGTGATTTTAACAGTGCCTCTGTCATTAATGTTCCATGCTGTTCTGTTGTTTTACTATTTTACTGAGATGATTGTTGTTTTAAATTGCTTGTTTCAGATGTTAACTGCTCTACAAACTTTTCCAGCTGAAAAACAGAAAGCAAGGTGAGGACAGATACATTGATACAGATAGTATTCTACTATCAAACAATTTTTGGAGTGTTAAACATCGGTATTTTGTATACAATTCATTAAATTAGATAGCAAAACATGTTTACTACTGGCTAGTTAATCAGTGGATTTGTCAAATGAAATGGTTTAGCAACTGAAAATTATTTACTCTCCTGGCAGTCCTAGAATTCTTGAGAAAAAGTATTATCAGGGTGCATGATATGCAGGCAATGCTATTCCAACAGTTTTACCACACATAAACCAGCATGAAAAGTGGGGTTTAGCACTGAATATGGCTGCATTCAGAGCCAAAACAGGCATTAAAGACATCACTATGATTTTCTTTCTCTCTTTCCCCCCCATAGAATAGACAAAGGAGCTTCATCTGAGTTGGGTCCCTAGTAGAAGGAACTTTATCCTTCTGCCCCCTGTGGAGGGTCTCATTTCTACAATCACCATTGTTTGGCCCCTGAACCTACCAGCCACCAACCACTTGTCTTCATGCATGCATAAATGTACATGCACAAACACCTACACACAACTTCTCTATACGGATCAAGGATTAAACTATTCAGAAAGCCCATGAGCTGTGAATGGTATAAAACACTTCTTAAATAAATAAATAGGGTGATGAACAAAAGATGAAAACTGCCTAAAATCCTAAAAGCTGATAGGCATTTTTTCAAAGCAAAGAATGTGTACACACCTGCACATCAGTGAGCAAACTATTTTCATGCAACAAGCATCCTGTTAAGTCAAAGAGTAGAGTCTTTTGCTGACAATGGAAAGCACAGAAGGTAGGGAGCACTAATTTCCCTTGGAAGGGAATTCTAAAGAGTTGGCGCCACTCCTGAAAAGGCTCTGTTAGCACTGTGAAAGAAAGCCCAGGACTTCTGAAGTACAGGCAGGTATGCATTTATTGTGGTTGCAGGATCTGAGTTTCCTTACTGTTTATATTCTTGGTAAAGAATGGTATATTTGATAGAGGGAATATGAACCCATCAACAGCACCAAAAGCTGTCATTCATTCATCCCTATCATATAGATGGATTGGGAGTAACTCTTGAACATTAACATGAAGTGGGAATCATAGTCTTAGGGGATTAGGTTATTAACCTGGAGCTCTATTCTCACTAGATTTCTGTCCTGTTATCTCCTCCATGATGCCTATACTGTACTTAAACAATTATTGTGTGCTGGGGGGGGGGGGTCTCCTTTTTGCTGTAACCAATAAACAGCTTATGCATCACTACCTTCCATCTCATAACCACATCTTTCCTGCCACTATTTCCAGAGTGTACCTGTCCTGCATAATCTAGGAGCAGTGGAAGTAGAAAGGAGGCATCATGATATCTGCTATATATTTTATCTTCCCCGATCCCAGAGATACACAAAGGAGAGACTTCACAACAACCCTGCAAGGTCGATTAGGCTGTGACTGGCCTGAAGTCACCCGGTGAGCTTCATGACAAGTGGGGAGTAGGACCCACGTGTTCCAAATTCTAATATAGTACTCTGACCACTACACTACACAACAATTAGTGCTCAGGGCCATTTTCTTTTATTCATCAATTATATATTTAGAAGCTAGTAGATACACCAGGAGCTAAATTTACTTATTCAAAATACTAGTCAAAAATGTTTGGAGAGAGGAGCCCGTTCAAATCTAATCTCAGGTTAATATATTACTAGTGTAACCATGCAAAAAACTTGATCACTTTGAAAAAAAAAAAAGACCCTTGGAGGAAAGGAAATAAACTGCAAGAATTTATCATTCAGCTCACGTCTATTTATGTTGTGTGTGCTTTTAAATCCAACACATTTTGTATTTGGCTTCCTAATCATTGTCACTTTTCAATTAGAGGAGACCTCATTCCATTTTTCTCTGTAATTTCCCCCAGGGAAAGGTGATGGATGCACCAAGCTTTATGAGACGGACAAATGTGGCTTCAAAATGCAAAGTAAGGTCACACTAATTTAATTTAGCATATTTTTTACTCCTGAATACATTTCAGAGGCAGGTTCAGACACTGCATTGAAGTGACACAACCTGTTTCTTTGTATTTTCTGTCTAGACAAACAGTGACGCTTTGGGAATCCAGGCAGCAGGAGCACTGAGCAATGCATAGATTGATTTTGCAAATAAGTATTTTTCACGCATTCCCATAAGCGTTATCAGTTTCAAGAACTGAGTGAAAATACTCATCACCAAGGGTTGCCAGCACTCATACAATTGTCTCAGGAGTTTTTGCAATAGGCAGTTTTCTTCAATTATGGCTGTAAACCTCAAACCACTTTTTCCAGTGGGAATTAATGAGGCTTTTGCAGAAAATGTGGTTCTTGACGACCAGGGAACACACTGATTGCACCTTTTTCAGTATGATGGGCAGCATGGGAAGCTTAGCTGTGCATTGTGCAAGGGGCAACCACAGGTATGCTTACAGACATGCACAAGAAGTAGGCACCCACAAAATCTTTGCTAACAAGAATTTGCTCTCCAAAATCGCCTTTGTGGGGCAAATTCATTTTATCTATAGTGAGCAAATCCATAAATCCCCTTTGTGGATCTTAGTGGCAAATAGTCTCTGAACAAAGACTAAAAACAAAGCCAAAGATTGTTCTGACAGTAGTCAACATTTGACAGATTTTGCGAGCTGACACATAGTCAACATTTGACAGCATCTGACTAGTTAACACTCATTCTTTGACAGTATCCATCAGCAAGGAGAGGCCAGTATTTCATAGTACCCAGTAAGTCACACTCAAGCAAAACAGTATCTCACAGTAAACTTGCAGAAGCATTTTGTAATTCTTATCTTTACTTAATTCAGTTAATCAGAAAACATTCCTTGAATGGTCAAGCACAAACAATAGAATTTTTTAAAAATGGCATCAAATTAAAATTTTGAAATTCAGATATTGACGCTGGGCACAAAATTGTGAAATGGAACACTAAATAACGCTTGCGGAGCCAAGTTAAATCTTGCTAACATATTGTTAATTACTTGTTTTGAAATGCTATTGAACTGGTGTTTGAAAGGTTATTGTGTTGGTACAGTTTTCTTGATTGAGCGATATTTTGAGGTGGTTCTGAGCGGCACTGGTCATGACTAACTGGTGAAAGGCAGCATGCAAATAAAGAAATGAGAATGAAAGAAAAAAGTGATCTAACTTTATAGAAGTCTTCCTGCCTGATTACCTAGAGGCAACCCTCACTTAGCACAGATAACTGGCTGTGCTTCCATTTCCAAGTCTGTTGGAAACCACAGAACAGCTTTGGTACATATCAAACAATCACACACTTTGGAAGAGGGCACCTGCACACATCCTTGCAACCAGGGAAAGAGCATACCTGATGCTGAAACTCTAGAAAGGTTCTACACAAGGTGGCAGGTGGCTAAGGGTCAGCCAATGAGTTGGATATGCTCAAGAGAGATTTTTGGACTCAAACCCAGTCCGAAGCATTGACTACGAAAATGCAAAGCATACAAGGAGCTAAAAAACAAAAATGATGGAATGATGCACAGTCACAATTAACAAAGCTTGTGCATTGCATTGGATGTTGCACTGGACTTGGATGAATCAAATTCAAATCCTTGCTCAACCAAGAACCCCACAGAAAAGAACCCTCGCCCACAGCGTCAGTGTGTCATCTGCTAAATGGGAAGAATGATGAAGTAACTACTTAGCAAGGTTGCTGTGCAGATTGATAACACTGATCATGAAGTACTGCGCAAAATACAAGCAAAGGGTTCAATGCGTACGTGATTACTGATTGTGCTTAACCAATGAACTTAGTTTTGAAATTTCAGGAAGGAATGTGGTGATGTACTTGCTGTTCCTTTATTAATGTTTACAGAACTCCTTATTCTGCTAGGTATTTTCGTCTTGTTATGGCCACAGTGTAAATCGGGAGGTGGGGGAAGAATGGCTCGCCAAAGGTCGTGTGATGGGTATTTGGTGGAAATGAGAAAACAAGAGCCTTTCTGAGTCACAACCTACACTTAGCCACTGCCTTAGAACTCTGGCAACTTTGGAAACATCGCAGTCCTTTAGGCCAGGGGTACAGCTGCATCTTTGGGAACAACATGCGCAAGCCCTTCAGATCCCCAGAAAAGAAAGAGGAAAAGCATTTTCTGAGCAGGCTCTCTGGTTCTTCCCCTAGAATCCCTTGGGCTTCCTAGAACACATTGCTCAAAGGCTTGTCTCTGCCTTGGCATGTTCTACAAATATGACCCTTTCGGGAAATATAGAGCAGCTTCCTAGAGTTTTTTCCTTTTGGGAACATAGAGGCCATGGGTCCACCTAGCCCAATATTGTTAATGCTGACTGCCAGCAATGGCTTTCCAAGGTTTCGGGCAAGAGATGCCAGAAAGCAAACCTGGAACCTCCTTCATGCAAAACATGCCCTCTTCCACTGAGCCACTCCCACTTGCCCCTGATATTTCTGGAAAAGTTCCAGGTAAGGGAATGTGGGATGTCCTGATGCTAATCCAGAGTGGATTAGAGGAGAGAGAAGGACCAGAAGCCAGGATGACCGGGTGGCTTGAGAAGGGAGGCTGCTGAGACGAGATTCCATTTGATTCAAACAGGTGCCAGACCTCTGAGCAGAAGCTGGAGTTGAATAAGTGTGCTTGTTGGCTCTGTGCTACCTGTGTTATCAGAGTTGGCATGCCTGGGTACACCAGCTGCTCAGCAGCTTGAGCATGGGACCCATCCTGCGTGAGAGATCTTGGAAGCAGTTGGTTTCTAACCATATGTGAATAGTCTAGATGGTCTTTCTTGTTCTGTTCTCAGTGTGTGACCATGCAGTTGCGTCCCATGAGTTGTTTGCGAATGCCTCTCTATGAGTCTCCACACAGAGATGTGCAGCTCCCAACATCCCAGCAGAACCCAGTAAGGCCCTCAGTGCAGAAAGATTATGACCTAAACAGAGCATTGTTGCCCATTTTATGGTCCTCCAGAGAACAAAGGGAAGCAAGCAAAAATAGGTGCATGTCAAATTCTGCCGACTGTTATATTTTCCACATTTCAATATTCAGTTGACAAACTGGATGGGTCTGGTTTCTTTCCATGCATGGAGCCTTTGTTGTGTTAAAAACAAAACCCCCAGCCATTTCTGGAAAGCCCTGGAAATCCAAATGTGTTAGAAGCATATGCAGTCTTCCATGATGCTGAAATGCAATGGAGAGATACAGTGAAGCAAAATCTATTTCCTAGAACAACCTAAAACTGACCTACTAAATCCCCCCCTCCCCAGCACCCCCTCTCATGCACACGCAGACACACACACCCCCTTGCTGGCTAACAACCAAGTATGCGCAAGATCCAGCCATGTCTGGACTCCTGGCTGCCCACTAAGTCATGAGGGAGGGGGAATGTCTCAAATTTATGAAAATCTAATCTTGTTAGCCAATGCAATCTGTGTGACAAGGCAGGGGAAACTCATTGTCATTCTCACCAGCAGCCCCATGTGACTGACTTGCAACGGGCATGCAACTTCATTTATCTCAGCTCCAAGCACAGGCTGGGCCCAGCCAAGGTTTCCTCCTGATTTGAATGAAGACTTGCTTCGTTAGAATTGCAAGCCAAATTGAAGCAGACACATAAAGGAATAACACTGCACCAGAAGCCAGGTATAAATGCAGTAGCCATCAAGCATTTGCAAGCATAAAAATGGAGAAAATAGGTTCCCCGCCCCCCTCTCCTTTTCTCTCTCTCACTGCATATGGGTGTGTGTTTTCAAAACAAAGGCTCAACTCCCTTGATATTCTTGCCCCAAAGAATATTATTTTTCCTGACCAGAGGAAAATCTGTTGCTCCAAAGGGTCAAATGGCACTCAGTGCTGCTTAACATTATGCTTTGCATCTCTGAAAACAATACACGGTTCTCACCTTTTCTCCACGGATCTCAGGATGGCTAGGAGAGATATTACCCAAACGTTACGCTTGCAACCATCCTGTGAAGTAGCTGAGTATGAAACGGCCTTATACTGAATCTGACCACTGGGCCATCTAATTGAATCATGTTTATGCTATGAGGCAACAGCAGTACAGGATCTCTGAAGCAAGTTTTTCCAGCCATCCTTAGAAATGCTGAGGATTAAACCAGGGACCTTCTGCATGCAGCCAATATGTTGTGCATCACTGAGGGACAGTCCTTGCCCGGGTCACCCTGATCCTAGAGCCCCTTAGGCCTCTCCCCCAGTGTGCAAGCATTTTCCTGGAATGAAATGCCTGGAGAAGCTCACACCACACTGGCTCCCAGGCAAACATGAGGAGCACATGGATGTTCCCCACTGAGCACAGCTACTAGAGGGGGCAGCAGGGGATGAGGGCAACCTCTTCTGTTGCCCTTCCAACATTTCAGACCAAAACTCCGATCACCTGCAGACAGTACAAGGCCAGGCCAAGCCAGGCTGGCTGGGAGTGATGGGACCTGTAGTCCAATACATCCTGGGCATGCCAAGTTGGTCTACTGCTTTGCTGTATGCCTTCTAGTAATGAAGCCAATATTTTTAAAGGCGTTACATTTCTGTTTGTTTGAAAGGTAACAATATCACACCAGAGTCCTTTTAAGAAGTCTTAGAAATATCCCACCTAGACTCAATAGCTTTTCACTTTGCCAGTTAGCCCTAGAATGTCCTATTTTACACTCCTATTTCATTTAGTTCTTTAGATGCCTTCGCCAAATAAAATTGTTCAGGGGGCTACCTATCCAATGGGTTCCACAGCTAACAACAAATTCATTTAGCTTCTTCACCACCTCCCTATCTTCTTTTCTTAACACTTTTCATCTTACTGTCCACAACTGCCTAGGTAGCCGGTTTCCTTCTTCTGATGTTTGCAAAGAAATGTTAATTGCTTGTTTTAATGTATTTGGCACGATGATCCTCACATCCTCTCTTCTTTTTTCACTGGCCTGATCATTAACTCACATTTGTTTTTACCAGAGTTAGTTCTTTTTTTGTTCTGATGTGTGCAAGATCCCCACTTCTAAAAGAAGCCTTTTGTAGTTTCCCTGACTCTGCTCATTAGCCATGCTGGCATCCTCTAGAATGCACATGTACTTTCTTCTCCCCCATCCTCCCAGTGGGCTCTTGCAACCAGCTAAGTTGCTGCGCTGTGTGGTGAGATGCTCCCCTCTCTACAAGCCTCCCTTTCCTGCCTAATGTAAAGCAAGCATGCCCTATTTTCATCTGGCAAAACATTCTGAAAAACCAGGAAATGAGTCACTTTAACAAGGAACAAGTTTGCCTATTAAATATGGAAATGTGTAGTAACTTCCAGTGTTGCTAAGGCCAAATTTTAACAAGATGAAGGCAAAACTGGGCATATGGAGTGGAAATTGGGTTGCTGCATCACACAGTTGTTGCAGCTACTGCTACTTCTCCAATTATTATATAAATCAGCAAACCAGAACTAACAAGTCTGAGTGAGAAGGATGCCAGTAAAGAAAGAGGCCGTGAATTGCATGGATAGAGGAGCAGCTATGCAGAAGAGCCCAGAAGGTTTGCTGGACACTTAGTGGCTGACCGCTGTATGTTCTGTCTGGTGTTCTGATGGGCTTGGAGTTTTCAAGCTTTGCCAATATTTCTCCAGTCATTTCCATGCAACCTTGCAATCATTTCTAAAAGCTATTATATGATATATTCTTGCCTGAGAGCTTTCTTAACTGGTTGCATTTGCCCAGCTCTCCCCGCTCCCCCCCCCCCCCCCCCCGGATGGGAGGACATTCCGAGGATTAGAGGAACATTACAAATACAGTGAAAACCTGCTTGTCAAGGAGCACTGCATACGAACTGTGCTTTGCACAGATTTGTACAGCATTCCATGAGACAATATAAAGGGTCTTGAAGGGTTATTAGATCGATACCCCACCTTTTTTCTTTTGAAGAACTCAAAAAGGATTACATCATTTGCCACCTCCTGATCTCAGTCTTAGCCCCACAACAACATCCCTGTGAGGTGGGTTGGGCTGAGACTGACTGGCCCAAAGTCACCCCGGTGGCAGGAACTAGAACCCAGATCACCCAAGTCCCAGGCCCACCCAATTCTCCACTACACCACATGGGCTCTGCCCTGTTTTTCACAGACAAGGTTCATCAGGGATGATTTTCTTCTAAAAGTTATCTGTAGGATATAATCCTAAATCAGAATGAATTTTGTTCTTTACTCACTGCATGGCTGGAAGCTACTGGGGAAGAGAAGGAGGGAGTGTTCCTTGAACACTAAAGCTTCTCAAAAAAGCACAGACACCTGTGCTGAATTCCAGAGATTATACGGAATAGTTAGCAGAGAGGGGAGAAAACCAGAGGGATAAAGGGATTAAAGAGGATTCACAAAATATACATGAGTTGCAGGGTTGGAGAGATATACTGGAGCTTCCTATGGACACTATGCCAGCAAAGATTTAGCCAGAACTGTTTGAGGGCCAACACACTCCTTGCATCTGGGAGCCTCTTGGACCAAGATGCTCTCGGGAAAGCATCACACAGTCTCTGTTAAAATCGGTTAAATGGGGTACAGCAGAAAGCCTGACTGGGCCATTGGCACTCTGTGGCAATAAGTGCAAACATTTCACGCAGAAAAACATAAAATCCCTATTCCTGTAATGCATTTATTACGCCAATTAAAAGATCACAAAAATGTGCAGGCTTCTGAGACCTCCAGATCGCTTCATCAGATGTTATAAAAAGATAGTGGCCATTTATGAACCAAAACAGGATAGAAGAGGGTATGTTCTGCATTTTATGCACAGATGCACATTTATAAACAATTATAATTTCCACAGAAATGCAATACATCTCCATATACTGGGAAAGACTTACAAAGTGAGAACAGTCCCAACTTAAGTTCTATTTTTTTCCTTATTTTTCTTTCATACAAATGCCGTTCTTGCTCCCTCCCTGCACTACAAATTTGCACGTGTGCAAATTTCAAGAGATCAAACAAATGCAGAGAGAGAGAGACAGAGAAAGATAGAAACAATCAGGTCTAATATTGGTCAATGGCCAACTTCCTCCAATTCAGGGAATTAAGTGAAACAGTAGGATTCAAACATCTGAAATCAGGCCTTTACAGGTAACAGACCGGAACACCCAATAACTTCTCCTATTCGGCCCTGTGATTCCTGCTCGCCTTTAAATATATTGGTTTGCCAAAGTTTATTTTTCCTGACCCCACTCCTGTGCCTAGCAGCAGTCTGTTCTGTAAAATATTAGCTGATTAAGCTTTCTCTTACGTTATCTCCATGCCAGATAAAGGCACAGGGTAAGGAACTACCAAAAAAGAGAGGAGGAGGAGGAGTAAAAAAGGCTAGCAACCTCATGCTCCCTTCTCTTTCTATACCCTGCTTCAGTTTTCCTTATCTGTGCCAGAGATGACTTGAGGTCAAGTCCCTTCGGTTACAACTCTTGAAGTCCTTATTTAATAGTAGCACCTCTACATCAATAGAACGACTTCAAAGCAATGGATGCTTTGAGGATTATGATGATCACAGACTTTTCGGTGCTTCAGAAATGTTAAATAGCAGTAGGAAACATACTGCAGGTAAGTCTTCTCTCATTCCCAAGGGCATTGTAAGGTTGCATGCAGTCAAGTTTGTGTAGCCTGGTTCCTAATGTAAAGGTTTTCCTCCATGGAAAAAAAAATCCATGGAAGAATCAACATGAGAAGTGCAAGATCAGGATTTTGTCTGGGTTACTACATGTGTGTCCTGGATGCAAAATCCATGTGCACTTAAAATTATGTCACATTTCACCTTTATCCCCAAGATATACTTTTCCTGTGTATCCTTAAGCAGGGAAAAGTGTCCCCAGTGGGTTGGATCCCAAGGTGTCATTCCGCAAGCAAAAGAGGTCTTCTATTCACTTCAGACCTCTTGTTTCTTCATCTCACTCTATAGTGCTGCACAAAAGTACACCTAAATCCACAGATGCTATTTTGTTCCTGCAAGGATTTGTGTAACAACGTGCATAACATCTTCCACAAATGGACCCATGAGGTGCTGACTGCTAGATGATATGTGTGAATGCTTCTGGAGCATTGCTGCTATCTATTTTTCCTTCCATCCATAGTTCATTTAATCCAACCCAGTAACTGGGTTTGGATGACATGTTGTGACTTGCCGTGGGTTGTTTAGCTGATGATGGGCTATAGACTCCACAGATGCCAGGCTGCCTATGTAAACCCTACTCAGGGGTGTTGCCATGTTGTGTGCACTTTCTGGGTGTGGGTTATGTGAAGGTGAATCAACAGATCATAGGTTATATGAGGCTTGTTTAATCCTTACACAAACCATACTTGCTGAATTTGTATGACATGACAACCTCCGGGCAGAGATTGCATATTCAAACTGGCAGCTGCACAAAGTGTAGCCCTGCATGCACTGCAGCCTCACTGTATGTTAACAGCTCCCAGGTATTTTAAGAGGTCTGAAAGAGTAACCATCTTTGGGAAAGCAAATAAACCCCATCACATATCTTACCCAAACAGCACAAAAAAACCCTGAGTTTGATCTCAAATGGGATCAATGGGGGGTCGAGCATATACAGAGTGGCATAATCCTCTGGTGGATTATGGTGCTGGGGCTTGACTGGAATGCCACTCTGTTGTCCAGAGAGGTCACTCCATCAGCCCTGGCCTCTGCCTGTCCTCCTTTCCATCCTTCCTTCTACACACCAGTCCTGCATTTTGAGAACTGTGGCCATGGTCTTCTGAGCAGCTTTGCTTGTGTCCGTCTCATCTGCTGAATTACAGATACTTCCTTTTCTACCATGGCTATCACCACAGATTCATATCTAGTCTAACTATCTGCCCTGGCAGGAAATCCACTGGCACAGTATGTATGTATGTATGTATTGCATTTTTATACAGTCCAATATTCGAAGCACCCTGGGCAGTTCACAGCAATTTAAAGCATAAATTTAAAATATTTTTAAAATGAAATCAGGAATTAGGAGATCTGTTACCCACTGCAAGGCTATAGGCAAAAAAAAAAAAAAAAAAAAAAAAAACCTCTTTCCATGTACTCCAAGTTATATGCTGGAATGAGTGCAACAGACCTCAAAGCAAGCAAAATGTTCTCACTACGGAGGTCTAGCCTCACAGCTCTGGTAGCACATAATGCCCCACATTTACAGAATGTGGCTGCCATTTTGCTCACCAACCTGAAATGAGCCCCATTCCCAAGGTGGCCATGGGCCTGCAAGATACAGATGATCTTGTTTTCTTCTCCCTGCCCTTTTCCTTGAACCAAGGAGACAACACATCTTCCTCTCGGTCACCTCCAGACCTATATTTCAGAAGTGAGGACAATTCATATCTGTTGACCTCCTCAATGGACAATGTCAACAGAGAAATACAGCCACACATTTCAGGAAAGGTTGTCCAATCCCTGGAAGATGAACAGCACAGCACATTCTGGCCTACAGTAGGCCACCTCATCCAATGTGGAGATTTGGGTGAGGTGGCCAATGAACAATGAAAGATCAAATAAAAGGGCTTTCAGGAGGTGTTGAAAAAAGTACAGTGTTGGAGCCTCCCAGACCTTCAGAAGGGTTAGGGTTGAAGCTATTGGCTCAGGTCCTGCCCTGTGAAGCAACAGATAACTAGTTTTCAGCATGCAGTCCTTCAAACAGTAGAAGAAGGAAGTCTTCTTCTGAATCATCACTGCTCCATTAAGGAACCTGCACACATATGTGACCTGATCTTCTAATGTTCCAGCCATGGAGGTCAGCAGAAATCTAGTGCTTATCGCTCCAGAAAATGAGGGATGGAAAAAAACTATCCATAGTCACGCCATGTGTGCAAAAGCAAATACAATGCAGGAGTATCTTTCTGTTGTGGGTCCACAGCTGTTAAAATCTGCCAGAAGTTTCCACCTGTGCATCTGAAATTTCCAAGCCTTTGTTGAGTCTGAGGGATACACAATGAGCTACAGCCAGGGCATGGCAAGCACTGATGGAAATCCTCAGCATAAAGGATCTTTATATGAGAAAATTTCTCTATGATGGAAAGTGCACACAGAGCATTTATTCTGCCACAAATGCATGGTTTGGGCAACTGGGTATCTGATCCATGTATCCGCAGGGAAGTAAAAACATTCATGCAACATTTCACAAGTATTGCTAACATAGCACCATCAGTGTGATATGGAAGAAAGTAACTTTAAAAAGCAGAGTGTTGTGCATCAGGTTTACAAGCAATAGCATCCCATGGAGATCTCCATACCACACACAATTTTTAAATCACATATAACATGGTCTACAAAACATGTCTAGATACATGGTTTTGGAGCACATAAACATATTTTTATGGTAAAACTATCACCAGGGCATTTTGTTTTGAACTATTCTGAACCTGATGGGGTTTTCCCCTACTGTCTGGCTACAAGGGTAGTCAAGGGGATATTTTAATTTCCTGTACATTTAAATAAAATTAACTTGCAAATTCCCAGTGACTCTTTCCTGGGAGAAATGTTATTCTTAATACAGAGCACAAGTTTTAATGCAACCTGCAATTTTTTTTGACCCAGTTCTACCTAGAAGGTCACTGTTTGTGAACTTTAGCCTTATCCTAATGTTTACACTCTCTCTCTCACACACACAGGTATGTCTGGTTGGAACGCTCTACAACAATGATAAATTTTCCTATGACAAAAGGTCAGGCTTAGCATGCAGCTCTGCAAATACTTTCATTACGAAAACAGAGAGCTTCTGGGGCAAGGGGGAATGTTTACTCATTTGTAACTGACAACAATTTTTCAGTCCTCCTTTCATGTAAATTTTTCATTGAAGAGCAGGAAAATGTGTAACCAAAATAAGAGAGAGGGGCTTCAAAAGGCAGAAGCAAACAAGACAAAGAAGTCAAGCTGGGGTGAACATTCAGATTTGATAGGACCGGGCTGAACCCAGTGCAGAGGTGGCCCTTCCAAGCAGCAGTGAAGGCTCCATGTGCAGCCACTGTCCAGAGGTAGCAGCCCACCATGGGCTCAACACATCTTCTGGGGGGGTTTCCTACCTGGGACTGCAGATCAGAGGACGGACAGCTCACACCTGTACAAGTCTAACCCTTCAGCCTGGCTCCATTATACCCAAGAGCGAGGCAAGATGAAAGCATATTTCCCCATGCAAGTCCAACTGCGTAAGGGTGGGCACATGGGCCACGGGAGGCTCATTAGTCCTGTGTCCTCTACTGTAATTCTCAGGCACAGTCTCCAGAGTTTGTGTTATTTACTTATTTAATGGTTTTGCACCCCACCCCCCACTAGCATCTTGGGATGGCTTACAATAAAGCGAGCAGCATAAAACAAAACACCACAGCATCCGACAATTGAAATACTAAAATCCTAGTTAAAATCAATTGAACTTTAAAATGGCGGGAAAAGAAAAAGGGTTTTGCCTGACGCCAAATAGAATATAATGTGAGCGCCAGGCAAAACCCTCTGGGGAGCTTGTTCCATAGTTGGGGTGCACTGCAGAGAAGGCCCTCCTCTGGCTAGTCACCCTCCTGATCTCCTTCAAGGAGGGCTCCCAGAGCAGGACCTCCGCCTCAGATCTCAAGGGGCAGAAGGGCACATAGGAGAGAAGGCATTCCTTCAGGTAACCCAGACCCAAGCTGTTTAGGGCTTTGTAGGTCATCACCGGCACAAGCATTGGGCCAGGACAGGTCAGAAAACATCTTGCTGCCTGATGCGAACAGCTGGCTGCCATACTCTTTTTACCTCATACAGGGCAGCTGCTGGAGTGAGTCTTCCAATAGCTCTGGGGACAGGACTCCAGCACAGCTGGGGCAGCATTCTTGTTTGCTAGTGAGGAGGCAGACAGGATAGGTATGGCACACACAGCTCTGCCTTCCTAAATTCCACTGCCCAGCAGCATCTGCCACCTGGGGTGATCACCGCTCTTTAGCGAATGGAGGGCCAGCCCTAGCCCCATGTGTCCAGGCTGAACATCTGCAGCGGGAGGTCTCCTGTGGACACCCTGGGCCATTCAGAGTCTAAATCATGCTGAGAAACTACACAAATACAGCAGATTCTCCATTGCAGATCTTCACCCTCTAACAACTTGAGTTCATTGAGGCCAACACAGGAATGCAACAGAAGTGGTAGAGTCACCCAGCACAGCCTCCTCACACTCCTCCATGTTGGGAGGGATTCGGTGTCTTAGTAGTAGCCATGCTTTAGATAACTGAAGGTCTCCTTGTTCTTTTTCCAGCAACCACGGCCAACCTAGAAGTCTTTGCTGAGATCCAAGAGTATCATTTGACACATTCCAGCTTGTAAGTGCAAGGGTTACTTGCAGCATGCCCTGCTGCCCAGAATCAGCTGGTGGAATTTAGACCAAATCCATTACTAATGCCACTCAGGCTACCTGTTCAAGACTGAAGGGGATGTGCATTCTCAAGAAATCTTCTGAGCACTTCTATCACGTAAAAGCGCCCATGCTTTCCGGGACTCCTCCGAGCAGTATGTGACTATTAGGTCTCAGACTAGCTGATTAGCGGAAGGGCAGAATAAATGTGTCCACATGTTGTGGTGGAGAAGTTCCTTCATATTTGTGTGGCATTGGGGGTGGAGCTAATTGATAACCTCCTTGCTTGCCCTGTTCACATCAGTGATGCATAAATAGTGTGTATATTTTGGTGAGAAAGGAAGGGAGGAGATAGGATGGAATGGTAGCTTTCAGTTAAATAATCATTAAAATGCCATAAAAGACTGGTACTCTGCTTGCAGAACCTAGTTTTTTCCCTTGCCCCCAAGCCACCAAAACTCAGGAGCACTGAAAGTATGTCTTGCTTTGGAGCTTAGCTATAGATACTTCTGCTAACTACCATTTAGGAATTTCATTTCCTGCTTGATCAAGTCCTACTGAAACAGGCAATTACCAAATTTGTTTCTAGTTATGGAAATAGATGTTTGTTGTTGCCCAACCACATCTGTCTCGCCAGCAAACTGTCTGCTCTGGGCTCTCTAAATAATAAAGAAAAGGAAAGCAAAGCAAAGCCATTCCTTGGAGAGCTTGCTACGGTTACAGAAAGTTAACAGCACTCAGATGGACAGTGTTTCAAGTTACTTTTTTCACATCATGTCCTAGCAACAATAAAAGAATGTACTTTTGAAAGCACGTCTGTCTCCTGCTGGACTGACGAAAACTTTTTCTATCACGGGAAAGAGTTCTTATCTTGCTTTCTTCCTGACTAGTCGATTTTCTGTGTGCATGGGTTGCTCTTATTCTTTGTGCAGAGGAGCAATCTGGCTAGTGGCTAACACCCCATGTGCAGAATGAAGTGGTACGGTCATGCTTACGCAAGACAAACCACTCACAAGGCTACGCCATCCACCTAGGCTCCAGGATGTCTCCATGCACTTGAGCCATCACTGGTTTCTTAAAGGGTGGCCACAAAAGCTTGCACTTTGCTAGGGAACAGTGAGTGGTCTCGGCTGACACTTTGGTACTTCTTCTCCTGCTTCTCTGCT
The DNA here is from genome assembly GCF_004798865.1 of Varanus komodoensis. Classification (NCBI taxonomy): domain Eukaryota; kingdom Metazoa; phylum Chordata; class Lepidosauria; order Squamata; family Varanidae; genus Varanus; species Varanus komodoensis. The sequence goes on along the minus strand of NW_025336481.1, from coordinate 12,081,020 downwards.
GGCCTGACAGATTCCACTTGGAAAGACTTGGGTCTCTTGCCTCCTTTCCTGCCAGCTTTGTAGGCTGCTAATGGCCTGCAATCAATTGCAGCTGCTCCTGATTATGCACAGAGATTCGACCATGTGGCCTGGGCATACTCTGTATTTATTTAACATGGCAATGACACTCGCCCCCTTGGGAGGCACATGTTATGTAAACACACAGTATGCTCCAGCCAGATGGGCAGAAGCTTAATGTGTGGCTGGAGCAGCACGGACCCTGGTGCTTGCTAACATGGGAGTGAGCTCACTGTAACAGGAGTGGATTTCTAAGTAGCGAGCCTGAGGACTGGCATCTAAGAAGGTGTATTCCTAGAACCTCCATTTGGCCTTCCCTTTGGACATGCAAACTATGCTCCAATTGTCCCCATGTATGGGGGGCAGACCTGCTTTATCCTCGGTATTTCTGGCTTGTGTGGATTGCTCTGTTAACAGTCCTGCTTGAAGGTTCTGAGGGTCCTGGAGCAAGATGGTCACCATGGCGCCACCCACCCCCTGGTGAGTCTGCCTTCTCCCCCATCACTGTCACCAGCTCCTGCCACTCTTCAGCCTCTTTCGCGCCATTGCTTGGTGGAAATAAAGCTGCATGGCATTTGCAGCTCCCCTTTCTCATCACTGCCAATGTCTGGACCAGAGCAGAAGTCAAGGTAGCAAGCACCTCGCCCTGGGGAAGAGGAGGAGCAATTTCAGGGAACTCTTGCTAATGGACATAAAGGCAACACTGGGAGAAGATACTTAACCTCTACTTATACTCCCTTGCAATTGTCTCCATTCAATTTCTTGTGTTTTAGAAATGGAAGTATAGCTAGTGGGGAGAAAAGAAACAGGAGGTGACATTTGTGGGAATAACTGGTAGATATGGGAAGGATCAAGCACTTCTTGCTACCAGTTCTTCTGAGTAAATCTCTCCTCCCTCCAGTTCGCACAGACCCAGTTTATACAATCAGCAGTGCCCACTATGACTTGTGGCATTTGCCAACACTTTTTCAATTTTCAAGCCATGGCTGTGGCTTGTCATGCCATCTGAACCCAGAAACTGTTGTTTATGCAAAGTTTAAGAAACCCTTGCATAGCTCATGGTCCCAAGTTCATATGGCATGACAAGCCACACCTGAATATTCAAAATGGTGGCTGGCACATATGGTAGCCCATGTTGGTTTAAGTAAGTGACAGTGGGCTCTTCCGTCATACAAGAAGGCCCATTATGTCCAAAAAGAAGGCTGGGAACATCTATTTTCCAAGAAAAAATAAGTCACCTTGGACATTTCAAGTTGAAGTTGAAAGATGTGCCTGAATGTTATTTTTAAATATATACAATGAGGCAATATGTCATTCCATCCTCAATCCAAATAATATCTCTTCCAAGCAGAAACACTGGCTAACATTCCAGTATCAACATTTGTGTTACAAGATGTGCCCAGTAAGGCAGAAAAGGGACACATTTACACACACATACACACGCGTTAAATGATTCTGAATTTCTTTCTACTTGCCTTTCTATTCCATCTCTCTCCACAGCCTCTCAATGAAGACCTCTTTCACTATAAGTGTAGGAACCAGAAGGTAGATAGATGGGCTGGGGTGGGGGGTGGAAGCAAATATTTATGGCTTTTCAGCAAGGTCAACACCAACAATAGCTCCCCCTCCCCAGCCGCCCACAGGGAGGGGAAAGAAACAAAGCAGAAAAAGCCTGTTTTATGGCAGACTAAAGGGAGCCTGGTCCACCCTCCTCCCCTATCAGCCTTCACAGATGTAATTTTAGCTTAGCTTCTAACAGGCTTTCCCGTGATCTTAATTTTCTCTCTCTCTCTCTCTCTCTTAATGGCTGTGAATGGAAAACTTTGTTTCTCTCCTTTTCCTTCTAACCTAGCTCACTCCATATGTTTCAGACCTGGGGAGAGAAAAAAAATCACAGTATACTTCAATTGCAGTAAGCGTGAAGATTCCCTTTGGGATGGTGTGAGGGAGCAGAGGCCAGATTCCCCATGAGCACAGCCTGTGTTCCCCCTCCCCTATTAACAATAAAGTGGTAGCTATGGCAACAGGGTTAATTAATGCACCCTATTTGCATAACTAAAACCCTCCCAAACCCATTCAGACTGCCTTCTTTCCATTCTCAAAACCTGGCCTGGGGAATTATATTCTTCTCACTGAAGCACAAATGGAAGTAAATGGGGGGGGGGAGATTACAAAGAAATGGCTGTATTAGTATATAAACTTAGCTTAAAAAATGTGAGCTGCTTAAGTATCTCTAAAGGAGAGTCCTTCTTCCAGGCTTTATCCTGCTCTAAAGGAGTAGTGAAGGGAAACACAAAATCCTTGTGAAGAACTGAAATGTCCTTTGGAAATGATGATGATGATGATGATGAGGAGGAGGAGGAGGAGGAGGAGGATAGCAGCAGCAGCCTTGGAAGGGCATAAAGGGATAGCAACATTTTAACACAAAAAACAGGTAATAGGTTAAAAGAGAATGGGTGAAGAGCATTTGGACTCCCATATAACCAGAGGGGGAAATGCCTTTTCACTGCAAACACGTATCTGAAAGATGTCTAGACAGTCATAAAAAGGGCAATTAAAGTGAGAGAAGCTGCAGTACGAGTGTCTCCTTCTGAGAAATGGAGCAATTTTAAAAACACACAACTTGGTGTTGGGTTTTCATCCCCCAACCCTTTAAAATAAGCAAAAAGGAAGGGGGAAAGTTTGCTGGCTAAGGAAGAGCATGGACAAGAGCAGGATCCCTGGACTCCATTCTTAGATGAAGCTGGTAAAATTTACCTAACCCATGTCAATTCTCCACCCCACACCAAACCCCCCCCCAAAAAACAAAAAAACAAAAAACAACAAAGAACAACAACACAACCCCCCATATCAGATATTCTGCTTGCGTCCTGTCTAGACCGATAACAAAGGGCATTTAAGCCCCACAAGATGCACTGTCAGAGTAGCCATTTAAAGAGCTAGTACTACATTTCTCAGTTGACTACATTTTGTCAGATGGTCTTAAACAAGCAATTTCTGGTTCTCAGTGTTTCCCCACTCACTCCTGGTTGACAATACAAAGTGGCACCTTAAATAGCCATATGTATGTGTGATTTTGTTTTGTTTCTATTCTTTTTTTTTGTTTTTAGAGTTAAAACTGAGACAGTTTTTAAAATCCTGTGTTGTTTTTTTTTAACAAGAGCCATGGATTTTTATTCTATTCCCATTTAGGGACATAATGCAGCTCAAAACTCATTAAAAATAACTTTAGAGGGACAACAAGGTGTGGTTTTTTTGTTAAAAATAGCCATTTATCTTTCAGCCCATCATTTGATAGGTTGCAGTCTTGGTTGCAGTGAGAGCTCTCTGTGATCTTAGTTCACCCTCGCTTTCTGCACTTACTGTTCTTACATTCCTGTCTGTAACCTTTGCTCTGTTTTCTCACCCATAATTGTTAGGTTTGCCAGCTGATCAGGAAGATGATGCCTGGCCCGGTGCCTTTAACAGCAGCTCTATGTGCAAACATCCGGGAGACATTTTGCATGGCAGGGAGAGCATTACCTGAACTGCTAACGCCTACTGACCAAGCACCTGTTTTAAAGGATAGAAGCCATGACTATGTTTCAAGTGGGCAAACAGGTAAACTATTTTAAAGCCTCCCATGAATTCTCTTGCTGACCTCTCAAAACACCCACTGGATGCCACCTGCCACCCTCTTCCTTCTTTAGCTCTTTCCTCAAACCCTTATATTCTGTGAAGTCAAGTTATGGTGGCAAGTGATGGGCTAGCTGACTCACAATGGTCAGGAATGTTCACAATGCATAAGGCTGCACAATCCTTTCTGCTTTCCATAAACACACAACAAACCCATAAACGACCCAGAAGGGTTCCTCTGCTGCCCGAGGTAGGATAGAACATGTGCCGTACATTGCCACTCGTCCCCGCCATATGTGCCCCTTCCCTGCCCCCTTTGTTGCCACCACACTGGCTCTATGGAGAGCTGCACAACCAGGAGAGAGCCCCATAGCAACTTCTTCCCGCTGTGTGGCAAGCTGCAGAGCTGATGTGGCTGTGGCAAAAATGGGGGGACATGGAGAGGTGAACAGCTGGAGGACAGCAGCTGGCAAAACTCTCCAGAGCCCTGCAGGAGGTGGTGGAGGTTGGTCAGCACTGCCACCTGCTTCATGGGAGGTCCCACCCTGGTTTGGACCACGTGCAAGTGACCAACGAACCACTTAGAGGTGGATGCGAAGTGGAAACGGCTTGCACCTTCTGCATGTCCCCACAAATAGTGGATTAATCCATTAACCTATGATTTGGCCTGTGATATGTGAAACAAGTCTTTGGCTCAACTTTTCAGTTTCATCCTCACCCCTTCCTGTTATCTCCTCCAGGAGATTATGAACTCAGATCCATATATGGCCATGCATTCTCAGTTGGTTAAGCTAGATTTAACACGCACCCCAGCCCAAGAGCTCGGGATGTGAACCAGTGGTATGCAAGTTATTGCAGGGGTGTGTGTACATGTAAAGTATTTTATCCATATATTGACAGAAGGGGCCGTGGCCCATTTAGTCTAGGCCCTCGCTAGAAGACAAAGCTATTCAGGAATGTCAGACACTGGTAGGCTACAGCAAAGAGATGAACTTCATACCAAGGTGCTTCCAAAAAATCATGCAAGTGCCGCTTCAGATGTAACAACCTTGTTCCAATAAACAAAAGTTCTTGGACTGAGAATTGTGTTTGTATCCTTTCCCTTCTCTTCAGCATCATAATGCAAAATGTCCAGTGCCTGTTAAAACCACAGTTTCCTATAGTTTCCTATCTGTCTACAAACCAGGATCTGATCTGGCCAAATTTTGCATTACAATGCACGAGACAAGGGAAGGAGGGAATGTATGAGGCAATTCTCAGTTTCCTGAAGGACATTTTGTCTGAGCAGAGGCCCCGGCCCCCTGGCCCCCTGGCTCCTAACTTACCCGGGCTTACTAGACTATTTGAGACAAGGAAACTGTCTTTTATCAATTATACTATATGATCCTAGAACAAGGACGGGTACTCTGCTGTTTGACTACTTGAATTGCATATTGTAGCCTCCTGGACCCCACTCGATATTGAACAAATGGTTTATCAGGCTGCTTCCTTCAGTCTGTGCTGTTTGCATGACGTATTTTCGGTGTGCAGCTCTGCCCAGTTTTGCATGAACCAGTGGTATCAATGTACTTCTTGACTTCATTATGTCATGTCAAGTGGGCAGAACTCTTACAAAGAAGACTCAATATAAGGGAAAGAAAGCAGCAGATGACTTGAGTTTGCATTCCTCCATGCACATACCATTTCAGTCTGTAAGTTGCCCGGCAATTAAAATCCTGCCCAAAGAATTAAGCAATGCACCAGCTCTTAGAGACACACTGTTGTCTTCCAAGCTGCCTACTTAAAAGGCAGAAGTAGCCAACTTTTCAAATTGTGGGCAGCAAATTGATCTCAGCATCTACACCAGCTTTCGAAACAAAAGGGCAAGTTTGTGGGTGAAGCAAAAACACCAGTAAAGCAGGGCCAATACAGGAAATTTCTCCCTCCCCCTCATTTAAAACATTTCAAAGTACACACAAACTCTGACTTAACCAGATTTATATTTATCCTGTTTAAAAGAGAGAAAAGGAAGGCTCCTGTGGAACCTTAATTACTGGGACAAGAGCTTGAAGAAAAGCCTACATTATCTTCTGCACTGAGGCCTATCCTTAGCATAACAATCAGAACCTGCGTTTGCATGTGCTGTCCCAGCATCACAGCAAGGCTCACTGCTGAGACAACACTTTCCCTGGCTCCTCATGCCAGGTGCTTTGGAGCTGCCTTTTCTCCAGATGATCTCCCCCCCTGCCCCGGTTCCTCACACTAAGTGCTTTGGAGCTGATACACCATTAGCATGACATGTAGAATCAGCCTTTGAATGTGATATCCCAGAGAAGCCAGGATCCAGGACTACAGCAAGGCTCCTCACAGAGCAAATACCGGCAGCAGCTGTTTAATTTCCCATAATACTCTAGTGTAGAGATACTGTAGGAAAAGATGTCTCTCCACCCAAGGTAGCCAATGCTGCCCCCTTTAGGTGGCCTCTGTCACCATCACCACCACCATGCAAACCTGGCCTGGCCAATCATCGCAGAAGCAGGCTGTGCAGAGGAGACTGCATGTTTCAGACCCTGGTGACATTTTGCCAGCAGTAATATGAACAAATGGCCACAGGGCCAGCCACTGCAGAATGTGCCACCAGGAGGAGAAATGGTCTTTTATATTCTGGCAGCACAGCTACCTCTGTTTTACCACGGATGAAGGGTGCTGCTACGACACACTTGAGATGAGGCTGGCCAGAAAGTGATCAATAGGAAGAAAAATGATAGCCAGTCAACACTGGTTGATGTCCTTCAGTCTTGCCCGCATCTCCATCTGTTGCTGCTGATGCTTCGTTGTCTTTCGCCACACTCTTGCCTCTTCTTCCTCCTCCTCTTCATCCAGCTGGAGGCATGAGGTGTGGACAAGAAGAGCAGTAAAGAACAATGGAGGACCACAGAAGGAAGACTGCTGCCAGAATTCAATTTGATGTCATATTTTACTATTAAGAGCAAAGGAACCCACTCCTTTTGTATCTTATATGCCTTAAGTCAGAGATCGCATTCACTAGCAGCACCTTGAACTAACAAGTCAAAGCTAGTGTTAATTATGCCATCTCTTTCCTTCCTTCCTTTGTAATATACCATTTCTACCATATCACTTCTTCCAAGATTTAGCACAGTATCTCTTTGAATGTTTCTTTGGATCACGAAGAAAACTGCGCTGGGGTGGGGAGGTGACTCCAGTATCTTTATCCACTGCAGCTTTTATTCTAAGCTTTAGGAGAGTTACCTGTGGTGCTGAACTCCATCTCCCAAGTAGACCTTCCATCATGCAGGACATGGAGCACTTCTATAAAGTGCAGAATAAAAGCTGCCATGGAGAACAACTGCAAAGACAGAAGAGTTGCCACCTTCCCCTGAGGCTCCGGGTGGGGATGAGAAACAGGTAAAATGGAAGAGTGCCTGGAATGCCTGGAATTCTGGGCCAAGACAAAAGACAGCTCAGTACGAGTGTGGCTGAGGAGCCTGCCTTTTCAGCAGACCCCTGGCTCCCGGCAGACCATTCTGGGAATGGGAGGCACACTTGCAGTTTGCACAGAAAGCTGGCCAGGCACGTGGGGCCCCATCACTGGCCAGCATGGACTAAGAATGCACCCCAGAGGGCCTCCAGTCCTTACCTGTTCACAGACTCTTCTGCAGCTTGCAAGGGAACAAAAACACACACAAACGGGGGGACGGTGGGCAACCTATCTTTCAGGCACACTTGCCAGCCATTCCTGTTCTTCTCCTGCTTCTTCATAAACTTCCAAATATCACCTTGAAGCAACACACAGTGAAATGCACTTCATGCGCAACTGATTGGATGAAGCTGTACTGAAAATATTTGATAATCTAAAGGCACCAGATTTACCTTGTGGATCAGACTTAAGAACACAATTCATCCAAGACTCATCTCCCATAGAAAGCATCTAGAAAATAGCACCTACTAAGAATGAGGTACGCGTGTCCTTTTGCGCTTAAAGAATCTGATAACCGGAAATTACATTACCATATAAAATGGTGCTCCCATGCAGAATATAGCAGGGCTAACAGCCACTGAGAGATTTGCCACTGGGGAAGGATGCTGGCTCAGCGGTAACATTCATGGTTTGCACACAAAAAGCCCCGCTGTCTCTTCACCATGTTGGCCTAGGAAAAGAGTCTGCCTGGAACCCTGGAAAGCTGCTGCCAGTCAATCCAGGGCAGCCTTCCTGGACTGCTGCCCTCCAGGTATATTCAATGATAACTTCCATTACCATGGTAGCTAGGATGATGGGAATTGCAGTCCAACACACCTGGAGGACAGGAAGTTGGGGGAGGGAGTCACTAGTGAGCTAGCTTCTAGAGTTTCTTCCTGTCTTGTCCAGTGCCTTAAAAATAATTATGTTTGTGGCCTCTATATTTGGTGCTAATGGATTCCATTATTTTCCAGAGATAACCAAGATGTTCAGGCAACAAAGCCCTAGCCACATATATAGTAGAGACAGGTCACCTATCCCAGCTCACAGACGATGCAGAGGAGGAGGAGGAGGAAAGTGCCAGACAAAAAGATATGAGATAAGTCAGTGAAAAAAGCATATTAGACTATGAGAACCAGGAAGGCATCAGGTACTTCTGCTTTACTTTGTAGTAATGCAGAGAAACAGATCTACCACCACCATCACAAATATCCAAGAACTTGCCTTTAATGTACAAGATGCACCTCAGAATTAAAGTGTGAAAGACATCTAGAGGCTGCTTAAGCGCAGAGGCGTTAACCTCCCCAGTACCACCCAAGTCAGTCCATGGCAGAATCAGTCAGATCCAGTCGCTGTTGCGCATGCAGAACCTTGCATGTGGACAAAGGTTACACACGTGTTCTAAGACTGCATCTTTACTTAGGTTGCAACTCTAGGAGTAAGCACCGTGGAACGTATGTCTAAGTAGACACGAAGGGGATTGTGCTGTTATTTCAGGCATGCCTAACATGGAAGAATAGGATCAATAGCTGCCAATCCTCTGTAATGAGCAACTGTTGTTCTGGCTGATAAACAGAGACCAAGTAGTTTGTCTTGGAAATTCTAAATTGAATTTGCTACTATTTATCACCACTTACTGCACTATCAACATCCATAATTCCGCCCCCTTTCCTTACTGCAATCCCCCTTCCCTCCCCACCTCCCCTGTTTCTTAATTATTATTTTAATAAGACTGTGCCTAACTTCACTGCTTATTCCACAATAGCCCAAGGGCTACAACTGTTCATTAGACAGAATTTCTCTTTTAATTGCACTGACACAGATGCATAGGTTATCTGAAAGAAATTACTAAAAGGAACACTAAAGAATAGAACTGGATTCTTCTCCCCAACCCTGGACCCCTGATTTGAAGGACTAGCACATCATCTTCTTCTGAAACTCTTTTCAGCTATACTAACCTTTCCCAACCTGGTTCCTTCAGCTGTGCTAGACTACAAATCTCACCATCCCCAGCCACTATAGTATGCATCGAGAGTTGTAGTCATTGTATCTGGAGGGTGCAAGATGACGATGATCAATTACATTTCTGTACCACTCAAACTGAACTTTCTGGGCATTTCACCTGATTTAAATGTAAGCATTAATTTACAGGTTTGGAAAGGCTGGTCAACACAAGGCCGAAGTCCTGCCATTTTAGTAGAGAATTTCCTGTAGCATTCCTTCCAAAATGCTGCGATCGAAATAGCTTGATTTTCCACCAAAAGGAGCTCTTCCTCATAAAAAGGTAGAACGTTTTATTGCAGCACAGTAAGGACATACAAACTGTCCTGTCCACCAACTGCAGCCAGATTTTTGTACCAAGAAGCCCATGAACACATGAAGATAGAAATAGGAACCTACCTATATGCTCTGAGCACCATCTCAAGCCTTTCTCCTCTGAGGGAGGTTCAGAGGATGACAAGGGAGACGGCCTTCTTGGTGGTGGGTCCACAGATCATGGAAGACTGTGCCCAGTGAAGTCCACCTGGCACCAACATTGTTAACATTTCCTCTACTCCTAAGCATTTGGCAGCATACAATAGGGGAGTTAATGCATTCTGGGATTTCATGTGGTTGATGGTTAAAATTGCCTTGTTTTATGTGTATTATCATATTATAGAGATGTGGGTGGCACAGCGGTTTAAACTGCTGAGCCACTGGGCTTGTTGATCGAAAGGTCAGCAGTTCAAATCCACGCAATGGGGTGGGCCCCTGTTGCTCCGTCCCAGATTTTGCCAACCTTGCAGTTTGAAAGCATGATTAGATAAATAGGTACCACTTCGGTGGGAAGGTAACAGCATTCCTTGCACTTCGGTGTTTAGTCATGCCAGCCACATGACCACGGAGACTGTCTGTGGACAAACGCTGGCTCCTTCAGCTAAGAAACAGAGATGAGTATCGCCCCCTAGAGTAGGACATGACTGGACTTAACGTCAAGGGGAAACCTTTATCTTTACCTATTATCACATTAGTATATCGTATTGTACTATATTGTATTCATAAACTGCCCAGCCAGCTTTGAGCGCTGTACTGGAGGGGTGGACAAGATAGCCGGCCTGTGCTGCTTGCTCATAGCGTCTAATGCTCAAAAGATAGTCTACCTCTGTAAGCAGAAGTTGTCCTTAGCTGTCACTGCCATGGGGCACATGTACATTTGGGACCTAAACATTTGTTTACAGGCACCACTTGCAAGGAATAATCTCTGTTGTAGCTTTGCCAACATAGCATCCTACATGGCCCGGGCTCTCGCACCACTGACCATGCTGGCTGGGGACGATGGGCAGCAGGTTGGGGAAGGCTGTTGTACTGACTTAAGTGGGACTTATTTTCAAGTAAGCACATTTAGGTTTTCAGCCTCATTCTTCAGGCTGGCTGGAACAGATGTCCCTGTTATAACAATCACAAAGTTGGAAGTCTAGCTTGAATAACAAGCACAGTTTGAATAAAGAAGAGAAACTTTTAAAAAGAAAAGAAAAATGCCTTAATATTAAAAAAGAGGAAAAAAGTTAAACATAGGGAGGGGCATTTACACGAGCACCAGTATTGGCTCTGCTTTGTTGCTATGGGAGTGTATTTGCCTAGAATCTAAGAAAGATATTTAAAATTCTGCTAATGTGTTTCAACAACACCCCCTTTCCCAAAAGACTGAACATCTTGTGTGTGGAACGCAGTAGACGGAGGGACGTCAATTGTACCCTTTCCATGAGGCATACATTGCTTAGATGTGACTTCAAAAAATGGGGGGGGGGCTTTTTTGTTATCTTGGTCCTCTATGCTATTTGGCAGCTTGCTTGAGACTTATTGGCAAAGGCTAAAAGGTTTTTATTTAGACAGTGTCAGCTGAGAATCTGTGCATGTAAGAACTGGAGTGGGAGTAATCTTGACTGTATTTCAAAAGCACGTTTCTCTTTGGGAGCTGCCTTGGTAATTATAAAAATTGAGCATGCTTAAAAAATGGGGTTTGGTGTCCGTGGACAAGCCCTTGTCTTATTTCCCAAGCATAACACCCTATTATGGAAAAGCATCCACTGATCAGGAGAGAAAATTGGCTGGGAACACTAGCCAACCCTACGACCCCTCCTAACAAAAGGTAGAGAAAGCGTCTAGACCTTCAGTCTGAATGCAAGAGAAGGCGAGTATTGTATTCTGGAGATCCATGGCTTGCTTCAGAGAACAGAGGCTGGCATATATACTTGCCATGGGGAGGGGGGAAGTAGGGCAAGGAAGAAAGCAGAAAACAAGCCAGCAAGTGGTCTGAGGGGAGGTCCGAAAAAAGTAAAAAATGTGCCAGTGCTAATATTTGGGGGGTGCACTTTTGCAGCCCTGAACATGACAGGAGAACAAAACTGTGGGCCAATGTTTGCACTGAAAGCAATGCTAAGATACACTGAAACAATACCAGTCTTTATTCTGGGACAGCAACACACCGGACAAAGGACAATTCCCATTTTCAAGCACAGTTCCTATTTCCATGGCTTTGTTTGTTTGTTTCTGTCTGTGCAGCATCCATGTTGTTTCACTCATTTTTTGCCTTCTCCTTCCAGGCTGATTCAATTAAAGCTGGATGCCTGCGTGTGCTTATGGGATTGAGCCCCACTGAATTCAGTGGAACCTACTGCGAAGTACACATGAACGGACGTTTCAGGCTGCACAGGTGTCATCTGAACCTGCTCTGTGCCTGCATTCAGTCATTTGAAAGAAATCTGAACCTGTCTCCTACTCTTTTGCACCCTGGGTGTTGAATTGTAATACCTCTGGGAACTCTGGTAATGAGCAACTCAGGTTACTTTCGAGCAGGTTATTACAAGGTGTGTATTTCTCATTTTCCTCAAGAATCTGGAGCATGGGAGGATTGGAGCTGATCAGCTTATCGTTTTAAGAACAGCAAAGTTTACTTGAAACTAAAATAAATAAAATAAGCAAACATGCTCACTCTACAAAACTACAACAGAAAGCAGCAAAAGGTTGCTTGTCTGCTTACAAACTATTCTCTGGATCTTACATGATGAACCAGAAGTTATATTTGGCAATTTCAAGCAATCAGGTGAAATGCATGCTGACAAATGGCCTAGACACACACGCAAAGCTGCATGCAGTTGTGTCAAAATATGCGACCAGGGAAAGCTGATGGTTTTGCCCATACAGAACTTAAGACAGTGTGTTTCACTGTCTGGATTCCCATGACATGACAAGTACTTCTATCTTATAAAGCAAGGAGGGCTTGTCAAGTTGTGACCCCCGCCCCAATGGCTTATAAACTGAACTTCTGGGCTTATAAACTACCTTGACAGGTCAGGCTTGTTCCAGGGTATAATAGCAACCCTGAGTTGCCATGTAGCCCAGAGGTAACCCAAACTCCTGCAGAACCATCTGAAAAGTATGGCAACAAATCCTTGCCACATCAGACACGTGGCTGCCAGGCAAGGGCCTGTGACAGCTGCCCCAAAGTGCCCAAGCAGCTCTGTGAGAAGATTCCCCCGCTGCCCCTGCTGCTGCCGCTTGGGGCACGAGAGGAGCTGTGATGGGCTTGGCTGACTGATGTGTCAGCCCCACTGATTGCAGTTGCCTCCATCTGGCACCACCGCCTGTCAGGGAGCTGGGCGGTGTGCGCCAAGCCTACTTCACAGAGCAGCCCGCCAACCAGCACTGCTGTTGTTGAGTATCCACGGTGCCAAGGGAGAGTGCGCTGCTCAGCCTACTCCAGATTGGGCCACGCAGAGAGGGGTTCTGTCCCCTCCCCAGTCCAGCACTGCTGCTCCCAGGCGGATGCAGTGCACACAGAGGGGGACGTGTCACAGCCCCCCATCCCCCTGCAGTGGCTCCAGACAGGAGGCGTGCAGGACGAATCCTAAGAGAGGTGGCCTGAGCAAGCCGCCTCTGCCAGGAGGAGCAGTGGCCTCAACAGTCCTCACTGCAGTTTGCAAGGCCTACTCGGGGGAGGTCCGCCAGTGATCCCTGCTCTCACACTCTCCATCCCTGCTGACAAGAGGCAGAGGGGAACACCAGAGTGCTCCCGCAGGACACCAGACGGAGAACTGCAGGGAGGAAGAAGAGGGAGAGGCACAGTGCACCTGTCCGCAGTGTGCTCGGTCATCTGGAGCATGGCTTCTAAGCCAGACTGTAGCGTCTGTGGTGCAAGCCTGTCCCTTGCCTCTCAGCTGGCCTCCTCCTCCACCAGCTCAGTTCATCTTCTACAAGGCTGGGCTCTGGGCTCTTCGACAGAATAGCCCGGGTTGTGATATTGGCATCTGGTCAGCTGGAATCAAGGGGTGATGCCTGGGTACAAGGTCCGACAAAGCCTTCAGAGCTACCTTTTCCATTTGAGCATCTTTAGGGCCCTTAGTTTTATTTATTTATCGATTTGTATCCTGCCTTTTTCCTACAAAGGGCTCAAGGCAGCTTACATCATTCTCCTGCTCCATCTTATCCCCACAACAACCCTGTGAGGTAGGTTGGGCTGAGAGTCTGTGGCTGGCCCAGAGTCACCCAGGTGGCTCCATGGCTGAGTGGGGACTCGAACCCAGATCCTCTGAGTCCCAGTCCCATGCTCGTAACCACTACACCACACTGGCTCTCCTTAGTTGCGCCATGGATAGCCCATCCCTTTAACCCTCACCATAACCCTGTGAGATACATCAGCTGGGAGTCAGTGACTGACCCAAGGAGAGATCCACCCCATCCTAGTCCAGTACTTTTAACCACTACACCACACTAGACTCTGAATTTGCCTCTGGCCTGGCAGATCTTTGTCTGTTGATCTGTGCCTGCTTTGGACCTTTGGTTGGCTTCCAGCCCTTCTGGGTGACCAGTAACTGTTTGGGTCTGCAATGTGACAGCCCCAAGCAGCCTTTCTACAGCCCGACACTATTGGCCAGGCTGACTGTGGCTGATGTGAGCTGTAGTCCAACACATCGTGAGGGCAACAGGCTGGTCTGCAGCAGCTGAAACTTGTCAAGCACTTACTAAAAACAACCGCCCTATGTCTCCGGCCTCCCCCAGTCACACCGAGGACTAAAAGTGGCTCCTTGCGATGTCATCAGACTTCAGGGCTTCTCCCCACCGCCACAGGCAGCAGCCGACGAAGCGGAGGCAAAGGTGCAGCATAATAATCTCAGGTTACACAATCTGTATTACTAGATGCTACCAGAAAAACGAAGAGGAAGAGATTCACAGTTGCTGTTTTCAGTAACATGCCATTAGTAATGCCCGGTTCCAGCCTCTGAACTAGTCCTTCATGCAGAAAACCAAACTTTTCATGTTCAAAAATACATGCACGCACAACAGCAGAAACACCTCAATTTGCCCAAGAAAGTAGATTCCTTTGGAGTCTCAATATATATAGTGCTGCACAAAGTTGAGTTTTTTAAATACACAATTAGTTTCACCTCGGAGGATTGGCAGAAGGCACACTTTCTTCTCAGAGACACAATCTCGCCCTCCCTCTCTCTGTATGAGTGGAAGAAAGCAGGGGTGGGATTTTGCCATAATATTTATATTTTTGGCATTCTTTGGGATAAAAGTGGGGGGGGGGACATATTACACATAAGAGGTGTGATGCAGCCACCTACCAGGAACATCTGCTGCTCCTCCTATGGAAGGGGAGGGAGAGTGTCAATCTGGCACCAACCTGTTGTTTCCTTCCTCACTGTGGCCAAAATTCAGCACTGAGAGCATGAGTGGAGATGACATCAAGAATAAAACCAAAGTGCCAAATTAGACAAAAGTCTATGCACTTTCACCAGCACACACTAAACATGGGTGGGAGGTGACCTGTGAAAATCAAGGAGAAGCATCTCCTTGTGGTAATATGGAGATTGCTACCTCCAAAACGCCTGGGGATGTGCCTCTTTTAGAGAGGACTGTCCTTTGTTTGAAGGGCTGTTGGAAGACAGTCTTCTGCTATAAGGCATCCTCCAACTGAAGGGCTGTCCAGACAATTTCCCAATTAAGGATACAAAGAAGGGGAGGCATCAGGAACTTTGAAGTCGCACATCAACAATTAACCCTTGTTCAGTGGATTACGTGGACACAGACACAAGTCACCTGGTCAGTCTTTCCCACAATGGTGTGATGTACCGTAGTTCTTGTAATTATATCTCAATGGTATTATATGCTTGAATTAGCACATGTCAAGCTTGTATAATTCTGTGGCTTCTTTTGGGGTGGGGCATCCCCTTCTTTTGGGCAATGGAGATGTGACCACCCTACCGTATATTTTGGCCTTCTAGTGATGAGAGTTTTCTGAACTGAAGGTAGCAACGTTGGCCACCTTTCCAGACACCAGCCAACTCCTAAACATAAGAAACACACAAAGGCCCTCTGCCAACAAATACCCTGCCAGTTGCATGTTACATTCATTTGCTTTTCAATGAATAGAAGTTGATGTGGAAGCAACATGTAGGTTTGTTCTAGTTGTTAAATGGGTATGTTTATCCTAAGTTTATCCTAAAAGGCTATGTTTATCCTAAGTTATCACACTTCAGAACAAGTCTCACCACCGTGTGAGAACTGCCGGACGATGCCTTAGTAGGCATGCATGCACTTAAAAAAAATTAGTCACCTGTGCACATTTATCAACCATGATGGCTCTACCTGATGTCCAGTACCAGAGCAGGTGCCCATTGCTGAGGAATGAGAGCAGGATGGTGCGAGCGCACTCAGGTCCTCCTTGTGGCCACTGTGGGAACGGAATGCTGGACTAGACGGGCCTTTGGTGTTCTTCATCTTCCATATGCAAATACCCCACACACAAATTTGCACTTCACTCTTGTTTGTGCCTAGTTATGAGCTTATTTTGGGGTGCATTCCCAGGGAAGAGTGCTCAGCCTTAACCTTGCAGGGGCATGGGGAAGCAGCTCTCTCCTAACGAACACATTTAGCGATTAATCCCCACAGCACTGCGGCAAGGCATCCCCAAAACCTTCTATAAGGGCAAAATACCAGACAGAAAAAATTGCAGTCGGGACGAGCAGGGGTCATTCCAGCAAATACTTGCTCCTGCTGCTATTAGGCCATGGGTCACGTACAACTTTCTCTATCTTTGGAAGTGAGAGATTTCTCTGTAGAACCTCTTTTACAACACAGAACACACACAAAGGCCTAACAAAGTTATGAAGCTTCCTTACACTGGATCAGCCCAGTGGCCCATTAAGGTCAGCACCATCTGCTCCGGCTGATGGGGTCTCCTCAAGATTTCAGGCAGAAAGGTTGCTCTGCTAGCAGGAATTCTTAATTGGAGGTGCCAGTGATGGAACTGGGACTTTGCACGTACAACTCATGGCTCTTCCACCGAGTCCCCTGCCAAAATAATTCCCCAAACCTCATTTGATCCCATCCTGGGAAATGGAAGGATCTGATGCCCTGCCCCCTAGGGCGGAAGCCGAGATCAGTTACTGCAGTGAAATTACCACACACAGGTAGCTCCAGATTTTAGGTAGCTGGAGCCCAAGATGTCCTCACCTGCCCTGCAGTCCTAGGTGGGCACACCTTCTTGCCACTATCACTACTATCCCCAACCCTGACCCTCTGCCACCCAGGGCCCAATCTGCAGTGCAGCCCAGAAGGGAAGTCAAACCAAGTGGAGGCCTTTGCCCTTGCTTTTTCGTGGCTGGATCGGGCACAGACCCGGAAGAAACAGACCAGGGGTCTCTGGGGGCGAGCAGCGGGGCTGTGGCTGCATGTGGGCCTCATCAAGTACCCAGTGATGCTGACCTCATGCCATCCCTGCCATGGTTGTTGCTGGTGCAAGAATTATATTTTCGCCCATTGTTCTGGAGAAATAAATCTAGAAATGCCCAATAAGGCTGTGGGGATATGCTGCTATCTTTTGGAAATGGGTAGAACAGTCTCACGGGAGGGAGCCTGAAACCTCACAATAATACTGACAAATCTTGCAAATAAAAAGGCACTTTTGGATGAGAGTGCCTTTTTTCTTCTTACAACATAAAGGCACAGACTGTAGCTGCAGACAAAACCCAGACAACAAAGGCTCTGAGAATAACTATCTGATATGGGAAGGACTGCCTTAAACCAGCTTTCCAAAATCCTCAGAAGTCTCTCCTTGTTTTGCCATGCTGCACACTCTCATCTCTTTCTTGTCTACCATTTAATCAAAAATAAGTCTCTCTCCCCCCACCACAGCCCTTAAGGACAGTATAAAGAAAAGGAAGGAGGCCAGGCTAAGAAGGCTCAAAAATAGTTTGGTTCAGGAATATTTGCATGTTAGGACATCCACTGCAAACTCCTCCTTGGAATTGTTTCTTTGCCTGCACAGGCCTCCTTCTATTGCAATGCTAGGAGCAACTCCTAATGTCCAGAATCACAGTGCCCCAGGGCTGCATATGGTCCACAGTTCCCTGCAGAGAAACACTACGGCATGGGTCCTCCAACTACGGCCCGCGGGACGGATCCGGCCCACCATGGCCATCCATCCATCCGGCCCACGCCGCCGCTCGCCACCCACGCCTGCGCTTGCTGGGGGTGGGGAGGGTGGCTTGCTCACTTGGAGACAGTCTACAGGCAAGCCACTGCCGCCACCCGTACGCGTGTGTTTGCCACTGCCTCGCCGCGCAGGCGGGGAGGTGGTGCCTTGCTCGCTTGGAGATGGTTTTGGACTTGCCGGGAGATCTCTGAGCGAGCGAGCGAGCGCGCCACTGCCGCACGTGCCCAATGCCACCTCGTGTGCGCCCGACGGCACCGCACCGGCCCGCGACGGTCACCGCAGCCTTTCCACTGGCCCCCTACTGAAAACGTTTGAGGACCGCTGCACCACAGCACGTGATTCTTCTGCCCTGGGAGCTGAACTATTATTGAAAGAAATGCCTAAGTTTCTAGCATGTGAGCAACGCCTAGTGCAATCTCAGGAACTAGAAGGCTCTGAACACTTGAAACATGCCACATAAATCTGAAGTGCACTTATGGGCCATGCTATGTCTCAAATAGCAGCAGTCTTCCTGGAAAGTAGCAGACATCCTAGCATGTGACGAGTGTAAGGAAGGAACTCTCCACCTGTTTGATGAGCCTCACAATGGCAGCTCTTTGCAGCACAGGAAGAAACGTAATTAGATCCTGGCAACTCCATCAGTACTGAGCTGAACCAGTTTACCTGGGAAAGTGTGGCCAGACATTCAGTGCCTGAAGACATCTGAATGAAAAACAAACCACCACAAGACAAGCTTGTCTGTCCACACACCCATCGTTTCTCTCTCAACAGCTGCACATGTAGCAACTCTTATGCATGGCTGCTGGATACTTCCTATATTGTAGCACAAGCGCGCGCGCTCTCTCTCTCTCTCTCTCTCTCCCTCTCTCTCCCCCTCTGTGCATGTGTATATCCTATCAAAGAGAGAGAGAGAGAGAAGAGAGAGGGATAGAGAGAGAAAAAGAGAAGAACCTATCCTCTAAAAGCAGGAAAAGACTGCAGATCTGCACAAACAAGGAATTCAGCATTTGTTAGTCAATATCTTACAAAATAGCTTAAATCAAGTGAGTCCATCAAATACTAATTGCTAACTCTCTTAAGCTCATTCAGTAAGACTTCAAATGTATTCATGAATAAAAATGCCAAGTGCATGCAACTAGCATCTTCTTCAGCAGCTACAATTTATTTTTATTTTATTTTTTAATCATAAAATCTAAAATTGAAAATTGTACCTTTAGAGCTGTAACTATCAAAACATGCATAAGCGTCTGCAAATGTTAGCAATATGTCTCCTTAGAAAAGGTACTTTCCATATGCTGGCATCCAATGCTCCCACATATTTGCTTTCGAACACCCCATTTGCTCTTTCTACCTAATGGGATACAACTCTTTTTTTGTCATGCAACTAGTAGAATTAGGCCAGACAAATTTCCTTTCTTTATAATTAAAGATCACAAAACTAACAGTTTCAAAAGAACAGGTGAAGAACCCAGCACAGACAGAACCCCAGACTACTGTGTCATATAATAATGAAGACCATTTATTGTCACCTATTGTCATTTGCATATGAACGATTGCCTTGCAAATGTGAGTGTCAAGTGTTACTAGTCCACAGTTGTGTGTGTGTGTGTGTGTGTGTGTGTTTGTTTTGCTAGACCAGCTATCTACAGTTATCTAAAGTAATTTGCCACAAAGGGCTCAACTCTCCTCTGGCTTACAAAAACCCGCCCCAGCCTGTCTCACAGAACAGATTCGAACAGTGAGCGGCTATTTACAAGTCTGTATAAAAGCCTTAGAAATACAACACAGTAAATTAAGAGCCATGCAAAGCTGAACCACAGCAAACAATGGGCACCAGCCTGCCCTGCTGACGGACAGGACCCTGATTCTTCAAGTCTGCCAACCCTGAAGCTTTCTATTTTCGAAAGAGACCCTGAAGCATAAATTCACCACTCTCATAATACCTGTGGTAGAAACCTAAGAAACAATTGCCAAGAGAAAATTGTTAAGTACATTCCTCTTGAGAAGTGACACTAATGGCAATGAAGGTACCTGCCAGTACCCTCCTTCCAGTCTGATAAGTAGCCATTGACTGCATTTGTAATGACCTATTCAGAGTGCCACAGAATGAGACAGTCTGCCAAATACCTTGCTGAACCTAAATATATATATTCATAGCATTTACACAATCTCTTAAAGAAGTTACCCAAAAAATGTATTAAAGAAGTTCAAAAATCAAATATTTATTTATTTATTTAACTTGTATTCTGCTATACTAGTCTGAAGACTCTCTAAGTGGATTACAGCACCATATCTCTGGCTGGACTTGTTCTTCACAAAGTCATCCTGATTGCATAAATGCCAAGGGGTTTATAGGTGGAACACATTACAATTAGCTCCAGAATCTTCTAAAGGACTGACTGCATACTGACTGGCCTTCTATTTGTCAGATCTTCCTTGATGCCATTTTTGGAGAAAGGTTCTGGCAGTCATTAGGATCTACCTGTTTCGTGCTTCTGCTCTGGGTTTGTATGCACACTACTTGTTACTTTTCCCACCATCTCCTTCCCATAAGTAGCCTCACTCGCCAATTTTACATTTGTTTATATGACTACAGGCCAACATTGACCATGTCCCACCCATGCTGATAACATCATGGCTCCAAAAAGCAGCTTGGTTAACATAAGTCAACCTTGAAGGCCAAAGAACCTGGCAGGCAACACCTTCATAAACCTCCAAAGGCTTCTGAGCCCAGCAGAGGAACAGTCAATGGTTCAAGGAATCGAGAGGAGCCTGGCCATTCCTGACTTAGCCAAACTAAAGTGCCATCTTGTTCTTTTTAGGAGAATCCAGTCCCTAGATGAGGTCTGTAAAGTGATTTGTAGACTAAAGGCATCATATCAAACACAGATAAGACCCATGAAAATAATCTTAATCAGAAGGGTGGTCTCCAACAGATGAATCAAGCTAGGGCACCCATGACTGGACACTATTCCTTTTCCCTTTCCTGGAAAAATTACAAGTCTTCACAGCCTTTCTGTAAATGATCAGCCCAGTCCCCAACTGCAGAGTCTCATCTCAGATGAGTCACCAGTTTTAAGTCATGCTGATTTACATTAACACTTCAAGACAGATTGCAAATAACGTTTCCATGTATAGAACCCTTCAGAACACGATCTGCTAATATGCACAAAGCAAAGCACCTGAATATCCACGGGTAACATGCTAACATGAGCCTGTGCGCATCTGATAAATCTTTATTTAAATACATCACCTCAGGCCATTTATCACAAATAGGAAGACAGAAGTGAAAAATGCCACTAAGATCAATGCCAACAAGTTTATTACAATCCTTTGCCCCAGTAACCTCCTAATTGAAAGGGGAAAACAGTCAATTTATCTGAAGTTTCTGATGCCGACAACAAAACCATCTACACACATATATATGTACTTGTAGTGCTGCCTCCGGGTTTTTGAAGGCCCTTGGCCATGAGGCCTCAGTGGTCCTCCTCTCCCTCAGTGAGTCAATCGTTGCACCACTATGGTCACCCACTGCTCTTGCTCCTTGTCTTCTTTCTCATCGTGGCTACAATCTACCTGCACAGCAGGCAGGTCATGCTATCTCCTGGTCTCCTTCCCACCACCACTGTTGTCGGGACTAGAGCAAGAGGCAGGTGAAAAAGCAGGTTGCCACAGGGAAGCGAAGAACAGCTTCAGGGAGCTTTCATCAGTGGGCCCCTGCTGTGACCAGCTGGGCCTACCCTGGATCCCACCCTTGTTCAACTTGAGTGGTTGACGCAAGAGAGCCATAGGTTTCTAGTGGCACGAAGTTGTGTGGGCCACGGCATCTTCACCCAGATGCATGAAGTTTAATTTTGAAATTAGCAAAGGGAAAGGGAAAGTGAAGTGACCTTAGCAAGTGCATGTTCACGGAAAAAGTGCTCCCAAGCTCACTGGGGGAAAAGAGATCAATGTATGTGGAACCTTCCTGGCAAGGAAGAAATAAATCCTATACATGCTATATAAATCGCCAAGTGTGGCACTGGACAAAAAGGAAAAGATACATAAGTATTCCAGTGCAACATTTTTGTAAAATTTTTGATCAAGTGCTTTGCACTCCAAGTTCAGCTCTGTAATGGGGTGCCCAGTTCGAATTGTGATTAAATAGGGTAAGTCTTACTGGTCCCAGTGAAACTAACTAGCGTAGTTGAATGGCCATTGTAACAAAAAGGATTAATACCCAAAACTAGCCAACCAATTCCAAAACCCTTTTATTATCCAAAAGCAAGGCATCTGGGATGTGAGACAACTAATACATTAGAGTTGGTTAACTGGTACATGCCATTAGATCAAAGAAAAGGATATTGGGTTGGAGAGGCAAGAACTTGTTGGCATGTTTGTATTATTATGTTCTATTGTATTTCAATGTATTTTATTGTGTTGTAAGCCGCCCCGAGGCTTCGGCAAGGGGCGGCATAGAAATGTTGTAGTAGTAGTAGTAGTAATAATAATAATGTTTCTTGTCAGTCCTCAGTCACCAGCCTTCTCATGCTCTGCTGCTAACCAGCCCTCCTTTAAAAAAAATGATGGCTACAGCAACTGAAGCATGTCAGTCCTTACGGCATGCCATTTTAAAATAACTCTTTAAAATCTTTGCATTTTGAGTACCAGTGACCTGAACCAATCAGATGCTACTTTGAGGGGATATGGCTAATGAGAGCCTAACAATGGAAAAGAAGCAATATCACAGCTGGGCCTCTGTAGGCCACACCTTCCAGAAACTGCACCTGATCTGTTCAGATCACTGCAACTACAAATTTAAATAAAAAACAGCATGACTTTTAAGCAATGTGCACAGTCTCAGCTTGCCTATCTGACTGCAGTGTGTGCTTTTTGTGCAGCAGGACTGAGCCAGGAGGGAGAGGAGGAGATGCCAGTCTCACTTGCTTAAGCTCGGGGCGGGGGGTCATTGGGGGTTGGACCCAATGGCCTTCTGGCCTCTGTTTGATGACTCTATGACCTCCGGACACCAGGACCCCAGACCAACATCTCAGCTGTGCCACTGATGTTAAAGTGTGGTTCACACATCCTGGGATAGATTTTAGGAAGGATCTCTGTCCAGGCAGCTGAAAAAGCACTGCCAGTCACTGAATGGACAGTGCTGGGCTTGATCCACCACTGATTTGCTTTGATACAAGTCAGTTCTTTCTATGGCCTGGAGAAAAGTCAGAAGACAAGAAGCTCTCCATCGGCTTCCATGGGAGCCCTACCCTAATCTCTCTGGAATCTTCGGAAGGGCATTTCAATTTACCTGCAGACCAGAAGTCGTTCTTGCTTGAGTTACTTGTGTTGTGTACCGGCATGTCTATTACAAGATGCATAAAAATGCGACACCAAATATCTGTCCCTTCCTCCAAGCAACACAGAATTGCGGAGGCAACAGGTTGAGAGAAGCTGACTTGCTCAAGGCCGCTCAGTGTCCCCCATGGACGAGGGGAGACTAAAATTTCCTGGCTTAAGTCAACTAGCCACCAACCACATATCAAACAGGAAACCCAGCACCAAGTGGCGAGAAGACCTAGGCTCAGCTGATTAGAAAGGAACTATTTCCCCTTGATATTGCACAGAAACTGGATCAGCAAGGGTTTCATCATGATACTGCAGAAATATCCTAGAAGTAAGCCCTGACATATACACCCCCCCCCCCCACACACACACACACAAAAGTGACAATTCTGGCTGGGATTTTATGTTTTCCAGATGAACATTTGTGGAAAAAAGAAGGAGGGAAAAAAAGGCATAAGCAGGCTTCCAAAATATTCTGCTGGAGGGAAGAAATGCTAGGGGAAAAAAGGTCAAATATGTTCCCCAGCATCTGGAAGCTATTTCTCCTCTTTCTTATGCTTTAAATGACCCAAACCCAGCCTTTCTTCACCAGAGATGGAAGCAATTTCAAGCAGCTCCAGTTAGGAAGACAAAGCACAGAGATGCCTTTGAATTCACTTTAAAAGAAGCTACAGCAACTCCAGCTGATCCAGAACCGGGCAGAGAGATTGTTAATAGGGACTGGCCAACGTCATCATATTATACCAGTACTTTTCCCTCTGCACTGGCTGCCAGTCCATTTCCGGGCCCATTTCAAAGTGGTATTAATATCCAAAGTCCTAAAGGGCTTGAGACCAGGTTTCCTGAAAGATTGTCTTTCCCATAGATACCTGCCCAGACACTGAGGTCATCTCGAGGTCCTTCTCTGGGAGCTCCTGCCAAATAGCATAGGGCAGGTAGCTTTTAAGAAGAGGGACTTTTCTACTCTGGCACCTGATTGGAATGACCTCCTTGGAGAGGCTTGGCTGGCACCAAGCTTGTCACTTCAGCATCAGGTAAAGACGCTATTTCTGCACTTACCATTTCACTTCTCTTGTTTTTAAAACTGATACTGTAATATAAATATTTATATTGCTGCTAGGTTTTGATTTTTATTTTCATTTTGGCTTTACACTGTAATTGTAACTTGTAAACTTTTATATTATGTTTTATCATGTTGTATTTTATGGTTTTCATTGTTCTGCATTCTCCCAGAGAGGGCTATTGAGAGGTACAACGTGTAATGAATTAATAATATAAATAGTGAAGAAATTATGCTCTAAACTCAAAATGTTGACTGACTTGCAAAGTAGAGTAAAAAAAAAGTAAGATGCAAATGCCAGTTCCTGGCAAATTGTGAAAAGAAGCAAAAGAAAAGGGTCACAGATTGCCCTAGTATAGTTCCAGTTCCTTAAGCTTAAAAATTCCCATCTTCATTCGAAGGCCTATGATAGAGGCAAGCCCATTTAAAAAACAAAAACAAAACAACCCTCCAATACCTGTGTTAAGATATGTAGTTTAATATATGTACCAATCTCCAAATCTGTGTACACATGAAAAGCAAAAGCATTAAAAACTTTCATATTATCATACTTAAAAGAAAATTGCCCATCAGCTTTGTGTTCTGCTTAGGCTGCAAATTTTAACTGAAATGTGCAGTTGATTTCTTGCAAAGCATACCATCTAGATCATACATTGCATGTACAGAAGATGAAAAAGTATGATCCAAAAAGTAGATTTTGCAAAGGCACTTTGTCCTGTGAAAAAGAGAGCTTTTCGAGAGTTCTTTGTTTGATTATTAAGGGCACTGTCCTTGCACTTACCCAAATTACATTCAACTTTCAGGTCTGGCAAAGCTCATCTTACCTGACAATTACCTAAGAAATCAGGATGAAGGAATTAAGATGTATTGAGGAAGATGACCAGTTAAAACACAAGAAAGAAAGAAAAAGAGGGAGGGAGGGAGGGAGGGAACATTACAGGCAGTCCAGTCCAAGCAAAAGTGGCTGAACAGAAAAAAAACCTTTTCAGTCTACCAGTCAAAATCTGCCACCATTGATAGTTCCATGGGAGGTGAGTATTTGTTTTCCCCATCTTGCTAAGCCCAAGACCCAGACTGGGTTTGTCTTAAAATGCAGCACATTCAAATCATATCCAAGAGTCACTTGATCATTTGGAGTGCAGAAAGGGAAAGCTTTTATTCAAGGAGGAAAAGTCTCCACTCTTCCCCCTCAAGAGGGGCAAAGAAAGCACAGCTCTCACTACCCCCTAAGCCCAATACCCTACTGAATCATTCAATCCACTTGAATTCAAGCCACTAGAAGGGCATGAAACAAAAGGTTCCATTGCTGAACCTCGAATGGATTTTCAGAGGCACAGCAGGAAAAAGCTTGTCAGGTCTCACCTTCAAGTTGCCCACACATTGCTGGATATACAGTCCTATGAGAGGTTTTGAGCAGATTGACTGCATACTTACTTGTGTATACTTACTTCAAGAGGACTCAAGAAGAAGCCCTGCTCAATTTCCCCATTCAAAAGGACTGATTTTTGCTCCTTCAGAAAAGGATATTCCTTACAGAGAGGCAGAATTTTAAAATGCATACACACGCGTCAATAATAATTGAACAAAAGGGTGGGAAATTGTAGTTTTCAAAGCAAGAAATCTTGTTTGTACAAGGTTAACTTTGCAAGGCAAAGTAAACTGGATGGGGAGGGGGGAACTGCATGCACCAGTATAAGGGGAAAATGACTGTTTTTTGCTGTACAAGTAATGCTTCACTGAGAAAGACCAGTTTGTCTCACCTTTCCCATCACTTGTTTAGTTTCCTGGCTTTGTGCAGACCCCCTCCCTTTCTAAAAGTTGAAATGCCCCATTCTAAGGCTTAGTTACTGGCAGTAAGGGATCTAAACTGAGCTAGGCTTGGATTTTGCTCCATACTTTAGCTCCTTTCCTTTGCTCCATTCACCACTGGAATGTACCCCTCCTCCAATCCGCAAAGGTGAAATCAGCCCCTGGACTGAAAGACCTTTGACACCCTGATTTTGGAAATACCCCACTCTAATTTCTAGGGCTGCAATTAGGAACTACCTAGAATGAGGAGGAAGAGAAGGCCAAGCCACACAGAGGGTGGCATATGGGGGAGAGAGCAGAAATCTCATTCTCGTCATATTCAGCAACTCAAGTGTCCAGGGCCAGTTTGGGACAATGGCTGGAAAGCTGGACAGGGACTCGGGGGTCAGGTTTCTTTTCCCCATTCAGCCAGGAAGCTCATTGGGTGACTGAGTCAGTCACTGGCTCTCCATCTAACCCACCTGAACAGGTCACCTTGAGTTCCTTGCCAGAAGAGGAAAGGGGGGATATGAATTCAGCATTCTGCCGGGGTGTGGGCTACATCTCCCATCTCCCCAGCCAGCATATACACGAGCCATGCTCATGGGATGATGGAGTTGCAGCCTGGCAGGGGAAGCCTGGGTTAGATGTTAGACTAACACCAAGGTACAATTCCCCACTGAAGCTCCCTGGAAAATATTGCGCTAGCAACTCCATCCAAACCTAACCTGGGAGCAGGAAAAAAACACCAGATGTGCCATCGTGAGTAGGTTGGGGCTATAAATGCAACAGACAAATTATAGAAGTAAAAAAAGGTTTGAGGGACAGCCTGATCTATGGAATTTTTCATCCATGATATTAGCTATGCTGGCTAGTACAAGGAAGCATTCTGGCTGTGAACTTTGCACAATTAAGGGCTGAGCTGACACAATGCCCTTTAAGTCAAGTCCTGGGCAGTTGCAATGTGCATTTGGAGTCTTCTCTGGCCTCCCAAAAAGTCATGCATACTTCATCTTTATATACTGATCTGACTTCTCAACAACCACCAAATGCCTTGAATGGGAAGTTCGCAAGAGGTAGATTTCTTTGTGATCATGACCAAGCGAGCAGTTTCGCTTTCTGTAAACAAAGGGAGCTATCCAGGACAAATAAAGTGGGTACAATATTGCTGAAAAGTTATCCTTGTCACAATCATCAACAACACACACAAAAAGGTTTTTATGTAATTGTTAGCATTACCTAACTAGTTTAATTCACCAGAGTAATTGGCACCTATTCCATCATGCTTTGTACACCCACCTCTTTCCCCAACACCATAAATAGATCTGAAAAGTTTCTGCAGATGAACATGACCCCAATTGTTTGTGCACTTAGCCATGTATGATTCATTCTTGGCTAGTAGCAGCTCTCTGGAATTACTGAAAGATAACTAGTCGACAGACAAACCAATAAATGAATCATGCTTTCCATAAGCCGACACCTTTGGCCTTCTGCAGACACCAATCACAAAGTTAAAAGAAGTGGTGGCAGGGGGGGAGAAAGAGAAATTACTCATGCTAACAACTTTGATTCATGAGCTGTAGCTTTATTACTAGAAATCATTTCTATGTGGGGGCTAGAGGGAGCAATAGCAAACCTGCAAACTGAAACACCAAAGCAATTTTAAGGTTCTGGTTTCCCCATCTCAAAAAAGGGGGTTATTATTGAGCTGTAAAACTTGCAGAAGTTGGAGCATCTTCTCTACTAAGAAAGGATGCAGGATCCATAGCTTCAGAAAAAAGGCAACTTTAGGGGAATATGCTAAAGGTATATATAATTATGTTTGTTCTCAAGAGCTTTTCTTCCTTCTTTTTGATTAGGAGAAGATTGGAGGGCAAACAAGAGAAAGCCCTCCAGAGCAAAACATGTAATTAACATAAGGAATCCATCACCACCAAGGATGATAAATGACAACTTATTTGGATAGCTCATTCATGCACTGCTTGTGGGCTTCCCTGATCCAAAAACCAGGATGGTGGACTGGATGGACCTTTGTGCTGATCCGGTGGTGCTCGATTTATGTTTTCTCCTCTTATGTTCTCAAGAGTTTTCTGTACAGCTATGGGTCTAATACGAAAAGGAGCACTTGCATGCTGCAACTTTCATGATTATTCTTACACTGCGTTTATATCCCACCGTTTTTCCTCTTTCAGGGAGCCCCCAGTTCCCCTCCATTCCATTTGCATCCTTACAACAACCCTGTAGTATAGGATAGGCTGAGCGCATGTGACTGGCCCAAGGTCACGCAGTGAGTTTCATGGCCAAAGTAGGGACTACAACCCGGATCTTCCAGGTCCCAGTTCGATCCTGTAACCACACACGAACCCCACTGGTTCTTTTGGCCCAGTTCTTAGGGTGTTTAACAGGAACTTGTCAACATGCAATGACTGCTGCATTTTTGGTGTACAAAAACCAAACATCTTTCCATGATGTGGTGCTTGTATTTCAGTTCACAGGTCACTTGCTGACTATAGCAGGAAGTAACTTGTGTATGTGAACTGGCCTTTGTAGATATAATACCACAGATAAAACTTCTAATAAGTTAGATTTAAGACAGCATCTATATCCAGGCCTGCCCAATACATTTTGCTGCCTAAACCAAAGAACAAGATGATTATGATAACGATGACGTTACATTTATGTCCCACCCTTCTTCCTCTTGCAAGGCATCCAAGGCAGTTCATAAGGTTTTCTTTCTCTTCATTTATCCTCAGGACAACAACCCTGTGAGTTAGGTTAAGGTTATACTCTAACCACTACTCATACCTGTCCCCAATTTCATATACAAAAGCCAACCAGTCTAGTAGCTGAATCTTACTTTAGCACTGGTGATGGGACATTGTCCTTGGAGTCACTAGCCTACCTGCGCAGGAAGGGAAGATCTGACCGAGTGGTGCACACAGCTCTGCCTCCATCAGCTTGCCATGACTCCCACCGTGCCACATGGGCCCTCCAACCACTCTGCCTAATGGCAGGGCCAGCCCTGGTGGACATGGTGGTAATTCTTATTGGCCAATTAAGCATTCACCCTTGTGAGAGAAGAAAGGAAGCGTGCAGGACTGGGATTCAGGAGATCTGGATTCTAGCCCCCACTCAGCCTTGGCCCTCACTGGGTGACTTTGGGCCAGCCACGGAGTCTCAGCCTAACCTGCCTCACAGGGTTGTTGCTGAGGGGAAAATGGAGCCACGGGAGCCACCCTGGGCTCCTCACAAGAGGGAAAAAGCAGGATAAGATGTGCATATTGTTATTTTTGTATTTTATTTTATGTTGTGAGCCGCCCCGAGGCTTCAGCGAATGGGGCAGCATAGAAATGTTTTAAAAAATTAAATAATAAATAAATATTCATAATAATCTGGACTGTGAGCAAAAAAGAGTTAAGAGGGACTGCTTGTACTGACTTGGAAATTACCAGGCGAAGGGCTTGCCTTCTGTGAAACAGATTTCTCTTGGCTCTGAATACAGTGAGTTCAAGGTTTAGAGCACTGCAGCTCAGGCCTGCCACAGGCGGTTCTGGGAAGCCCTGCCAGGTGCATGGCGAAGGGGGCATTTGCAGTGGCAAGACAGCCCTCAGCACAGCTCCCACATGCCAACGGCTAGGAGTGGCGCCAGCTGCTTCTTTCAGGGGGAGGCAGTGCCCTGGCCACCCGGCTGCTCCCTCTCACCAGGTGGCCCAACGGCAGGCCCGGCCAACCGCGCAGGATACTTCTGCTGATGTTTCATGAGAGCTCCACAGCCGGTGTGTTTGTGGGAGCACTGCTGCCTCACTTGAGGCAACCAACAGCCCCCCTCTGCCCTGTGCTCAGCTTTTAATACTCTTGTGCTGCAATGACCCACATCTCTCGTGGCAGCCATTTTGTGGTGGTGCCCAGGATCGTTTTCTCAAATTGCCCAAAGGATCCACGGGCCCCAAAGGCTGCCTACTTAGGCTTGAATTGACACATGGGGAATAAAGAGCTGTCATTTCTGAAAATAGTTTCTCAGTGTGCTTCCTTCCACTCCGAGGCCACACCTATTAACATTTGCCACGGACCCATTTTCTCTTGCCCCCACACCCCCCCAGCTATTGCTATGTGTGTGGAAAGTAAAATTATTTATGGTCCTGTAACAAAGTTTAACAGTTAGAACACATAAAAAACCCACAAGACTAAACCATCATAAGCATACCGATAGTCAATGCCTATTTTTCCCTGTGAAAAGAAACCCTCGTTAACAAGTACCAGTGTTGCCCACAGCAATATCAAGCAAAATATTAAGATGCCCCATTGAACACAATTCGGAAGCTAGTGTGCTATCAATAATGATTTCACAGAGCAGTGCGATTACAGAAAAATGAAAACAACAAATTTAAAGTTAGTAACAATAACTTTAAATTTTCATCCTGTGAAATACTGTTCCAGCTTTTAAATGTTAACAGTTTCTGAACCCAGAAGGCATAATCCAACCAACAGCATTCTCTCCCCCTTCTATCCTGGAACTAAATTGCAATTACCACTAACCATTACATTTAACACTGAGTCAATAATGGTATTTATGGTTAAAAGACAGTCCTGATTGAGTTCAACACAGTCTCTATCAAAACATAACAATGTCTACTAGGTTATCAGCCCAGACGTTCTCCAAAAGCTGCAAAACCAAGCTTTCTGAACCAGGCATTCTGGGAAACCACTGGGCACAGTGCATACAATTATCTTGACCAAATATATTTACGTGTCAGTCAGCGATGGGACTTGCACATAATTGTAGGACTGGAGTACTAATCCTTAAAGGCCTAAGCACGACTCTGTTTCTTCCAGGATGTCCTTGTTTGGTTTAGCTTTCTCATTTCATGTACAACATCTGATTGGACTAGGAGCTGAATTGTTCTGTAACAGTAGCAATGCACCTGAAAGCAACAGACTAGCTTAGGGGCACAGGGCAGGACACATGCCCCAGGACTTTCTCCTCTAAGATCTCGCTGTCACCTTCCAGCATCTGCCACCTGAGGCAACCAGCTAATTGTGTCTAACCCTTTGAAAACATATTTGTCCTCAGATGGTATCAAGAGGTACGAGCACTTCATTGGTATTGCTTTTATGTATTTTTTTACACAAACAAGGTATAATTTGATATTGGCAAAACCAGGGTCAAGTAAAACAGCCCACAGGATGAGGCTGCCCTAATTTCTGGTCTGGTGAACCAAAGGTGATGTGTATTTTGGATGTAAATAAAGAGCGGACAGTGGTTTATGCAGCATTATGGCATCAGAGAAGAAGGACCTCAGAAGACATTGTAGTGGGTAGAGAACAGTTCAGCTATGGGGACGGCAGGGAGAGAACCAGAGCTCAGAGACAGGGGACATGCTCTGCGGGAGAGAGGTTTCATTTTCACTGTCTGGCATCTCCAGACACAGAGGTGATGGGAAAGACCTTTTCCAGCCAACAACTCCTATCAATGAGAGTCGAGCCCGGAGTAGATAGAATGGGACCCTCCAGATCATTCCAACTACATTTTCTGTAAGCCAACATGAACAATGGGCAGGAATTATGGGAGTTGTAGTATAAAACATTTGGAAGAGGCTCTGGGTTGGAATAAAAATTAGTTTATATGGACAGATAACCAGATTTGGTAGAAGGCAACTTGCTATGCTCCACTGAAGTCCAGTGATGTGTCATTCAGCGAAGCAAAACCAAAAAAGGACAGAACAAACCCACCAGAAACAGGAGCTTTGCTGATGGGTTACTAAGCTGTGATTGTTAGAAACAATGCTTGGTGATGAGCAAAAGAGGATTTATTTCCACAACTGAATCAGCAAAGGATTCTAGGAGACAAATATGGCCTTGATTGGTTTAGCTTTGGAGATAGCCCTATCTAAAATGGCAACTTGGGAAAGAGCATAGATCATCATTACCCAACCATCTGTAACTTACCAGGTTGCACTTACATCCATGTGAACAGGTGGTCATCTGTGGTGTTCACCACCGCAATGAAGAGAAATGTATCACATCCCTGCTCCCCCATTTCTGCAGGGCCCAGGAAAGCATGACCGTCTCCTCACCATTTGGGATGCTATTATGCTCTCCAGGCAGTTGTTATGTGCACCCTGGAGTCGCCACACAATCTTTCACTGGATAAATGGTTGTCTACATTCATTCTTGGTTGCTCTGAGGCATCCTTCAAAGGCAGTGTAAGAACAAACCCCAATTAAGCCTGTTATTCCTCCAGCCAAGTCTCTCATTTCCAGCAGCAACTTAATCCACCCTGAACCCTTGAATAACTTTTGAATTCAGAAAAATCTGGACAAGTTAGTGTACAGAATTAAGAGTGAAAGTTGCGCTATCAATAGGTTTTGTTAGAGTCCATTTATCCTACACACAGAAAGAATCTCTCTTAAAGGGATTTTTATTTGTGGCACAGGTTGGAATGCACCCAATTCTTTAGTACATCTGTGTAGAGCAATATTGAGTTGTCTTTGACTTTCAAGCTGTGAATGTTTCATAAGGGAATCAGGTTTGACTCCACTACAGTCTACAGCAAACCCCCAGAGTTCAGTGGAGTCTAGACTGTCAGCAAATAGATATATGCCTCTTGAAAACATATACGTCCTGGAGCCCATTCCAAGAATACTTCTAGGGACATGTGTATCAAGGGTTTTTAAATGTACAGTTCTTTCTTTAAAAAGCACTCTGGGCCTATTCACCTAGACAGGTCCCTCAGGTTAACAACCCCTTAACTACGTGCTTTCTACAAATAAAAAAGAAGCAGAGAGAGCAAAGCTATAAGATGCCATTCAGTCTTAGGGAAGAAATTGGAATTTCAATGTAGAAAAACCACTTGTGAGAATGCTTACAGGTGCTTCAAAGCAGCCACCCTGGGATCACAGGAGCATCCTGTGATGCTCCTAAACAGAGTTGTATATCCATAGTCAAAGCTAAGAAAAGACTTGGAACTTGTAAGTCTTGGCTTTAAAGGGAAACAGCATCACTTGGACACAATGCTACACCAGAGATCCACAAATGTGGGAGGACAGTGGGCACATTAGGAATTGTGAGTGTCACGGGTGCTCTGACAAGATGGCTGCCATGGGTCACCTTGTCCACTGAGAATATGGCTGCCATGGATGGCATGGCTGGTTTCAGGAGACTCATTCTGGAGAAGCCAAACTGGAGAGACTAAAAGAAAATTAAGCCCAAGGACGTAAGTGACAAAAGATGACAGTGCTTCAAACCATCCTCCCAATCAGTAATCCTCACCTCTGCAGAGTAGGACCCTGCTCTAGCATGTTACTGTCTCCTCAGATTCTTTGAGGAGGCAGAGGGGGCAGATGCTTCTCCCAGATCTCAAAGCAAAGGCTACTCTGATTTTGGTTGTCTCCTAACCTGTTAATCTCTAATAAAAGGACTGTGCTTCTAAGGTCTCATCCAAATCTGCGACAGAGGGAAAACAGGTGATGGGTCAAGGGGCCTGGTGTGAGCTGAGCAAGAGATCCATGGGCACTGGAGATCCCAGAGCTAAATGGAGCTTTAGTGCTACATGGAGTTTGAAGCTCATTTGTTTCCCTTCCCCTCTCATCTTTCTATACCGGTGTGAGGTGACTGAAAGCTGTTGCTTTTGTTTTCTATAAACCACAGTTGAGACTTCCAACTAAAACCTAAAGTTCTTTCTTTTAACAGTACCTAATTGAAACAAGCTAGGTTCATATGCCATAGTTTGAAGCTGACTTGTTTCAGTAATTCATAAGAGTTAACTACAGTTTGCCCAGGTTCAGAAGTAATGCTAAACTTCATTTAGTTGTGTCAAGAGGAGTGGAAGCATACATATCCAAGGCTCTTCCACATACCGTATTTTTCATTCTATAAGACGCACCTGACCATAAGACACACCTAGTTTTTAGAGGAGGAAAACAAGAAAAAAATATTCTGAATCAAATAGTTTACTAAACTATTTAATAAACTATAACAGAATACAGTAATACAATATTTCAACCTTGTAAAGTGAACAGCAGTCAACAGTGGCATTAAGAACCATCATCACTGTCATTAACAAAAGAGAGACTTTAAAGTTCGAGTACTCTTCCTAGTTTTCGTTGAACCCACAGAACTCATCATCACTAGAGTCAGAATTTATGAAGCTCTGTTGCTCACAATCACTGACATCACTTTCTTAGTCAGTAGTGGAATTATTGAAGGAATTCACAATCTACACCAGTTATACAAGAGCTGATGCAGACAATTCAATAACAAATCTAAAAAAGTCAGTAATGTCCACGCTGCCCTACTAGTAAATAATAGAAAAATCTTCTGACAAAAAATGAGATATTGTACAGTAAATCAAACACACAGCAGACTAAGTAGCCTTTGAAGAATAAACTTCATACATGAAGGTAATGCTGTTCAAATATCCACTGACCCAAAAAAAATGTGTCTGATCAACTAACAGATAACTGATCCATGGAAAGCTTCCTGATAATCACAGGCACATTCCGCATCACTTCCCCATGGCCTTCATTAAAAGACAGGTTGCCATTTGAAAACACACACCGACCTGTGCTTAACAGCTCTCACCTGCGCCGGAAGAGGGGGGCGGAGCAGGGCACGCCGAGCGTATACCGGCCAGGTGTGGTGCAGCCGGGCCGGCAGCCGACCTGTGATTAACAGCTCTCACCTGTGCCGGAGGAGGGGGGTGGAGCAGGGCGCGCCAAGCGCGTGCCAGCCAGGTGGTGCCACGTGGGGCTGGCAGCGTGCTGGCAGTGGTCTTCCGGGCGGCGGGGTGGTAGCAGGTCTTCCCAGGCAGTGGGGGTGAACAGTTTCCGGGTGGTGGGGGTGAGCAGTCCGTCTCACTGTGCGGCCGGCGGGTTAAAGCCTGCGGCTCCTCCTCCTCTGCACCTCTCCCCCTGAGCGGCACAGCTCTCACCTGCGCCGGGGGGGGGGTGGAGCAGGGCGCATCGAGCGCATGCCGGCCAGGTGGTGCCACATGGTACAGGCGGCCGGCAGGGTGCCTGCGATGGTCTTCCGGGCGGCGCGGTGGCGACAGCAGCAGCAGGTCTTCCTAGGCGGTGGGGGTGAGCAGTCCGTCTCTCCATGCAGCCGGCGGGTTAAAGGCCGCGGCTCCTCCTCTTCCACACGCCTCCCCCTGAGCGGCACAGTTCTCACCTGTGCCGGAGGGAGGGGGCAGAGCAGGGCGCACCGAGCACATGCTGGCCAGGTGGTGCCATGTGGTGCAGGCGGCCGGCAGTGTCCCAGGCGTCGGGCACACACAAATTCGCTCTATAAGGCGCACAGACATTTCCCCTTACTTTTGAGGGGGAAAAAGTGCGTCTTATAGAGTGAAAAATATGGTAATTCCAAACCAAACTTTATCATTACATCTGAACAATGCCAATGATATGGCTGGATGAGTTACTTACGCAGACTCAGTTCAAAACAGCTCCCTACATCACAAGCAAATAATCAGAAAGTATGTGTTATACTTTAAGATTCAGGGAGTCCTTTCAAAGAAACATATTTAGGGGAGCACTGTGTGATGTTTAAGAATGTGTGTGAAAATTCATTGCGCATATTATGAACATGTGTTTATATGCACATGTAAGTGTATCAGGGAGCAATGACTGGCTATGCACTGAGCTTTGGACCCTCTTGTTTTAAGTGAACTACATACAGTCAATGAATGCAGATTATTTGCCTGAATAAGATTAGTATCTGGAAGTAGTCCACTCTCTAGGATTTCCACTGCCACTGCATGGTCCTTATTTATTTCAGTTCTATACCACCCCATAGCCAAAGCTTTCTGGGCAGTTTACACAGCCCATAAAACAGATGATAAAATACAGTAAAAATATTGTAAAATCAGAAAAAATAGAAAGTTTTAAACAATAAAACAGATGATCAAAACAGTAATAAGAGTGTGACTGCAAAATGCTTAGTGATCCCCCTCAAGCCCCTGGTAGTCAAGTAAATCCCTGAAAGCATCTTAACCTGGTACTGAAAAGATGACAGATTTGGCACCAACCGGATCAGAGTGGGAAGGTTATTCCAGAGATGGAAGCACCACCAAGAAAGCCCTGCCTTTGGTTGCCACTCTCTGCACTTTCCTAGCAGTTGGCACTTGGAGGAAGGCTGCACAGGCATAAGGTTTTGGAAAGGGTGAAAATGATGGCATAGGACCAATCTTTATGGCATTGTCCTTATGGAAGCTTCCAGCACTAACAAGCTGAGCTTGTGTAATGGCATAGAAAGTCTGGTTGCTCGTGGAACCGAACCATTCCAGTTCTGTAAGGGAAGGAAACACGGTCAGTTTGAAATGCAAGACCTCACCAGATGAAAACTGGAAAGAAGTGCCCATCCAGGGATAGGGAAACCAACTAATTGGAGACTAAAGTGAAAATAGGTGGAGATGGGAGTTTGAGGAAAAGAGCAAAGCAGGGAGGACACTCAGAGAAGAAGGTGAGACAGGGGATAACAAAGAGAGTTTACAGTGGTGCTTGAGATCAGGAGGGGTCTTATGCTATGGGTGAGTGAGAGAGGAGCATCTGGGAGGCTGGATAAGGGATCAAGTGGCTAAAGGACAAAGAAGAGAATGACTTGAAAAGCAGGAACCAGATCAAACAATGGGTGCCATGGAGACATGGAGCTGCAAAAAGGAGGAGCCAAGAAGAAAGCATGAATGGAAGTCTACTGACAACAAGAAGAAAATGGACAAATGAGGGCTGGAGCTGTGGGTCAGAAGGCCATAAAGCAGAAGGCTCCTAGGTCTCCTGTCCAACCCTGTTATGGCTTCTGTCGTCACTACAGCATTTCATCCTGGCAATTCTAAAATGTAGTCTTTGAATACTACTTCCAACCAACCATCCAGTTATTACGCTGCAGACATTTAGTGAGAGATCACCTTAGCCCAGAATGTAGGGTCATATTAGGGACTATCTGCCTCGTAATGGAAAGTGTGAATCAAGTGTTTATGCTGCCTATTGCTGCCTCTTTCATGTTATAGTGGTGCCATCTAATTCTTTTGAGTGTGTGCCTACAAATACTACGGCAACATGTACATCTAGAGAAGCTGAGATATAGTAGGAAAAATCAAGAGGGCTACACTATTAAGGGTTTACAGCTCTTCCTTTTATAATTGCACAGATTACACTTTCTCTCTCTCACACACACACACGTTCTGTAGGAAATATAACTTTCCTAGACTGGAGCAAATTGCCCTGGGTTAAGAAACTCTGAACCTGAACAAACCAACTCATTGACAATACTGAATAGAATCAATATGCAGAATTAACTGTTTCTAGGAATGGTAGGAAGCACAGCAGATGAATGAAAGACGCAGCCTTCCTCCTGCAATCAGAATGATTTGTTATTTACAGCCATGGCAGCCAACAGCATGATCCCCCTTGACCTCATTTCACTTTGTCTGACTGATTAGGACCACATCAGAGATGTCTGGCTGTCTCAGAAAGTGTCACATGATTGCTATGGTGGGTCAGAGTACTTGCTGGCTTGTACAGTAGTCAAGACTTTGAACTTGGAAGGCGGCATTGGGGGGTGGGGGGGAGGAGAGGAGAGAGCATGAAAAACACAAAAAAAGCTCCTTTGCAATCCTAATCCAAGAGTGCAGAATTTTTTAGAGGATGCTTCCCAGTCTGCAGGTGCTAATCTTCCCTATCATGCTCACTGCACTTATGTTCCATCCTCCATTGGTCTGAAGAATTAAACAGGTTAGTGTCTTGCCTAAAATAAAATGTATTTGCTGCTTTGTAAATTTATGACATATTTATTTCTCTTAAAGTCCATATTCCCATGGTCATTTAGTTACTGACTCTTACCTTTACACAGAATAATGAGTCACAAGAAAGAAAACTTTCTGCTACTCTTTAAGGCTAGAACTGGAATTTTTAATAACTCCTATGACTGTAGATAAGGAAGCTGGGTCTGGGGTAAATTCTGATTAATTTAGCTGGAGTAAAAAGGCTACAAACAATGCAGACACATATAGTATAAGGAACAAACAAAGTTGTTTGAACCATTAAACCAAACAAACCAACAAACCACAACACACATTTTCCATCAGACTTGGCAATTTTAGTCCATAAAGCCTGAAATACTGCTTTCAAGGCATGCTAAAAGTCTTAGAGAGCTTGGTCCTGAGATGCTTAATGATTTAAGAGTTTTGTTTGGACATAGCAAGACATGGAGTCAAGACATGGGTGCAGCATGTCTGGTGTAAGTAGTTATAAAGCATTTTCATGGTGTCATCTTATACTCAGTAGCAAACTCCAGTGAGTTACTTCCAAATAAATGCATATGGCATCACAGCTTTAAAGGCGACCCTCCTTAAAAGTACACCAGCCTGTTCTACAGTCTTTGATGAAGAGTAAGTCACCCTATAAAAAGCAAGATGAATCTTTCCAGCACTGGGAATTCATGGATTGAATAACATAATAAAAGAAGTCCAATCTCCAAAGTGCCAAGGAATTATTTGAAAAAGAACAAATTGTTCTAAGCAGGAACTTTTGCTTAGTGTCATGCAAGTCTTTTTCCTCCAAAAGAAGGCTGGGAACAGAACCTGCTCTTGTGTTTCTTTTTGCTACACTGACTTTTCTAGTCCTGTGATGCCTTTAAATGAAAAAATAAAGTTAGTTGCTCAATTATGGGGTGGGGAGAATTGGTTTTGAAAGCTCATTTCAGCCACTCATTTTCTGCACTAGATAAGATGCACTATCACACGAACACCCAGATATCTACCCGCAGCATTATTAATCTTCTCTAATGGGGGCAACTCAAATTAAGAAATATTAGATTTAGGAACAATAATGCCATGACACTTAGGGAAATCTAGCTGGAACATCTCTAAGAAGATTTTAATTTGGGTTGTATATGAATATTTAAATTTGAATTCAGGGTGTAGATAAACATGTCTTAGTACCTAACCCATGATGGCAGGTTTTTAGAACTGCAGTAGAATACAGTCAAACAATGCTTAAATGAAATTTACTAAACTGTAGTTTAATATGTGCTGCAGTTGGAAATATCTGAGAAATAAGAGGTAATGCAGAAAGCCAGGCATGTACTGGCTTTAAAAAGGAATAGTTCCATTGTCTTCCATGTATCAAAGAAGAAATCCGCTTCCCTTTGATATGAACACCTGACTTTCTTGGTACTTGACCAGCGTAGGGCATTTTAGGTTGATTACAAAATTCTTAGAAGGTACACTGATTTCAGTGGTGTTACCCCAACAAAACATGTCAAGTGGATGTACTGTAAATGCAATGGATTTTGTCAACAACCTCCATGGGAGCACACATAATTTCAGAATCTATATAAACTGTAGCCCTAATGGTGGTTTTTCTTTTTCCTTTTCTAAATACATCATAGACTTGCTGAATTTCAAGACAGCCCAGTTAGAAGACCATATACTGAAATGGAAGCTAGTATGCATGTCAGACATTTCAATATGGCATAAGAGCAAACCTAAACAATTAGAAGAGTGCTCAAGTAATTTAAAACTTGCAAAAATGTTTTAAATACACTAAACAAATAAAAATAAAACTGCTAAATATTCTCTCCACATTTCACTTTGGCCTCTCTGGCCATAACTAAGTCAATAAGAATGTGTGTGTGTGTGTGTATTTTCAATGCAGTTAGTACTAAAGCTAACCTTGTAGGTCAAAATCCCCTGAGTATCACTTCATTAGAAGTGAGAAATGAAGTCTATTTGGGAGAGCAGACAACTAAATTAACAAGACTGCCTCCATGCCAGCCAAAACATCATTATGGCTGATTAGCTTGG
Organism: Varanus komodoensis; assembly: GCF_004798865.1. Classification (NCBI taxonomy): domain Eukaryota; kingdom Metazoa; phylum Chordata; class Lepidosauria; order Squamata; family Varanidae; genus Varanus; species Varanus komodoensis. Next base: position 12,041,440 of record NW_025336481.1, on the reverse strand, counting down.
AGGAAGGGGCTGAAAATAAAAGTGATGAATTTAAAATGAAGCACAAAAAAAAAAAGTAAGGGGACTAGAAGAGGGGATATGAAAAACTGGCATTATATGACACAGTAGACAGAAGGTCCATACATATTTTTATTAGCAAAGAAAATATTGTCATATGCAAGAGAATCTCTGGTACATAAATATTCAAAAGCCAACATCAGAACAGTTTAAAAATAAGGAAAGAAATATATTGAGAAGGAGAAAGAAAACAACTTTAATTGCTGCAATATTTAGAGAGATCATCACATTTTACATGAATGTTAATTTTTAATTTGCTGATTTTTAAGAGGAAATGACATGACACCTACATTTTCAACAGAAGGGGGGAAAGACCCCCCACCATCATTATTAGACCTGGTATGTCTGGGAGTCTAGTGGCATATTAGCTACATCAAAAGCATTGGCACACTCAGAATTAATGAGGAGATGGCCATAGATTGCTTGTGTCTTTTGCACAGATTGTGTTTAAACAGCAGACACTTTACTTCAAAACAAAGAAAAGCAAAAAATAAAACAAAAGACAAGGGGAAATGACACTCAGCCAAACTCATCACAATAGTGCAACTATTAAAAATATTCCAGACCTGGATGTCTCCCAGCACTTATTGTATTGGAGAGTTTAGAAAGAGGGAGATCTAGTGCAGAACATTACAGAATGCTAAGGAAGGAGCAGAACAAGTCTAATTTGCCACTTACAGTGCAATCGGATACTTGTCTACTCAGAAGCAAGTCCCCTTGCGTTCACTGGGGCTAACCTCCAGGTAAGCAAGTACAAGATTGTAGCCTTTCATGCTGGCAAGTCATTTCTTCTATCCCAGAACCTGTTATAAGACTCCTAAGTGAGACAGGACCAGAAGGAGAAAAAAAGCAATCCGCCCTTTCCTCTCTCACCCCCACCCTCCAGTATTTTTAAAAAATACATTTTCGGAAAGATATCAAAAGATTTATCATGCCCACATATCAGCAGCAACGTACAGAAAGTATAGTTTAGTTCCACTTGATATCATTAGCTCAAGGACAATACATTTAGTTAGCGTGCTTTATAGGCACAGACGGGGGGGGGGCAACTTTGTCTGACTTAGCCTTTCCAAAGGCTAGACAGAGCTGTAATCTACTTCTCAGACCTAGTGATTGCTATTTATAGTTACAAATTCTAGTTCGCTGGACATAACACTTGCATTCTCAGCACACACACACACAGTCCCCCCCCCCCGCAGACTGGCTGGTGAGACGACTTAATTGCTAAAGTATTGTCCTATTATTTCATGGCGGGGGGTGCGGTAGAGAGGTTCCCAGTCCACTGCACTCCCCCATCCTAACGTGAGAGGTGAGAGGCATCCCAGGAGCAGCCGAGTGAACACTGTGGAGCCGGAATGGTGCAAAAGGCCGGGAAAGCAGACTGCCAATGACACAAGTAGCGCTCTGCCGGATCAGACCAGACCAGAGCAAAAGTCTGCCCCGTCGACCCAAGGACTCTGCTTCCAACAGTGCCTGGCTGGCTCCTGCTGGGAAAACTCACATGCAGAACGTGAAAACTTCAGCCCATCCGCTGCTGGCAGCCCTCACATGCCCGCAGAGGTATACTGCCTCTAACCATGGCGGCTCCATGTTAGGCTTGATAAATCGCCTCCCATGTATTTGTCTCCCCGGCCCGCTTTAAAGATTTGAGTCTCTCCCAAGAACGGGCGTTAAATCGTTGCATGGGTGACAGGGATGATTAAGGGGGGCGGGGGGGCGGGAAAGAAGCTGGGCTGCTCATACCAGCGGATTTGGCAAGGAGGGGCGGACGGGGTGCGGGGGGGAGAGGTCCCGATTTGCAGCAGATTGCAGCGAAGCCATAAAAGCAGGCTGCGATCATAAAACAGGAGGGACGGTGTCTTGTTCTGGGAGAAAAGGGCTCCCGGGGTTGCTCGTCGGATTCTCCAATCGAGCATGTGCTTTAAATAGCCGAGCAGCAGGCGCTCTCGCCGTCTGGCTTAGGAAACAGACAAAGCTCCCAGGGGCGGTCAAACCAACAGCCTGGGATCGCGCGCGCGCTCCTCTCCGGGTCCTCCCCCCGCCGAAGGGGGACCCAGCCGCGTAGCGCGCGGGGGGGGCGCGGGTGTCTTGGGGCGCAGGGGGGTCTCTAGCTCGCCCCCCTTTCCTTCAGAGATGTACTGAACACGAACGAAATACGCAGATCGATATAACGCCACCGTGCCTCGCCCCCCCCCCGCCCCGCGTCTTCTGCAAAGCTCCGCACAGTCCCGTCCGCAAAACTAAAGCGCGACAGCATTAAGGCGAGCTTGAGCTACGAAGATTTTGTTCGAGTTGAAGTTCAGAGCCCCCCCCCAACACGCACAGACACACTTCTTTTTTAAAATGAAAACTCCAAGACATCATAGGATTCCCAAATCATATCAGAAAAGAACTATTTTTTCAGCAGGCGGACCGAGCGTTATCAGAAAATGAAAATCATTTTAAAAATCAGATGCAGTGTCTCAAGACTGCTACATTCGCATGCAAAAAAGGGGGTGGGGGGAGAGAAACGCGATGGATTGTAGCCGCAAAAGTACTTAACCACGCACACACTCACTATATAATATGTAAAAAACTTTTGGGCACCCAAGAACGCACGCTTACATACACCAAGTTGGAAAACGCAACAAGCCCACAAAAGTCTTCTTGAAACACTGGACCAGGATTGAAGGAACAAGAAAACACAATGCGACCCCCCCTCCCCAATTTTAAGAGCGTGCTACAATCGTGAAATGAAACCACTGACAACAGCCCAGGGAGGTGGACGGGGTCCAACGCCTTTGGAAACTCTGAACGGAATGGTCTGCGGCTGCAGCAGAAAACCCATCGTGCATGGAAACCCCCCTCCCACCCACCCGAAAGAGAGAGGAGAGGGGAAAGGAAAATTTTATATATAACACAATTAAATTAAGAAGTACTTACTGATCTCCATACTCTGAAACAAAGATCGTTTGCAGTTGCATGTACAGGAGACATTGGGCTGGTTGGCTCCGGTTGTGCTGTTCAGACCCATCAAGTTATACATTTAAATGAAAATAAGAAACAAAGGACGGGAAGACCTCAAAGGTCTCCGGGCAGCACAACATAAAGACGGGATCTTCTTTGAGGGGTCGGAGGGGATGTTGATGGGGAAAGGAAAAAAAGCGAGGCAATAGAACTGATTAAAAAAAACCCTTTGTGGAGGAAGGGGAAAAACAGAAAACAAAACCCCCACCCTCCAAAAATGTATACGGGGGATTAAAAAATAAGAATAAAATAATTCAAATCAAGAGCTAGCAAGAGGAGTTCTCAGCTCTAAGATCTGCTGTTTGCCCCCCATTACCCCCGCCAGACCTAGAAGTTCGCGCACAGAGCTGGGCGAAGGAGATTTGCTAGTTTGTTTCTCTCTCTGCCTCCCTCTTTCTCCTCTCGCCTTGCCCAGGCAAGATCTTAGTAACTCCCCCCTCTTTTCTTTTTTTCCTCCCCTCCTCCTCCTCCTCCCCCTCCTCCCGTCCTTTGCTCCTCATTCAAGTCCAAGGAGATTCAGTTTCATATGGGAAAGAGGAGGCTCGAAGCAGACAGACGGGGTGACGTCAGTGCTAGACTGGAACTGCCCTTTCCAAAGGGAGGGGCGGGCAAGCGGCGGGGATGATGATGCTGGAGGGGAGGGAGGGGTGAGTGAGTATGTGTGGAAGACATCTAGAAGAGAAGATGCGGGCGGTGGAGGGGGACGGGAGTGAAGGACAGGGCCCGCTTCCAATCGCGAGTGGGCCAGCCCCTGCGTTCCCGCCCTCCTGTGCGTCTTGGAGGCCTGCCTCTTAAAGACAGAGACACCCGGAGTTGTGCGGAAACTGGCGAGGAGGGAACGGACAGAAAGGGGTTGCTCGTCCCTGGTAGTAGTGAAAAACCTCCGGTCCTTTATGCATTACAGACTACAGCCTCTGCTTCTTCCTACTCCACATCTAAGCTAGGCAAAGCAAATGCAACCTCCCTGCTCACCCGCTAATGAAATTGCCTTCTTTAAAATCGCTCTGTTCTGCTAAGGGTTTGCTCCGGAGTCGAGGAAGCGGCCGCGGCTACAATCCGGATTGAGCTGGGTGTGGGTGCCGTAGTAACCGAGCCGCTTCGGATCATCAATCTCTGCCGGCTTAAAAAAAAAAAGGAGTGAGGGAAGCAGCGCACCGGAAAAGCCGTCTCGAAACCGAGCATGTAGATTTCAAGGTGAAAAGGAACAGAGGGAGAAAGTGGTGGTGGCGAGAATCTAGTATTAGTCGCCCGTCCTTTCCGTGTGCGCCTGCAGACGTAGATATGAGTGCCTTAATCCGGCTTGGTCCCAGATGCCTCTTTGGTACTTTAGAAAGGACGTCCTTTAATAATTGGCAGGCAGAGCTATGTGTGCACAGCTACTCAGAAGTAAGTCCCACTGATTTCAGTGGAATTTACTCCCAGGTAAGTGAGGATCGGTAGCAGCCGGAGAATCCCTTTTCCCTTTGCTCCCCCTCGAAAAAGGGGACACCATGGCCCCAATAAAGAGTGCCTCAGTGCATCATTTTGTTTCCGAGTAAACAGCCCAGATGCTTTTGGGAAGCCCGGAACGCAGGCATGGAGGTGGTGATGACACGCCAGTCTGCTGCTTGGGAAGACTGTGACCGAGCGTGGATGTTTCATTTCCAATCCCCTTTCATCAGCTCACGGCTGCTGATGGATCTCTCCTTCCGGAGTGTGCCCTTTTGGAAGAAGGCGAAAGCTGGTGGGCAATTCAGGACAGATAAAGGGAAGGGCTTCCTCGCGCAGCACATAGTTAAACTGTGCAATTCTCTTCTATGAAACGTAGTGGTGGTCATCAAGTTGGATGGCTTAGGAAGGGCTCTGGAGGAGAAGCCAATGGCTACTATCTGTCGGGCTCTATGCCACCTCCAGTATCAGAAGCTTATGCCTACATGCACCAGGTGCTGGGGAACTTGTGTGGGACAGAACTGTTGCACCCATGTCCTGCTTGTGCTTGTCCAGCTGCTCGGCCACTGTGCAAACAGGAGGCTGGAGCAGATGGACCCCTGGCCTGACTTAGCAGGGCTCTTCTTACTTTCCTGCTGAAGAAATGTATTGTCACAAGACCTGAGGATGCCCATCAACTGATAAGGCCTTAAATGGGGATTGGAGACCTTCATGGAGGACAAAGCTATCAGTGGTTAACTGATCAGGGGTAGCTACTTATTACCACCCATACTGGAGGCAGCCTATGCACTCATTGCTGAGGAACATGGGTGGCAAGGTGTGTGGCCCTCTTGCCTTGCTCGTAGGTTTCCCATGGGCAGCTAGTTGGGCATTGTATGAACAGAATGCGGACTAGATGGCCTTTTGCTCTGATTCAGCAGGTCTTTCATGTTCTCACAGGCTCTGCTTAGACAGAAAGGCTGAGCCACTCCTAGCATGCTCCATGCAGCTGACAACATGCTGGGTGTTGTAGGCCTTTTTTCTGTAAACATGCATACGATTGCACCCAAAGCTAGTTTAGCTACAGAACATCAGCATCATATTGTGATTTGATAGTACATACATTATGTGTATGTTATGTGGAACTATCCCCAGTGTTGTGCAGAGATGGCCCCTATAACACTGTAATCATACTCCTTGTTACTGGTATTCATATAAATTTATCTTATTAATATCAGAAGCCACTTTGAGGGCATCTGTTAAAAAGTAGAAGACTTATCCAAGAATAGATAGATAAGCCATGAATGCAATACTAGGGTTCTCTAACCCTCACAGGAAGAATTCTGTAGTTGTGTCAGTAGACTATTAGGTCAGATTTCAAAAGCATGGGCATCTGATCCCAAAAAAATACCCTCTGATATCTGATGGAGTAGACCACGCACATTGGTTTTGCATTAAAAGTAACTAAAATGTGAGTGAAAGCTAATTGCACCATGCATTTGATAAATTTTAAGGTGCTATGGGTTTATTTTTGCTATAACAAATACCATGTTTTCCCCCAGGAGTGGTCATCACATAGAAACAGAGCAAGTCAGAAGGGGTCTCCCGGGCCATCTAGTCTGACCCCCGGCTCCAGCCAATGACATGCCCACCATGTGCATGTCCAGCCTGTCTTTGAACACCCTCACCGATGGGGCCTCAATGACCTCCCGTTAGGAAGGTCACCTAGTCAGGAAGTGTACCACAAATGAATTAGGGAATAGTTATAGAAGTTTGAAAACTCTCAGCATTCCCTGAGCAGCATGACTGACTGGAGCATGCTGGAAACTGTAGGACATTTTTTCAGTTTAAAAAGAAGTGTGCCTTTATCGAACACTTCTAAATCTGGTAAAATAGGATATCCTGCCATTGGACTTTTGAATTCCTTACTTCAAAAGATCCAATGTCTATAAAACTAGGGATCACATTTTCATACCTACTTAGGAGGAAATCCCTTTGAAATCAGTGAAGTTTACTTCTGAGTAGACTTGTACAGAATTGCACAGAAAATGGGTGGGTGCTGCTCTGTGGCTGCTCTGGAAATGCCGCCAAGAACGGCTCGGTTGGGTTCTGTTTGGTGTCCTTTTGCCAGCAGTGAAAGATATGTTTGTTGAGGCAGTCCTTTAATAAGTAAACTAGCCTGCCCTGGAAGGGGGCTCTACTGGGGTTGGTACTAGGAGCTGTGGAAATTTTTTCCTGTCTAAATATGCATTGGAGTGCATCCTTAAAAACAGTGTTTTGCATCTATTGTCAGCCCATTACTAACTATTAACTCACAGTATATAAAGTGTAGATTGGCCAGGCAAATCACGTGAAAAGGGCCATCTACATAGTCGTTTTTCACAAAATGGTAGCAAGCCCATTTCTTCATTATATTTCTATACCATTAAATAACTGGAACTCTATGAGCAATTCCACAATCAAAGTCATAACATACAGCATAATATAATAAAAATATGCATAAGCCTACTCAGGTACAGCATGGTGCTGTGCTGTATAATTGTTCCAACATCCATGATTTGAGGCTAGGAACTGCTGTTTTCCAAGAATTTCTTTCTCTGTTCCTTAGCTGTTGCCCCCCCCACACCCCAGTCCCACTCCCATACCCAACTGGTTCCATTGCAGGAATGATATTGTTTATCTGGTTTAACAATCTTCTCCCTGTGACTACCAGGAGTTTGAGGAGCCCATATAATGTTATTGGTTTCTCTGGCTATGAAGTGAGAGGAAGTTTCTTTAGAACTAAAGATGATCTCACAGCTCAGGGATAATAAATATCGCTCTCTCTCCTGGTTCTGGTATCAGGGTCCAAACAATATAGGAGGATCCTTGCAATGAGTCTTCCAAGAACTACCAGCGCTTGAGGACCACACCATCCATGTCAAGCGAGCAGGAAGAAGGTGGTGGCAAGACGTGGGGCAAATGGATGATTTCCTGCCTATAACCTACTGTATTTATATCCCACCTTTTCTTCCTTCTAAGGAACTCAAGGTAGCTTACATAAATTCTCCTCCCAAACTTATCCTCACAACAACAACTCTGTGAGGTAGGTTATGCTGACAGTTTGTGACTGTCCCAGTTACCTCCATGGCGGAGTGGGGACTACAACCCAGATCGCCCGAGTCCCAGTCCTGTACTCTTAACCACTACACCATGCTGGCTGTCCATACATTCCTCTTAACCCATCATCACTGCAATGTTTGTAGGAAGTAAATAACTCCCAAAGTCAACACTGATGGGAAAAAACTATGTTAATGAATCTTTTATTTTAGCCTAAGATAAGAACAGACCAAAGCTTCATCTAGTCCAGCATTCTGGTCATGTGGGATACAATCTGATAGCTAACTAGATAACCCATAAGAAATCTCTCGCACCTCACAGGTAGTTGTGAGGTTTTTGTAGTTGTGTCAGTAAATTGTTAGGTCAGATTTCACAACCATAGATGTCTGGTTCCAAAGCAATGCCCTTTACCCTCTGGGTAAATGTGGCCACCATAGGAGTTGAGATAGGAAAATGCTACTACACTCTCGGGGGAGGAGATTACTAGGTTCATTCTTCACATCCTGTTCTTTGTCTGTGAAAGTCCAGTCGTATCTGGGCATTTGCTGGAATTTCTCCCAAGAGTCTTGTGAAAGACCTGTATACTGCTAGTCACTGAAACTCACAGATTTACAACATCATATAGTCTCTTTGGAACAATTCCATGTACGTACAGAAATTATAAGTATGCTCCTGAAGAAGTCTGGAAAGCGTCTAGCTTTTGGTGATGCTTGCTGCATGATCTCAGTTTTCATCAGTCCTTCTCATCATGTTTGCGACCTCTGCACATTAAGTTAATGGCAAAAGGCCCCCATTGTGGCTTATTAGATGAATCAACAAAGTCAGCATCATTTTCTGAAAACTGAGATATTTGGCACATTTGAACATGGACTGGTAGTTTTGTGCCAGATGCATGGATAAGGACTGAGAAAACGGAGTGAGAAGGCTGCAGATTACATTATTCCTCATGCAAGCTTATACACCTATGTATAAGTATCTGGCCTCAAGTACATAAGCATATGGTATTACAGGCGAAAACGCTAGCATGGCATTGTAATGCTGTTTGCTGCTCATAACCAAGGAATAACAAGAGACAAGAGTATAATACAACAAAGAGAAAGCCCACAGCATAAAGTCTGGGGAGCTGGGATTTTCAGGAATGGCTCAGCTGAGAAGACAATGCAATCATGGGATGATAATTACGGTCATTAGCTAAAGGCCTCTTATGCAAAAGGGCAAACTTTATTTTAAAGGTTTTGCTTTATTCCAACCATCAGCTTGCAATGGAGCTTACAAATACCTTCACAAATAATCCATTCAGTCAACAATGCAGCCTTGGAACTTGGCAAAAACTGCAGCTTTCTGCTCTTAAATTGTGATCCAACTGCTTTTTAGGGAAATGTAGAAGACTTGTTTTCTTGGTGCAATCGGCAGAGTGAATTGGATCTGGGAGAAAGGGATATGAAGAAAATCCTAACCAACATAGAATGGACTTGGGCACCATACCAGTTCCAGATTCAGTGACTCCAGCTCCTGCAAACTGTTCATGTTAAATATGTGCCTTGGGGTTCTGGTGGGCACCTGTCAGCTTTAAATTCAGTTTCATAAGCTGATACCTTAAGCATTTAACAGAATAGTCCATTCCAGTGTTCGATTAGTCATTTGCTAGAATAATGCATTCCAGAAATGGAGGCAACTGCATCTTCAGCGCTGTGTTATTATTAAACCATGGGCATGAGCCAATGCTCTCCACTCCCAGTGCAAGAAACCTCCCAACGTGGAGGCTTGTGGGTGTCCAGCGCAGGCCGGGAGGTCCGGCAGCAGAGACCTCTGCCCCCCTGCACCTGTGCCCAGCTTTCACCATCTGAATGAAGCACCACAGGAGGAGATGCAGTGCAGCTTGGAGATGGGGCAAGCTGGCTTCCCAGCCTCCTCCCCTCCACCTCTGCATGCCCCTTGAGCCCTTTCTGCAGCTGATCTCTTACCTCAGAGAGGCAGCTGGCATGGTTTTTCCATGCTCCTTGTGAGGGAAATGGGATGGGGACTCTAGGTTTTGCTTGCTTACTTTATTTCTCTCCCACCTTCTTTCCTTCTAAGGAACTCAAGGAGGCTTATATAAATCTCCTCACACAACAACCCTGTGAGGTAGGTTGGACTGAGAATCTGTGACTGGCCCAAATTCACCGAGTGGACTCCATGGATCTCACACCCCGCACTCTTAACCACTGCACCGGTTCAAACTCCAGCCCCAAGTTCCTGTCCCCCTAATTAATTAATTTAATCATCACCCTAGGCAGTTTCAGGCAGCCATAGGATTGTGTCCTAAATGAGATAAGAAAACATGGCTATCTACCCTTAATTGGGAATTAAGAGTTATCTCTTTCACTAAAACCTACCTGCACATATGGTATATGCCTATATGGTGTAGCCCTCCTGGGACTGTATTTCTTTGAATGGATGGGGACCTAAGCATCTCTGTGATATCCAATCAGAAGCATAAATAGCTAGGATATAAAGTTCTTTTACATCAGTACCTCCTAGCCCATGCATGGGGGCATAATAGGAAGTGCTAGTGTACCACAAGAAATAAATTAATGAAATGCCTTAGTAAAGGTTTATGTGAGCCCAAGGACCCATTCACAGAGAAGGTGGGTCCTGCACCTGGTTCATGTTCGGTTCAGGTTCTAAAATTTTATGGAGTACGTTGCTCTGCCTGAAGTCCTACCAGAAGATGGTCCTGCATTTGAAGGCCAATACTGGTATGAAGGTAAAAGACCAGGAGAACTGTTACCTATCAGCATTTAGTACCTGACTTTCAGACTAAACAGGTATGCAGGTAGCTCCTCGGGTAAGTCTTCCACACTATGGTGGGATGTATTGTATTTACATTTGCATCTATATATAGTCATCAGCATATTTATTTATTGTATTTGTATCTCACCCTTTTTCCTTTCAAGGAACTCAAGGCAGCTTACATAATCCTCCTCTTCTCAATCTTATCCTCACAGCAAGCCAGTGAGGTGGGTTAGGCCGAGAATCAGGGACGGATCCAGTCAAGTGGATCAGCTTTGTAGTCAAGTGGAACTCCCAGACTGAGTTCAGCACCCTAATCCATTGTGCTGCACTGGCTATCATGCAAACAGCATGCAAAGACTACAGGATGGAGATGTCCTGATGAGATTTTTGCCCATAGCTACATGCTCAAGAGAGGCCATGTGGATGCCTCGGGCAATAGGCTGAGCTTCTATTTGAAAGTATTTTTAAATGGTATAAAAGCAATTTATGCTTTGGCAGTATCATGCTTTGCCAGTTTCCTCTTTCCATCTCGGGGCTCAGTCTCATGTCTCTCTCCACAGCTCTCACAAAAAGAAATTCCATTAGTTGAGTATGAGGTCCCCATCCACTGTTCATTCCTACAGATTTGATATGCAAATCTGATGAAAATCACTGCCTTTTTGGCAATTCTTAAATGGCCATCATGGCCGTACCCACATAGGTGTCCTCTGTGCAGATGTTTGCAGTATTCACACAGATCTCTCCGAAGACTGAACCTTGCTCTCCCTTGTCAGGGTCAGTGCTCTGCACTGAAGGAGGGGTCATGGGATCAAAAGATCGGGCAAAATTGCGGTCCTCTAGGAGATACAATAACTTTGGTTTAACATAAAGATTTGAACATGCAGGATACATCTTACTCTGATTTTAATCCCCCCTCCAACACAGCCCCTCTCAGTGTTCCTAAAGTAAGCAAAGTCATAGGGTTCAGACAACGTGATAACTCACTCAAGGGTTGACTATGGGTTGTTGCTGGATCATTGATTGTTGTTGAAATATGGGTTATCATGTCTGAAACCAACTATGCTAATAAGCCACAATTTAGTAATCATTTACACCCATGGAGTGAACCTGTAGAATGCATTTACACAAAACAATAACCTACACACAAGGGCTGAGTATGAGTTGAGTGTGAGTTGGTGTTCACCTGTGATTTGCTGTTGAAAGATGGGATATCATTTCTGAACCTGGCTGAGATAACAAACCATGGTGAACAACCCACCGTTTACAACCCCCAAACAATCCATGGGTTCTCTTCATGGGTTGCTTGTGGTTAACAGGTCACAGCTTGTTACCACAGCTGGATTCCAACAACACAATCGATACCCCATGGTTTAATGACAATGAAAACTGGACCCATACTCAACCCTTGAGTGTGGATTAATTTATATTTTGAACCTAGTCTTAGTTTCTGTTACCTCAGATTTAAGGCAGGAGCAGATCTAAATAGACTTCAGTTGCAGGAGTGTATGTTGGAGTTGAACATTAGGAGAAATTTCTTGACAATGGAACTATGCAAAAATGCCTAGAAGAGTAGTGGATTCTCCTTCTTAGGGAGGTCTTCAATGAGAGACTGGGCAGTAATTTGTGGGGGGATGCTCAAGCTCTGGATTTCCTGACCTGAGCAGGGGATTGAAGTAGACAGCCTAAAAGTCCCCCTCTGACATTATAATGCTGTAATTGCCCCTTACCAAGTTCTCTAAGTGGCTTATCAGACAGTGGTGAGATAGCTCAGAAGCTCCAGGTTATGGTGCAGCTGTTCATCATGGACCTTTGGATTAAGTTCCTTTTGAAAAAGAGCTACACAGAAAATTGTAAGTGGTAGGGACAAAATATTTCTTGAAAGATGCCCATCTTTGCACCAAGATTTAGTCCAACATTATTATGTTTTTTTTGCCCCGAAGCTGAGAAATAAACCTGTGTGAAAGAATTTATAATAAAAATGCTGATGCAGGCTTAACCACTGCAGTGTGAACAAGCTGCTAAAATACTTGGCAGTGAATCCTGCTACCTCAAGATAAAGACAGCTTTGGGTTATCTTGTAAAAAAGGAAGGTTTCTCCCATAATTCATGATAACTATGATTTACTACTTGGAGTTAGTTCAAGGGTCTTTATCTTGCCCCACTGCTACCTAGAGAAGGAACAAATGCCAAATGTGCTAATACAAGAGCAATGTTTTAAATACACATAATGAAATAACATGGAAAACCAAAAGCACTTGTGATTCTCCCCTGCCCCCCCAAAAAAAACCCACCCCCAAAAAATAAACGGAATAGAAAAACAATAGACTTAGGGGTGTTTTTTTTTTTTTTTTTTTTTAAGGCAAGTTTGAAATTTTTTTGCCTTCTGTGGAAAATGGGATTTTAAAATAGTATTTAAAAACCTTTTGTAGTCTCCTGAGTCTGTTTGGAAACTGGCTTTCTCTGATGAAAAGGGGTTTTTTCATTGTTGTTTTCTTTGATAGAAACCGTCTCCCAGAAGGTTGTTTAATCTTCACACTTTTGCCACCTGACAATCTATACCCAACTTCAACAATGTAAGATAATCCTGTGGGAATATGAAGAAAAGTCTTGTATCACAGAGGAAAAACATGATTTAGGAAGTGAAGGAACTGAGAGGTTGTGAATTATCATAGGGTTAGAGATGGAAGGGGAAAACTTACTAGGTCTCTCTAATATGCTTGCTGGTGGTGCTCTTCCCCATTCCTCTCTGGCATATCTGATTACAGTTGTTGTGAAGTACCATTCAGTCATCTCTGACTTATGCTCACCCTGAAAGAAAGCCCTCCAGAAAATTCAAGACTGTGGCTTCCTTTATAGATTCAATCCATCTCATATTTGGTCGTCCATTTCTCTTTCCGCCTTCCTTTTCCATGACTGTGTTCTCAAGTCTTGCCTTCTCTGAAGTACGAGGGCCTCAGTTTTCTTATTTGTGCTTCCAGGGATCGTTCTGGCTTGATTTGATCTAGCATCCACTTGCTTGTCTTTTGGTCAGTCCAGGGCATTTGCAAAGCTCTCCTCCAGCAGCATGTTTCGAACGCATCAGTTTTCTTCCTGTCAGTTTTCTTCACTGTCCAACTTTCACACTGTACCAGTAGTTGGACATACAATTATGTGGATGTTCCTGCCCTTGGTCTCCAGTGGAGCAGCCTTACACTTGACAATCTTTTCCAGTTCCTTCATTGCTGCCACCTGAACACAGAGAGAATCAGAAAAGGATTGCTGTTAAGGCAAAGAGCCGGCACTCACCTGTGCCAGCGCTGCTCTTCATTCCAGCAGTCAGAGTTAGCAGGACATACCTGTAATGAATCTGAAAGGTGGTGCTGCCACTCCAAATTTCACAGTTTTGATCTTAAACTGGAATGTCTGAAATAGGGGATGTTTGGATTTCAAATGGACATTATACGCACGCACGCATGTTAAAAGCTCACGGAAAAGTAACCCAGGAACAACTACAGGGTAGGTGAATTAGTTAAAAGAATAAAAATGCAACAGAAAGGCACAAAATATAACTCAGTTTTAAATTTTCGTAACATCTATATACTGCCAAGATGGCTAATACATGAATAATTGTGTGTATGTGCACAGGTGTATATAATTAACTCTCCCCACCCAAAAAAAGAAAAAAAATACGTTACCTATAAAAATTGAGTCCAGATATCACTGAAGAGTAGGAAATGGTACTTAAAATCCATTCTTGCCATTGGACATTCATGCTAAAACAGACAAACATAGGACAGTTCCCTGCGTTTGAAGGGGCAGAGTAATGGAAGTGTCCATCGATGCAATGAAGTCCTCCCTTCTGGGGCTAACCGCACCTCTGGAAGGGGTATGTGATTTTCATTGCATATGAGCTAGAGAGGATTAATCTTCTTCCCCTTGCCAGGGTACAGGTGTGGCTTGGTACCTATTTAATTTTTGAATCATTTAGTTTGCCAAGGTCCAGATGAAAGGAACAAATAATGAGAAAGAAGCTGATGGTTTTCCATATTTGGAGATCAGAATTTTACCAGTATCCGTATATTCAATCTCAATTCCATTTTAGAATTGTTAGTAATTCTTCTGAGTTTATGAGAGCTGAGCGGGGCTGTCAAGGATAGGATGTTTTGGAGGGCAGTCATTCATAGCACCGTTATAAGTCAGAGTTGACTTGACAGCACATAACAACAACAAAGTAATTCTTTTTGTGCATCAATTTTTGAAAGGCAATACAAGTTCTAATGGATGCACCCTTTTTATTTACAGATAAGAATGGTTTTTAAGCACTAAATATACACATCAAGCCACTCTCTTCTCAACAGTCTCAAATACCTTCTCAAAAACCACACACAAGCTAACTCATGGTTTATTTAACCCCTGTTTAAATGGGTGCATGGATTCCAGTGGAAGAACAATGTACTGCATAGTAGAGAGTTCTGACTATACACTACGCTCGATACATTCCCTGAACAAGGGCTCCGTCTACCATTCAGGAAGAATGGAGGTTGTCTCAGGCAGCAGAAACTGGGAGAGAAAACCAAGGTGCTGCAGGAAAGAACTGTGGGTCATGTAGCCAGCCATGGGCTAAGTTGGCTTGCTGCTTCAGGGTTGTGGAGGATGCAGTCCTATTGTCAGCATTGAAGCAAGATCCAGCTACCATGAAATGGGAAGGAGTGCCATCCAGTTCTTCACTTGATGCAGGAAAATGTCTTAGTCCAGACCTGCCCTGAAGAATGGCCACTGAATGCACCAGTGAACTGCTAGGTGGTAAACCTACCCTTCAGATGCTGCAAAAAAGGAGGTCTTGCCTTCCCTTCAACAGTCGCATGACAAGAGACTAAAGCAAATGTTTTCTCCTCATCCTTTCCTTGGAAGCCATTTGGAATCCCTGCTCTGAACAATGGGAAGAGAAATGTGTGGCAGCTTCAAACCACTCCTTCCTGCCTCGCACCTCCCTAGTTATATCTTAGGACTTGTCCTGTTGGCTGCTGCCTTCAGGGTGGGTTCGCCACTCCTGTGTCAGTGGGCCTCCTCATCTATTGCAACTTTTATTTTGAGCTTTATACAAGCTTTCTAGGATGCTCAACTCCATGCCCAAAATCGGTTTACCACCACAGAGCACCATGGATAGCTCTTATAAGTACAAAATAAAAGCAGCAATGGACAAGGAGCCCCTCTGTCACGGAGATCACCAGCCTCCCATGACTGTCACCCACTGTTTCATTGGACTTAACTCCCATTCATGCCATGCACCAAGTAGGACTAACACTGGATACGACCCACAGGAGGCTGCCATATTCTGAGTTAGGCCATTGATTCATTTTGCTCAGTAGTGGCACTTGCACCCATGGATGCAGCGGCTCTCCAAGGCTGCAGCCAGGTGTCCTTCCCAGCCCTACCTGGAGATGTGAGAGAGGGAACCCAGCATCCTCTCGTGCAAAGCTTCCGCCATTACTGTGGATACACGCAAAATGCTGTCCTCCAGGCTTGCCCCTCCCCTGCCTCCACGTCAACTTTGGCTTTGGCACAACATCTCACTTTGGAACTGTGTTTCTTATTTAGGAAATTGGTTCTGCAGAGAGCCTGAGGCCTGAACCTGAAAGCAATAAAGTCTTTGAGCTAAATCCAAACCATACTGCTGCATATGTACAAGCAGCACACGTCTTCACACTTACAGTATAGGGACTGAGTCATAAATAAGTCACTGTGTTAACAAGACAGATTTGCTCATGTTTCATTGGAAACCATTAAATGGTGACCTACTTATGCTAACCTTACAATTAACTGTTAAAACACCCTCTGTGTTCTGTGTGGGCTCTTGTTGCCATTCAAAGATGAGTGACACAGTTCTGGGTCAAGTTACTGAGAGGTTTCCTTCCCATCGCATCCCCTCCTTGTACTAATTTATCACTCTGGGGGAAATCAGATGGTGGTCTAGGTAACAAGTCTGCACAGGTGACCAATTCAGACAACTGGTCTGTGCAAAAATGCTTCCTACTGAGGTTGTTACATTTGGACTTGAGAAGCTGATGAAAGAGTTTAAGTGGTAGTCATTTTGTTAGTGGCGCTGCAATCAGATTTAAGTTCGTATCTTCTTCTGTCATCCTGAGCCAAATTTGCACTCCAGGAGGGTTGCATTAGACCCCAAGCGTGATCTAATTCCCACAAATCACTATAATTCAGAATGGATTTGATTGTGATTTATTCATAAAATTTGATTTTAAATATTAAGAAATATCTTGCTTGCACTGATGGGCTTTTCAGAAAGCTCATACCTACAGTATCAAGTAATATGGTACATGTATCTTGGGGTATTCATGTGCTTGGTGTTTTACCCCTTAGTGGAGTGGATCCAGCCTTAGTCAAGCTTAGAGCAGGGCCACTGCTATCAATGGTAGTTAAGCTGATTGTGACTAGCTTGTTCTGCTGATTCCAATAGGAATCATAGATGGACCCTATTGTTTTCATCTCCAAGGTCAAATCAAAATCAAGAGCTTTCCCAAGAAGCAAGATTGACAAAACTGAGTCTGCCATACTTTGGGCACATCATGAGAAGACAAGACTCACTGGAAAAGACCGTCATGCTAAGGAAAGTCAAAGACAGAAGAAAAAAAAGGAGGACCAAATATGAGATGGATTGACTCCATACAGGAAGCTACAGCCTTGCATTTGCAATTGCTGAGCAGGGCTGGCATGGATAGGACATTCTGGAGGATACTCATCCATAAATTGTCAAAGACAACTTGACAGCATGGAACAAGACATCATCATCATCATCTTTCTAATTATATTGTTGCCATGACAAAGATTGACACCACATGTCTTGTATTTCAACTACATTTCCAGTATCTCCACTTTCTCCTTTGCCCACAGCCTGCCTGCCTGCCTTTCTCGCTCTTCCTCTCCAGTTACAAGGCAGTGGCATTGCTAGAAGGCCTACAGAGGGTACCTTTCCATGGTTGATGGTGATCACTGTTATTGTTTTTAACAACTATTCTATCTTGGCTAATAGCTGAATCTCTCTGGGCTGTCCAGGAAAAAAAAGATAAAAGATTAGATTCACTAATTAACTCCCTCTTTTAACTGATTAAAAAGGCACCCCTAATTAATAGGGCAACAGAGCTTTTTTGCTTTCTTTTTTAAGTAATTATTTTTTTAAGTAGACCTAATTGTAAGAAGGACTGATAGTAGGCTTCATCTGAAAAGGTGTATTTCCTCTTCACTCTCTTCTAAGGAAGCCTCTCTTCTAAAATGAATACTTGCTACAATGCATGTGCACACACCATCAGAACCAAAGAAATCCCCTCCAAAAGTACTATTTCAGTCATTTGCACATTTATGCAAATTTATAGCACAATCCTGTCCTTGTCCGTTTGAAGTAAGTCGAACTATGCTCTGTTGGTCTTACTTCCAGAGGAGTGGGTATAAAGGAATGCAGCCTTAATCGATGAAGGGTGCAAGCCAATGCCCTTTGGGCCTGATGCATGGAGGGGTGGTGCTGATTCTTACCTTCCTGTCCATCATGTCCTGCATTTTATTTAGATGGCCATTCTTGGCTGTCTGGATGGAGCACTGCAGAGCAAAACAGAAGGAGCTGGGGTGCTGTTCAGATACAGTGTAAGCACTGGTGCCTCTGGTCCCATTTTGCTTTCCTCTGTGTTAAAAGGAAGGAGTTGTGGAGAAAAGAATTTGGCCGCTGCTGGGGGAGGCAAGGTGCCTTTGTGCAGTGTGCAAACAGGACCAAGTGTGCAAACAGCAGTAGCAAGTCACCTGTGTGTGTGTGTGTGTGTGTGTGTGTGTGTGGGGCGGGGGGTTCATCTGGTTTGTGGACCTGTTAAAGACAAGATTGTAAACCTTTTCTGAACTATAGCATGTTAAAAAAAATAGGCCAAGAAAAGGTTGTGGGACAGGCTACACCTGGCTAGACCTCCTGGCGGCTGGCCCAGTCTGTGTCTCATTGAGGAGGGAAGTGGCACACCTAGTAAGGGAATCCCCTGGTTCTAGCAGCAAGAGGAAATCAGCACAGGGTTTGGACAGAGTGGTGCACGCTTTCTGGGAACATCCCAGAAGTGATGGAGGGCTACCCCTGCTGCTTCTGGACAGAGAAGAGCAAAACCACTGCATTTGAAAGCTCTGCAGAAAACCTTTTAAAAAAGAGCTTTGGTTTGTTTGGAAGGCAGACCACCAGCTTTGAAATGGTAATTTCCAATCTGTGATTCAAAACTTCAGCCTGCCTCCTCCCACAGTCCCAGGTAGCATTCAGCTCCAGACAGGGCTTGAGGAGAGGGTGAGATGTGGGGAAAGAAAGTGGCAGGGCCCATGAAGGGATCTCATGCCTCTGTGAGCCAGATGAGAAAACTCCATGGACTGGAGGAGGTTCATGGGCCAGGGGATCTCATTTCTGGCTGAAAGGGTCCAGGGTTCAAATGATTACTCTCTCAGCCTAGCCTACCTACCTCACAGGGTTGCTGGTGGTGATGGAAACAGGGAGGTACCATTTACTACACCTTGAGGTCCTTAGAGGAGAGGTGAGATACAAACACAGTAAATAATCTAAAGCTCCCAATATTTGAGTTGCTCTTTCTACAACATCATATAGCTGCCAATAGCCATTAGTTGAAAATAGATGCCTTCTTTCAACCCTCTTCTACAAATGCAGAGCTTAATGCTCTCGCTCTCTCTCTCTTTAAAATGGAACTGCACCACTAACTCATCTGTACCACAAATTAAGAATGAATATTTAAAGTCACTCTAGATGCATCTTGTGAAACCAAAATGGGCATCAGAGGATCTTGAATGATTTATTGCATTCCTTGTCATATTTCTCATCTCTTGCTCCCTGAAGAGTCAACTGCAGCCATTCAAATAATTCTGGTGGGCAGGCCAATCCTATGCAGAATGCAGGAGGGCAGAGGGGCGAGTCTAAGGTCTGCAGCCTTATCCACAGCTCTATGGACCAGTCCTTAACCAGAACAGAAGGTGTGGTGTGATTCTCCCATTTCTCTGGGGCACAGCTGTGCCCTCACTCCCTTTGATTACTATTCTGATTCCTGCCCTAGGTCTCTTCCAAATAGTACCAGCCCTTTCTGCAGTGTTTGCAAAGTGCCAGAAATAGTGGTGCGAACAAAGGCTTTGCAGCTCTTTGTATCTCCTCTACTGTGCAATCAGTAGTGCAAAGGAGTCCTAGGGTGACACTCAGTGTCAGTGCCAGGTGTTTGAGAGCCACCATGGTTTGGGCCAGAGTAAGAGGCAGGTGAATAAGCAGGTTGCAATGAAGAAGAGGAGAAGCAACTTAAGGGGTTTTTTCAGTGGGCCCCTGCTGGGGTATGAGCCCTCAACAAGTACCCAGTCATACTTCCCCTTGAAACTGACCCTGGTGGTGGTAAAAGCTCTGGAAGGAATTGGCTGAGCTGCTCTGATGTCAGGGAAGGGCAGGGTAAGAAGAATATGTAATTGCAGCTGAAAATGAGATTTTAGAAAGAAGCAAGGGAAGGGAGTGGGAGGGAAAGAAGAAGCAAGATCTGCAGGAATTAGAAGAAAATATGCCAAAGGGAAAGGGATGTGGAAAGGGAAAGGGGTGTGTAGTGTGTAGCTCAATGACAGGATGCAGCCTTTCCATGCAGAAGTCCCAGATTCGATCCCTGTTTTCTCCAGCTGCTGGACTCTAGCCACTCTGGACAGCTGCTGACAATCAGAGTCTACAATACTGATCTGTATGGATCAATGGCTTAACATGGGATAAGGCAGCTTCTTATGATCCTTGTTTGATTGCAAGGCACTCCTGGTGGTGGCTCCAATCAAGGTTCCCAGCAGCAGGAATTATCCTCTGCACCAGGAGCACTCAAGCAGCCCTTCAGACAAGGTCTGATAGGGGAAAGGCACCCTCTAGGCAGCAATGCAAGCGTAGTACTGTCTGCTAATCCCACAGACAGATGGTTAACTGATCTCCCACACCAAAAAAGAGATACTCGAGCGGAAGCCTGAGAATGGAGGGGTACAAGGAACTTTCTCATGGAATCCCCGAGTCCCCATGGTTAATTTGTTGAACATACTGACCTATCTGCCTGCTTTTTCTAATTTTTAATTAGAATTACTTTTTCTAATCAACCTAGTGCTTCACAATGCGGTTGGTTCTGATTGATTCCAGCCAATCTCACAAGGACTTGCAAGAGAAGACTGAGGGGGACATGATATAATTATAAGTACCTGAAAGGCTGCCACAAAGAGGAAGGTCAAGATCTCTTCTCACTCATACCAGGGTGTGGGACACGGAACAATCAGCTCAAGTTGCAACAGCCCAGATTCAGGCTAGAGATCAGGAAGTTTCCTCACTGTTCGAGCAATATGACAATGAACCAGTTGCTTAGAGAAATTGTGGACTGTCCCACACTAGAGATATTCAGAAAGAACCTGGACAGCCATCTGAGTGGGATGGTGTAAACTGATGTCCTGCAACAGCAGGGGGTTGGATCCAATGGCCTTCACGGCCCCTTCCAACTCTACTATTCTGTTTCTATGAAGATCTAGACACCCAAGAATACCCTTTTCCAATGGGGTGACCTGCTGGTTTGCTGGGCTTCAGTGTCCAGCATCCCCACCCAGTTTGGCTTTTGATTGCTGGGAGTTTTAGGCCAACATGTCTGAAAGGGGCCAGGTTGAGAAAGACTGCCCTAAAGTTACCAGAAAATGTTGACATAAGCACCTTGAAGCATAATCTACATTTCAGGCTCATTTCCCCCCTCCTGGGCCCCTAGTTCAGCATCAGGTATGCCACTTCCAAACCCCCTGCTTGGGCCTGCTTAAGGAGTGGCCTTCAGTGCCATATTTTCTGCTCCCCATTGCGTTCCTTTTTATTACTGAATTTTCAGGCAGTTCTTTCCCTGTTCTGTTGTACTACTCATTCTGCTTTGCCTGTGTCCTGTCCTTGCAAATACAGACAAGCATATAACTATGCTGGAGGCACAAAGGCTGTAAAAGTCAAGGGGGCCATAGGCTGGAGCATAGGCTTTATGCACAGAAGCTCGCAGGTTTGAGTCCTGGCATCTCCAAGTGGGAAAAACTTGTGCCTGAAACCCTGAAAAGCCATTGCTGCCAGTCAGTGTTGCTGATGTTGGCCAAGCCCTAGATGG
Organism: Varanus komodoensis; assembly: GCF_004798865.1. Taxonomy (NCBI): domain Eukaryota; kingdom Metazoa; phylum Chordata; class Lepidosauria; order Squamata; family Varanidae; genus Varanus; species Varanus komodoensis. Next base: position 12,019,952 of record NW_025336481.1, on the reverse strand, counting down.
ACCAAGAACCTGAGTCAGAAATGGGCAGCTCCCAATATTCATATGTACACCTGGATCATCAGAAGCACTACTCTTCCCACTTCTGTCTTCTAAGATTTGACTCTAATCTAGATTTGACTGAGGGATGTGTAGAAAACCAGTGCAGGGTAGAAATCCATTGGAACTTCTCAGCTGGCCCTCTTGGATTCTAATTCATTGCTTACAACCTGGTGCTGATTTGCCATAGTGCAAGTCAAGACAACTTGTGGACATCTATCTATAGGACAGACTGCAATTTCCATGGGTTTTTTTTAAACTGCCAATAGAATTGGTTCAAAAGAGCACTGGAAAATCATGTGCCTCTAGCATGAATTGTGTGAAATGCAGAAGTCACATAAAAACTATGAGCTCTCCCAGTGTCATTTGGCACAAATTCCATGTGTTGTTTGAAAAAAAAAATCAAACCACAGTCTGTCTGATGAAAAACTTGACCTGCTCAATTTCCAATCATGAACTTGCAGTGAACATGAAATCTGGCATGCTTGACTGAATCGGATTCTCCAGGTTTGCTGCATCCCTAATTTGACCTGATTGATTCTGCTACTCAATTTGATTGCTTGTTCTCTAGCATTAAATGTTTTAACTGAGAATATTTTTAAAAATATATATTTTACACTGAAACATCTTACATTCTCTATTTTTAAATTTTTGGACTGAACATTTTGTATTCTAAACTTCCATGTTTTAAGCTGCTTTGAGATATGTTTAGATATAGTTGAGTGGTCTATAAATTGATTAAATACTTGAAGTGGATATTGTCTACATTTTCTTAAGCTCTTGCAGAACTGATTTTAAAATGCACTGTTTTAGGCAGAATGAGAATCGGATGAAATGACTTCCTCAAATTGTTTTGGGTGCCATGAAATGTTGGCAAATTGTTTTAAGGTGCAGCTCAGTAGTGTCATTTTGGTTCTTGACATGCTGTAGTTTTAAGCTTAGATATTGTATTCTTTTCATGCTATATTTTATGGGTTTTATTGCAGTGAACTGCCCAGAGAACTTTGGCTATTGGGCAGTACAGAAATGTAATACATGAAGTAAATGTGAGAAGGAAATGGCAACCCACTCCAGAATCCTTGCCATGAAAACCCCATGGACAGTGCCAAAAGGCAAAAAGACATGATGCCGGAAGATGAGCCCCTCAGGTCGGAAGGTGTCCAATGTGCTACTGGGGAGAGCAGAGGGCTAGTACTAGTAGCACCAGAAAGAATGAAGCAACTGGGTCAAAGCCGAAAGGACACTCAGTTGTAGATGTATCTGGTGGTGAAAGGAGTCCGATACTGTAGGAACCTGGAATGTAATATCCATGAATCAAGGCAAGCTGGACGTGTTCAAACAAGAGATGACAAGACTGAACATTGACATCTTAGGAATCAGTGAACTAAAATGGACAGGAATGGGTGAATTTAATTCAGATGAAATTGCTGGAGAAGACTCCTGCAAATCCCTTGGACAGCAAGGTGATCAAACCAGACAGTCTTAGAGGAGATCAACCCTGACTGCTCTTTAGAAGGCCAGATACTGAAGACGAAACTCTAATACTTTGGTCACCTAATGAGAAGGAGGGACTCACTAGAGAAGAGCCTGATGCTGGGAACAATTGACGGCAAAAGAAGGGGACGGCAGAGAATGAGGTGGCTGGATGGAGTCACTGAAACAGTTGGCGTGAACTTTGGTGGTCTCTGGGAGATGGTGGAGGACAGGAAGGCCTGGAGGAATATTGTCCATGGGGTCGCGATGGGTCGGACACGACTTCGTGACTAACAACAACAATAACCCTTGTTGGATGGAAGTCTCCACTCTTGGAGGCATCTTAAATATCCAGTGCTCTGCCAGGCTGAGTGGGAAGTGACTTTTGACTAGTGGAGGCCGGCTGGGAGGAGTGGGGCTGAGGAGACCATGGGATTATTTGCATCCAGGGCTTCCCTTTCACTTTCCCTCCCCATCCCTTCCTCTGCAACAGACCTCTTTGAGGACTTGCAAAGGCTGCATTTGCAACTTTGCAATGCAGCCAGTCCACCTTAGAAAGTCATAGTTCTCCAGGGACCATGCAATTTCCTTCTCAAGGCACAATCCAATCCACATTTAATCAAAAGCAGGGGAAGGGCACAACTCCCATGGCCTTTTCCCCACCTAAAATTGCACACTTCATAGAATTGCACACTTCATTGATGATCACTTTTGTACTGTTGGAGACAGGGTGGCAGGAGCAGAAGCACTAATGTGAATGACTGTTTCAGGTGTCTCACTAAATTAACCTGTTTTGAGCTTTACTGGGATGGGGGCTGTTCATAACTTCATCCCAGGCAGCCCTTGTGCTAGAATACCATGTTCCTAAGCAGTGAATGCAAGTAGGTTCTGAGTGCATTACATTAAACAGGTATGGTGGTGGGTGTCGGGGAATACAAAGGATAGTTATAAAAAGTCTTCTTGTCCCACAGCACTTAAAAATGATGCAATGACATTTCTGAGTCATATTAAAATACATGCCTCTGTAACTATTTTAAACAGAGCTGCATTTATCATTGTAGGCTAGATACCCCCCACTCCCAACTGTGGAATTATTTTTAAAAAGAAAGAAAAAGGGCGACGAGAGAAACAAGTACCTAAATGGACAACAGGTAGTTGTCACATTTTGCTACTTGCCTTTATGAACATGTACTTTGCAGCCAAAGGCCAAAAAGGAAGTTAGAAGTGCTCATTCTAATTTTCGTTTCGTTTTTGTCTTTTCTTTTCAACTGGCCGAGGAAGCATGGCAACTTTTGAGAGCAATCTCCCAGTACAGTCTTCCTTTTGATTTTTTAATGGGAGCACAGAAGAACAAGGCGGGACAGATGCGCGAAGTTCAGGTTATATACGGCTGCATGCGCCTCGTGCAAAGCGCTTTTTACATTCATAACCTCCTTGCAGCCTCGAAAGCATATTCCGAATTTACGTTACCCTTGATGGGCCGCCCGGTGGGGGAGGGGGCAGGAGGGAGGAAGAGCAATCCCGAAGAACAACCCCCGCGCAAGCAAAGCCGTATTATCTGATGCTCCTCAACATGCTGTTTCCTGCTGTCTCTCTTTAAGTGCCTGAAGGTAAACATTGACTCCATAAAAGAAGCCCCCGCCTTGAGCTGAACGGATGGGGCATTTTGCAGAGCTTTCATACATGGGGGTGGCCCTACGTCGGGGAGGACTCGGCGGCACGCCACAACAGCAACACTGACCCGGAGGCCTTTTGCACGTGTGATCTGGCCCTGCCCGGGAGAGGAGACCACAAGGGTGCGTGGCTGCAAGACGTCTCCAGAGAGACACCCCCTTCCCCGCCAGTCTCGCGCCCGGGCACAAAGCGGGATTCCAGACATGGTTTGGATATCACAGACAGGACTTTCCCGTCTCGACATGCAGGAGACACCTTCTCGGTTTTGCTCCCGCCCGTCTCCCCCGCCCCCCCGGTCCGTCTAGCCGCATCCAGCCAATCCAAAGTTCCCCTCTTTCAGGTGGAAGTTTCCCACTGGTTGCAAGGCGAAACCCATCGGCGCGGAAGAAAGCGAGGACTCAGCTGTGTGCATGCGGGGCGCGGAAGGCCACGTGGTGGCGGCAAGCGAAGGGGAGGGGGTGTCTGGGCAGGCAGACACAATTCATTACCCGGGCAATCAGAACGGTTGTTAAAAAAAAGAAAAAGAAAAAAATCGGGGGTGGGGGGAGACTGCTAACCTCGGGTTGACCCGATACTATCACAAAGGAATAAACAGCTTTTCCTTCTCTCCTGCCCAGGTTCCCCCTCCCGCGCCGCCAGGCAGGCACTGTTAAAGGGACAGGCCGCCGAAGCGTGTGTTCCACGTCCATGAAAAAGCTGCATTCACGCTTTTGTGTATTCAGCAAACAGAGGAAGAGAGAGGGGCACTTCCTTAAACTGCGGGATTGTTTGCAGCCAGTGCGTGAGGTTCAGTGTCTGGTATGGGTGGATTTTCTGCACTCCCTTTATTGAACTGAACAGAGAGCAGCGCCCTGTGTCCTCCTGCACTTCCCGGGTGTGTGAACACAGCCATAAAGGTGTGAGCAGGGGTACAGAAGCGTCTCCCCCCCAAGATTTCCTTCGCCCGCCCAGCAACAAACTGGCTTGCATGCTGGTGAAATGTCTGTTTGTGACATAGCTCCATTTTAGGCTTTTATTGAACAAACAAGCGTGCCTTTCAAAGCAAAGGGTTGCAAAGAGAACAAGAGCATCATTTTAAAATAGAAAATAAACCCCAGGTTAGCAAGCCCACTGGTGCTGTTGTCTCCTGCCCCTTCAAGACGGTGCTCCAACTTTGACCCACTCAGCTCTGCTCACTCTGTATTCCACCCAATGGGAAAGCAAACCAGGCGGCTCAAAGACAAAATACGGGGGCACCTGCACTCCCACCTAAAACACAGCACTGCACACCCGCACCCAGAGAACACCCCTATGCACACACACTGCCAATACATTTTCCCCTCAGCAGGTCACCACCGTTAAGACTGCCCCGCAGTTGCCCCAGAAACATTCACCCCCTTGTGTGATTGCCCTGCTGCCCTCCCCTCCAGCGTCCCCGCCTCTTGGTTACCCTGCTATTCCTTCCCAAATACATCAGGCAGCTTTTCTCCCCCCCCCCTGCCCCCCACCCCGCACAGCTTTCCCAGACAGCTGTAGCATTCAGCCAAGTGAAGCACAAACCAGCAGCTTCCCCCCCCCTTTTTTTTTCCTGGGGATGCCACATAGACCTTGTGGACAAACGAATGCGGCTTTATTATCCACTCTTCATATTCACACTCAGATTAGTATTCACAGTCAGAGTATCCTGTACTCTGCTATTCACACTTTTCTGTTGTTTTCCTTAATTGAAAAATGTTTTCTTTATGGCTTACCTTAATTCCTCCTAGCCCCATGTACATACGGCAGCCGTTTCCCAGTTCCCCAGTTCTGGGGTGCTTAATCTGCATGTTATGTACACTATTTGCTAAATATGGAAATCCTTTGTGGGTTGTGAAAGAGTTACACAATGGCCTCTACTGATTTCCCGTATCAAATCACTGCTTTCAAAAGGTGCTTAATAAGGAGGAGACAGAACTTGGCTTCTTCTTCTTTTAAAATCTTTTGCATGTAATGTATATTGAAGCATCACAGGCTAAATAAAAGTTAAGACAATTAGAATGCAATCCCAGGTATGTGTAGGCATAAAAGGATTGTCTACCTTCCAGTAGTCAGCACCCAGTCATGTAATTTAGGATTGCACATCATTCACACAGTGACAGGAAAATGAAAGTATGGTGTCCTTTTAAAGATTGCTTTAGTATAGTCAGATGATGCCGTGCAACATGTCTGCATGGAGGACAACAGAGCATGATGCTCTTGCATGCAACCGAGTCTTGGACTGGAGCTGGGAGAGAATCTGGGAGGGGGTAATTGAACCTAAAGGACCTTTGACCCAAGTTGTAAGTTGGAATGGCAGTGCTTGCTTCTCCCACTGGGTAGAGGCTGGGTAGTTCTCAAGGGAGCTGAGGGCAAGAGAATGAGTGGGGCAGGAACTAGACATTGATGAAAAAATGAGTCCAACAGAATGTGGGCCAGAACTCATGAAGGCTCCCCATGGCACAGATGGTGATTAAGCAATTGTTGTTCTCCACTTCCCTTGCAGAAAATATATACTTGGTAGACCAGCTTGTGTGACATTTGCAGATGAAATGGCTTATACCCAGGCTCACTGGGACTTCACCATCGATACAATCCAGGCAAGGTAGCTTTGTTACAGTGGACACTTTTCAGTTTGTAGAGTGTCAGTGGGCAGGATCTTTGGAGAGGTGAGGCTTTCCGTGTTTGCGCTGGACCCTTGCCTTTCCTGTGCTGTGGATGAACTAGTCAAGTGTGTCAGTTTGTTGTTAATGCCTCTTTACAATAGGGGCTAGCTCCATCTTACATGGAAGTGAGACTTTTGTTTTGGAACCTTGCTACACTCCACTGCATTGGGTAATTTCCTTCCAATTCTAACATTCTGTTCTTGGGCAAGGTGCTGGAGCATCTGATAGCATTTCGCTTCCAGGTATTTCTGGGTGGAGGGATTACTTTTGAAATTGACTACAGGACTGATTATGGAGCAGACACTGCTTTGGACACCTTGGTGGATTATCTGTTGGTTCTGCTGGATCACACAGTAGCTTTTGATTCCACCCGCCATGTTGGCCTTCTGGACTGCCTGGCCCTTCTTTGAGGAGCAATTTCAGAAGGCAGTGCTTGAAGAGACCTTCTTGACACAATGGGCATGTTCTTCAAGGTTCCAACTTGACTTCCATACTGATTAACACATGTTGGACACTTCTGGAGAAGTTGCCTGATGACACCCATGTAAGACTAAGAAAGATGCTCTAGTTCTTAGTCAGGGTAACACAAGTTTAAATGTTGCACAGGCATGCTCCTGGTCAGCTGAAAGGCAGATCAGGGAAGAAAAATGCAGCCTGTGTTGGATTGATACACACTCCCTGAAGACCCACTTGCATAGCTTAGTATACGTCTGGATTCATCCTTGAACTTAGATGCCCAGTTTTTGATAGTGGCCAGTAATGCATTGGCACAGCTAAGGCAAGTGTGGCAACTGTCCCCCTTCTTGGAGATGTCCAATCTGACCATGATGATGCAAGACTTCATGACATAGCAGCTGGCTACTGGAATGCACTGAAATGTGTTTGGAAACTTCAGCTGATCTCGAATATTGTGACGGCACTCTTAGCCTGGGCATGTTCCAGGGAGCGCATGATTCTCATTACAACCGCGTCCCTGGCTACCAGTTTGCTTCCAGCCACAATTTAAAGTGCTGGTTATGACCTACACAGTTCTGCATAAATTAGGTCCAAGCTACCTGAAAGACTGCACCCTCCCACATGAGCCTGCCCAGGTTTTAAGATCCTCTAGTGGCCCTTCTTGGAAGCAGGCTTGGCAGAAACACGAGAGAGGGACTTCTCAGGGGCTGTTCTTAGGATCTACAGCTCCCTGCCAAGAGAGCTCAGGCTAGCTGGTCATTTTCCACTAGCAGACAAAGACATTTTTATGCAGGCAACCTTTTCACTTTGAAGTTGACTTGTTTGCTGAAGTAGTTTTTAATCTAGTGAGTGCTGATTCTTTCTCATTAAGCTGTTTTAAATAGATGTGTTTTAACTGATGCATTTAAAAGTTTTAATTATAGTTTCATATTGTTCTTAATTTTATGCTTAGTAGAAAGGAGGCATATATATTAGATAAATATTGATATTTGCAAGCTGCTTTGGGAGCATTTTTCTTTTGTGGAGGAGGGTAAAAATCTTTCAAATACATAATAACTTTTCAGTATAATGACTATAAGAACCATTGCACAGTGGTACATCCCACGCCTTGCATGGACGGCCTCCTAGGTTCAACCTTTGGCATATTTCCATTTCAGAAATAATCACAGATAAAGCCATAAAGGGTCACTGCTGCAAGTCAGAGCAAGTAATATTGGGCTAAACAACGCAGTAGACTGACTTATATGCTCCCATGCACCAAGCTTTTAGGGCTGTGGTTCAAAATGTTGGCTCACAGGAAGTGTCACATCCTCTGCATTCGCAAGATATTAGTCATGATCGGTGGTTAAGTAGTAAATTTTGAAATGCTGGTGTTCATCAAATCAGTCCCTGTAGCAGAATCCAAAATTTCAGGCAGCTCTGTGGGTCCATACCAACAAACCTGTTCTACTAGTTTTCATCTCTGTGGGGAACAGGTCTTTTGTAAAGCAGCAGATCTTCATTGCCCATTCAAGACCCAGCCATCCCAAAATACTTTGCAACACAACATGGAACAATATATCATTGCCCAGAAAATTCATTTCTCTTCTGCTGCTGTTGGAATTGCAGTTATAAGCCTAGCGGGGACAGGGAAGCCCAAGGGGAGAGCAGATGATGTCATGGGCACCAAGATTTAGAAGGATGCAGGTAAATTAGAAAGGGTCCAGCAGAAGGCAACAAAAATAATCCAGGGTTTAGAAACATTGCTCTTTGAGGAGAGACTGAGAGAACTGGGCATGTTCAACCTTTAGAAGAGAAAACTAAGGAGGGAGATAAGTATCTCAAAGGCTGTCACAAAGAGGAAGGTCAAGATCTCTTCTTGCTGATGCCAAAGTGTAGGACACAGAATAATCAATTCAAGTTGCGACAACCCAGATTCAGGCTGGACATCAGGAAAAGCTTCGTCACTGTCAGAGCAATACAACAGTGGAACCAGCTGCCTAGAGAGGTGATGGGCTTTCCCACACTAGAGACATTCAGAAGGAAACTGGGCAGCCCTCTGAGTGGGATGGTGTAACGTGGTGTCCTGCAACAGCAGGAGGGTGCACACGATGCCCTTCACGGCCCCTTCCAACTCTACTATTCTATGATGCCTGCTAATAAAAAGGTCACAGTACTGAGTCCCTGAAAGTCCAGACTCCACTGCAACACTGGCCCATGAAGTTATCTTACACATCAAGAGAATGCTACTATAAACCCTTTCCTTTCTTAGCATGCAGAAACGTGGGTCAGATGGGGTTCTCTATTGCAGGCAGTCCCATGCTAAACTTTTAAATGGCTACACTTGAACATAAACTTCCAAATTTGTGTAAAATTTGAGAGCCAGCGTGGAGCTGGCTGGAGCCGGGGGTCAGACTAGATGGCCCAGGAAGCCCCTTCTGACTCACTCTGTTTCTATGTTTCTATGTACGATGGTTAAGAGCACAGGACTGGGACTCAGGCCATCTGGGTTCTAGTCCCTGCTCAGCTATGGAGCCAACTGGGTGACTTTGGGCCAGTCGCAGACTCTCAGCCCAGCCTAGCCCACAGGGTTGTTGTTGTGGGGATAAGTCTAAGAACACCAGGAGGAGAATGTAAACTGTTTTGAAAACTTTAACAGAAAAAGGTGAGAAATAAATCCAATGAATTAATGAATGTTTTCAAGATAGTGGGATAGATAAGGTCATGACTGGTCCATGGTCGTGGCTGGCTAAATGTCCAAATAGGTATTTTAGTCCTGGTCTCATAGTGTTGATTGTGCCACACTGGCTTCAGACTCGCTTATGTACCATTAACATGCACTCTTGCTACTTGTCTGTTATGTGGTATTCCGAAAACCCTCCAATGGGCTACTCTGAGAAAGGCTGCAGGTACATTACAGCAGGTGATGTGGAGGGCCAGGCTTCTGTTACTTGGCAACCACCAAACTCAGAATTCCAGATTTCATTTACCTGCATTTCAGATACATGGAGACAGAAAATTGAAAATCCCATTCATAATTCTGACATAAATGACCAAAATGCCGAGCCTGAAATGCAAACACGCATCATGTTCCATTGGAAAATAAAGAAACAAAAAAGAAGCAAACAAAGGAAAGTCATATCCTGGCGGAAGTCAAGCAGTTTCTGGACTCCCACAAAAATTCCTATAAATGACAGAGCCTCATAAATGCAGAACCTGTGTTATCAACATCCCCCTACAAGAAATAAAGAAAACAAAAGAGATGTTTTACAGACTTGAATAAAATCACAAGTGATTGTAACACTGATATTTTAGAAGCTTGAAAACCCAGCTTTCTGCATTCCCAGGGCAAGTGGCTAGAATTCTACAGAACTGGAACAAGGAATCTTTAAAGTCAAATTTTAATAAGCTTTTTGAATCAAGGACTTTTGTTGAATGTTTCCTGCCTCTCCTTCCAAATCATCATTTTGGAATCCTTTTTCTGTTTGTTTGTTTTTTAATTATAGTCAAATGAATTTTTTTCCCAAAGAGTGATGAGTGCTCCGAGAGGGGAAAAAATGACTTCATCCCAAAAGGCACATGTTCATCTGATTTTTGAAAACCAAGAGCTATAGCATTGTCTGAGGCCAGAAGGCTTTATTTCTGGAAAGCTCTTTTTGTGTATCTGATACAGCTAATGCATTGCCAATGTTTCCAAGGAAACTAATACACTCCTGCACTCTCTCAGAACCAGTGTTAAAACAATTCAAAACTTAATCCCGAGTTCCATTTTTGGGGGCTATACAAGGTTTCTCTGTACATGATTTAATTAACATAACAGTTGCAATAATTTCTGCTTATACACATATGCTAGGGTGGGATCATTCAAAACCTGCTTGATCATGCCAACTCCTATGGCAAGTGGACACAGGAGTTTCTCAGCCCCTGGTTCTGGGGTGGGGATGCTGCTCTGCTTTTGGATGAGAGTTGAGATAGGTCCCTCCACCGCCAGCGCCACAACGGTTTTGCCTGCCTCCTGCAACACACCCTGACTTTTGTGCTGTTTTGCATGTCTTGCCTCCTCCCATTCCTGCTTCCCTGCTGTTTATTCTGTAAATGGCTTCCTGGTGTAGCTGCAATACTTTTGAATGGGTTGCTCCGCTTTGCAGCTGCCACCTGCTGTGTAAGATTACCCCAAAGGCAATAACCAGCAGGTCAATGCGTTTGGGACAAGTGCAGAGGTAAGTACTGGAAGGAAATGGAGCCCAGGCCTCCAAACACACACTTGCCTAGGCCGATCGGCACAGGCTTTCTCTCCCTTTCTTCCAAGGACTCCCGGTTTGTTAAAAAAAAAAGATGAATGGACAGGGGAGAGGAGGGCACTTCAGGAATAAATAAACTGAAACCTCCAGGCAGAAATATTCAAAATGAGTGGTGGGGGTGGAAAGGGGGGACAGCACATGTGGGCAAAAAGCCAGATAATTCGGCTGATCAGAGACCATCAGGGTCCCAGTCCCTGAATTTCAGCAAGTGCCCGTGGGTGGCATGGTGATGAGGCAGGTGGCACTCCAGAGATTCGGGGCTCCCAGTGAAAGATTTGGGGCTCTTAACACCTTAGCACCAAACTCCTTTGGGTTAATCCTAAAAGAGTGAGCAGTCGCTCTACTCCCAGTCAAAACTGCTGCTGCCTTGCAGGGAAACCACTTGGAAGTGAGAGCTGGGGAAGCAGAAGCAGCATTTGTGGGGCACGAGGAGAACTGGTTGCTTAAACTCATGCCTGTGTTCTTTCGTCTTACTTCTTCCTCACAACATGTGTGGAATTGGGGGTGAAAAATGAGTGGTTGACTTGGGTTGGGAGAGTGAATCATTCTTTCCTTGAGCATGTCAGTTTTCATCCAAATTAGGACTGCATGCAAATTACACTGGAGTAAAACAGGCAGTCTCAGCCCCACCCGCAGGGTGACCAGAATGGGCAGGTTGATTGTGTTCTGTTTTTTACTGCTTTTGGAATGAGTTGATGAAGCCCATGGCAAGCCTTAATGCGCAAGGCTGGTGAGAAGAGCCTTGGCATGATGCACTGCAAGTTCTGTAGGCCTGCAGGACCGATTCAGTGGGTTAGCACAAAATTAGAAGGACCAGGTGTGGAAGAAGCAGCTCCGTGGATTAAACAAATGTCTGTTGTCTGCTGGAAGTGACTCCAGCACCCCCAATTGCAACCACCCTTCTTTGTGGCGAGGACCGGTAGAATTATGCTGGAAAATAGCAGGAGGTCTTAGAGTGAGGATGTTGGAGAACACGAACAACCTCCAGGTACAAGGAGCAATAAAAAATGTGCTGAATTCACTGCTGCTTCTCCTGTTCACCCCCTTGGGTGTCCTTTAACTTAGGTCTGTTTCCATTTTCCTTCTCCTGCCTCTCCTTTTGCATCTAAGAAGCAAGCGAGAGCCAGTGTGGCTTAGTGGTTAACAGTGTGGGACTGGGACTCAAGTGATCTGGGTTCTAGTCCCGGCTCAGCCATGGAGCCAACTGGGTGACTTTGGGTCAGTCCCAGACTTTCAGCCCCACCTGCCTCATTGGGTGGTTGTTGTTGTGAGGATAAAGTTGAGAGGAGGAGGATTACATAAGCTGCCTTGAACTTCTTGAAAAGGAAAAAGGCATGATACAAATACAGGGTGACCGATGGGAGTTGGACATTTTTAGAACAGGAAGTACACGGTAAGTAATGATGGGAGGGGGACGAGCTAGGCGTCTTTCCCCCCACTGGAATGCCAGTTCAGTCACAGTGGAGCAGTGGACGTTACAACATGGTTTGTTTGCTTATGGCAGCTTTGTTCGAAGTGGTGACTCTGTCACAGCAACGCAGTGGCTATTTCGTTTCAGCGATGTGCGTGTCCCCCAGGGTCTCCTGACTTGTCGTCATGTGATTTCTTCCTATGGGGGTACTTGAAGAGCCATGTGTACACTCACAAACCCCATAATTTGAACAAATTGAAGGATGCCATCCGACAAGTAGTGCTCACGATTGATCAACAGCTGTTGGCCCGAGTGATGGACCATTTCAAGCAAAGGATTGAAAGCTGCATTCAAGAGGATGGCCATCATCTAAATGACATTATTTTTCATAACTGAATAAGTAACTCAAATGGCATGTCTTGACCTCTGTTTTTGTAAAAATAAATCCATTTCGAGTTGAAAATCTACAGAGTACTGTTTTTTTTTTCAAAACCATCCAACTCCCGTTGGTCACCCTGTATAATAATTTTTTTAAAAATAACATATATCTGCTCTGTGATGGAAGCAAGTAACCATCTCTTGTTTTCCTTTTGACCCCATTTCTTCTTGAAGCTCACTGAGTGACTTTAGACCAGTCACACTCTCTCAGCCCAATCTACTTCATGGGGTTGCTGTTGTGAAAACGAGCTATACAAGCTGCTTTGAGTTCTAGCTGAATATCAATGCCACGCAACGCTAAAAGCAGTAACAGTTAAACTGAGTTAACTACTTTCCTCAAACAAGTGGTATGAAAGGACTAATAAAAGAAAGTTGATCTACTTTTAAAGCAAAGAGCCTCTAGTCTGCATTCATCGCCTCTAAAATGAAGCGCGGCGTGGCTGTGCTTCCTTCATACACGGCAACTCTTCTGTTAGTCTCTTCGCACCAGTCTATCCAACAGAGGATAGAAGTGGATGTGCATTCTGTGCTTTCTAACTCTCAACAGTGCTGTAGAGAAGCTGCACAATATACACGAGACCTTTTGTTGCAAGTATTTCTTCATCTCCAGTGTGATGAAGAATGCTCTCGGGGAGTTAATACAGGAAAAAAGAAAGCTGTAGTAAATAAGCAAGCAAGCAAAAATCACCACTCACTCCCAAAGCTGGCTTCTCTCTCCTCAGAGGAAAGCAGCTGTAGGGATTCTTTCCCCGGGATTTGTTTCTCCTTTACTGCGGGTGCTGCTGGAAAAGGGATGCTTCCAGATGGAGCTTCTAAGTGTGATACACTGTGAAGGTTACAGGGATGCACAGAGCAGAATCCCATGTTCTGCCTCCCCTAATTTTTCCTGTCTTTTTCTAGATGGGAAAAATACATTAAAAGCAATGCAACTGTCCAGAAGGGTGGATGTATGTTGTTATTTTGCAGGTGTTGCTGGGACTGTGGCTATGTTGTGTGCTGTTGTGGTTGTAGAAGTGTCAACAGTGGTTGGAGAGTTCACTTGAGCTGTATGCTGAACTTTAAAAGAGCTATCCATAGTCCTGGACCTGAGGCCCAAAATTGGACAGCTCCTTGGACATCATGGACAGCTTCTTCTAGGCCCAGACTGGGACCTAGAGTGGGCTCACTGTCTCACTGACATTGGAACTGCCAGCCTCCATTGGGTGTGGTTTTTCACCACATATCTTGAGTTCTGATTGCCATCTGATTGCCAGTATCCAACAATGCAAGACTTGAGATTGTTGTCCCAACAGATGGTGGATGTATGCTGGGAACACCAACTGTATCCGCATTTGAAGAGTGAGTGCAACAGGGATGCTTGTTGCATGAGACCAATACATGCCAGACGAAGTGCGGTTGTTGTTGTTTCCCCAGAGAGTGCTGGCTCAACAATATAATACTAAACTGGAAACCTTTAAGCATCACATCCTTTTGAAGTACCTCCCCTACCATTTTTAATCTCCTAGTAGGCAAGGTTCTCTTTCTTCACTCAGGCTGCATTTTCAATATGTAGAGTGTATGTGCGGAAGAAAATTCAGGTCTAGTTTGCACATAATGACAACCCATGTTCTAGGCTCCTCATGGGCTGTCATTACTTGCGCTACCTGCACTACACTTTAATTATGGTTATTAAGCTTGAACAACCCATGAAGAGAACCCACAGTTTGTGGTTGGGTTGTAAACTCTGGGTTAAACAACCCATGATTCAACAACCCATATTTAACTAATACTTTAGGTTGCATTTGGCATGAACTAGGTTATACACACACACACACACACACACACACACACACACACACACATATAAATTGAAAAGGCTGAAGCCATGCAGGACTTTGATTACCGTGCATCATACATACGTATATATGGATGCACTGGGGTTTTAAACCTGCTGTAGTTGTTGCAATCAGAAGCTGGTAGTCACTTGTATAAAGGATGATGGCAGGTCCTTTTGGGGGAGACAACTGTCAACTTGGAGAGAAAGCAAGCTGCCAGTGTGTACTTCCAGGCCATTGAAAATAAAATGAAGTCAAACGGCACTTTAGTCTCCTCCTGGCAACCCTGACTGGTAACCCAGTCCAACATCACTGCTTTCACATCACTCATGGAGGTGAGGAAGCCATGGTGTTGAAGCCACATTGCCAGCTACTGAGGGGTTGCCATGGGGAAGGAAGTGAAATCAGGATCGTGTCGCATTGGACAGAGACAACACTGTGTCCGGCTAGGGAGAGTGCACACTTCAGACCTGTTTTTCAAAGTACAGATAGAGGTGTACATGCAGGTGAAATGGCACACCTGCTCAGGTAGCCAGCAATAAAATGGGGAGAGGAAAGAAGTAGCAAAGGAGAGGAATGATGCAGGCAGCTGTGTTGTCGTCCTGTCTTGCTCCCTCCATGCATGTGGATGGGGTGCTGTGTGAAGGGACCTGGGGGTTTTCCCCATGATTTCCCCCATCCTTCTTTCCAGCCATCTGCCTCCTGAGCACTATGCAATACGTGGAATACATTCCAGTCCCCTGATGAGCTTTCAGCAGTGGGCTTGCATCAGACAAGAGAAAGAAAATCTTTCTAATGAACAACAAATGTTTTCCGCTGCTTCAGCTACTGTGGCCTGCAGCACTTGAATGATGGATGGAGACAAAAGGAATGAAGTGCTTCCATCACAGGTCAAGCCCTGTACAGGATAGGCTCAGTGTCAGTTCAGATATGGAGGACATTGTGGGTCGTTTGGGTTTGATGTACAATCCTGGGAAAGGACCATTGCTAGGGGAAGGGTCTCCATCAGAGAACATGCTTTGGAAGCACAAGGTCTTGGGTTTAGTCCCCATTTCAAAGGAATTCAGGTACCTGGGCTTAGAGTGGGAACAGTATCAGGAAGAACTGGACTAAGCACAGCAAGATATTACTTGGGTAAGAATGCCACTAGCCAGAAACAAGGCCTACAATTCTCCGTATTCCCCAGTCAGCTGGTCTTTTTTCCATCAAACCTTGCATGGATTGTGTTTAAGAGACCTGGATAAAATTGGGACACGGTTTCATGAGGTCAGTTGGATGTGCTTCTTCCTGATAGTTTTTATTTGATTGCTGATACACATGTGTCAGCAACACATGCATATATATTTATGGTATATGTATTACATACGTATTTGTGGCATATGTATTTGTGTGCGCATGCATATTCACTCAGATTTTATAACTCTTTCCATCAGTAAAATGTCAGGTCTCTTTTTGGGGGCTGGGGGTTGCTTACCCCATGTATAATAGCCAACCTGCAGGCTACTCAACTAAGATGCCCAAAATGAAGAAAATGTGAGGGTGCTTTGGTGGAGGCAGCCAGGGGTATGTGTCTGGGCACGCGTGCGTGTTTGTGTGTTTGGAGATGGTGGGGGCGGGGGGGATTTCCACTTGGGGGCAGCAGACAAGGATACAGGAAGAAAAGGGTGAAAAACAATGTTGGTGCTTCCACATGTGGCACAGAGGATTGCCAGCCCATGACATGCGCAAGCCACCCAGAAGCCTCCCCTGAAAATGAAGACAGCAGCCCCTGGCCCTTCTCTGCTGTGAACCAGGTTGCCTGCCACGCCTCTCATTGCCCACAGCTTGTCCCGCATAAGCAGATGTGTGCAGCCCTCTGCTTAGCGACGCAGGAAAGTTGTGAGCTGCAGCTGCCACCATCTTTCCTGCCCCAGAATGCCTCTGTGTCAGGAGGCATTCTGGGATAATAAAGAAGGCAGCTGTGGCCACTTTGCTGAGTCCTTGTTGTTGGAATGCCAGGCAAAAATGCTAATTCAAGTGTTTAAACAAAGGGATTGCATTGTCACCATTGGAGGATCTTCCAGGGCCAGTGAGCCCTAGCATTCTGCTCCCAAACTGGTTACCAGGGCAAGGGCTTTATTGGTGGTGGCATCTAGGACTGGCATTAGCACATGGCATCCTTGAATAGCTGCCAGATGCTAGCAGGTTTATTGCTTGCCAGGGCTCCTTAAGCATTTTTCTTTACTCAGCACTCCAACAAGCACCAGCCAGCTGGTTTAGCCACCTTTAATTTTCCCACAATGCCCGTACCCTAACATCAGTTTAATGAATCGTGGGAAGTTGAAAGGGTGCCTAGACTACTAATGCCCTGTGCTTCACACAGTGTTGCCACCATAGCTGGGCAAGCCCACGAGGGCTCACTGGGAGGGAAGGAAGCCCACTAGAGAGCACATTGTCCTGGTCCCTTGCTGGTCCCCTGCCTTTTGCATGCCTTCCCCAGGGAAGCTAACCTGGAGCCAGCTCTTATGTCATTTTTGCATCAGGTGAGGACTATCTTATTTCTTTAGGATGCAGAATCCAAAACTTTTTAAAACTGTGCCTGAATCTGAGTTTACTGAATGATTCTCCATTTTTATAATCATATTCCTCTATTACTTTTTTAAAAAATAACATTTTAAATTTGTTATATTTTGTCATCCACCTGGGGAACAGTGAAGTTGAATGGAAGAATAGAAATCTTCCAAATAAATAAATAAATACTTCAGGGTTTTAGCTCTCTGTTTCTCCAAATGGGTAGAATATATGTGATACTATCAAAGGCACATTAGTATTCACAACATAAATCGGTTTACTTCAGATTGAAATGCAGAGATCTGTCATGTTCTTTTAGCTTAAGAAAAAGAAGAGAAAGACATAATGTTTGGCTGGAAATTTTCCCAGTGCTTTGTTATAAAGAATACCTTCAACCCAAGGAATATGGCTGTGGACCTAAATAGAAGAGACTTTAACAGAGCAAGGGTGAAGGTGGGTCAGGGGAAGAAGCACACCATTTTATCCAGTGTGTGCTCAGCTCAGGACAGAAGGGGAAACAGAGGAAATGCAAAGAAGGCCTACAAATAGCAGGAACCTGCCCCCACCCCAGCAAACGGTGCCCTGGTGCCCCAGCCGGGGAGCTGATGAACTTAGGCAACAAGAGGGTGCAATCCCATCCCCATTCCAGTAGCCCCAGGAACTCGATCTATGTCTGCTTCTCATAAGCACTGTCTCATGAGTGCGCTACACACAAAGGGGAGGAAGGAAAAGACATGCAGCATGGAACCTGCGAGTACAGAGCCTTCTGGATTACATGCCTGCAGAGGGCACAAATAGTAATCTTTGACCAAAAGTTTAGCACCCAACCAGGGAGGGAACGTCTGTTGTATCCGGGACGTGGGACAGGCAAGAATGGCCACCACAGACACCTCCTGAGAGCCGCACCTGTGTAGCGCCTGGCTCCTTTGTAGGTAAACCGACTGCCAAGTTGCTGTCCTAGGCAGCTACCGTTCTTGGGCAAACAGGGATGCCTTGCCTTGTGTCCTCTGGCAGCCGAAGGAGACAAAAGTTCTGGATGGGATCTGCATAACACAGAACCTTGCGAGCTTGTAAATTCTCTGGATTAGCAATCCAGGAAGGCGAGTTGCCGTGAATATGTCTGCTGCAGGCTGCGCTTCTCAAACAGAGCAGGCTGCTAGGCTGCTACCTTGAGTGCAGGCTTTCCACAGGGTCAGCCCCACCGACTGTAAATCTCTTGGAGGGCTGCACTGCATATCGAGTGCATTGCTCTCTGCTTTCATCTGACATCTTGCATCCCCCCTGCCCTTTAAAAGCCTGCTGTGACTGTCCCCTGAAAAATTGGGTTGGGTTTTCTCCTTTCTCTCTCTACAGCTCTCATTGCTGTCATGCCTTCGATGCCTCAACAATACCGTCCCCCTCTTCCTCCCCATCTGAATCAGAATCACATTCCATGCCTTCTTGGGGCATGTCTGCAGGACTGTTGGGCCCAATTCCCACATCACTCTGGAAGGCACAGGACTGAGATGCAGGAGAGGGGAGTTTTGGTGCCACAGCGGGGAGCAGACCCCCATGCACGTTTTCCTTGCCTGAAGAAAATGTAACAAGGCTGTCAAAAGCGAGAGACAACTTCTAGGGTTTAGATCCATGCTGTAGTCTCCACAAACCCATCCCCTAGCCACTGAACCTCAGCAGCAAACAAGCACCAGCCGCATGATAGGACTGTATCTCCCCCCGCTGCTCCAGACCTGAATGCCTGGTTAAAGATGCCCAGTGCTGCAGTGGCTTCACATGAAACTCCAGTAGGGTGAAAGCACATGCCTGAATTCAGGTTATTAATCCCACCCCTGACAAGGTAGGGAATTTCCTTGGTGCGCCCTCAGGTACATCTAAGCCAGTTAGAATTCCCTGCTGCTTTTCCTGATGGGTCAGCCCTGCTAGGTAATACCCTGCCAGAACATGTCCCCCTGATCTGTGCACCCCAGGAGTGGGGGTGCAGGGACCTGATTGAGGAAAGGGTATTCATGCTGAGTCCCTCAAATTTTGCCTCACCCCCTCAGGTATCTTCTGGACTGGACCAGCGACTGATGAGGTCCAACGGGCAGTTGCTAATATGGGGAAGTTCCATGGGTGAGAACTATGATAAGGATGTTTTGCATTCAGAAGGCCACACACTCAGTGAACTGGACCTAAGAGAGCGAGATTAGGAAAGATGGTCTGCCTGGCTGAGCCCTGCAAGAAGGCAGTTCCTCCCTCCTTCCCTCCCTCCCTTGCTTCTGGGCTGCATTTAATAGAAGTATAGTTCCCAAATTATGTGGGGTACTGACTCCCCTCTATTTAGCACAAGTCAGGCCTCATCTTGCATATCATGTCCAGTTCGGGGCACCACACTTCAAGAAAGATGCAGGCAAACTGAAAATGTTCAGACAAGGACAATGAACATGTTCAGGGGCCTGGAAGCAAAGGCATCTGAGAGAGATTGGAAGGGCTAGGCATGCTTCACCTTCAGAAACGAACGTAGAGGGGACATATGACAGCCCTTTTCAAATGCTTGAAAGGCTGCCCCACAGAGGAGGGCTTGGATCTCTTCTTAATCATCCCACAGTGCAGGACATGGAATAACAGGCTCAAGTTACAGGAAGCCAGATTCTGACTGGGCATCAGGAAACGCAACCTGATTGTTAGAACAGTTTGACAGGGGAACCCATGACCTGGGGAGGTTGTGGGCTCTCCCGCACCCGAGGCATTCCAGAGGTAGTTGGACAAACATGCATCAGGGATAATGTAACTGGTGTCCTGCACTGAGCAGGGGGTTGGACTTGATAGCCTTCTTGACCCCTTCCACCTGTGTTACTCTGTGTTTCAATGATTATTTCAGTTAAAGAGATCAGAGAAGGGAAAGGTCTGCACTTGAGATGGTTGCTGGACTGGACTGGGCTATTGCTGCCAATCAGAATGAACAGAGCTGGCCAAACAGAGAAGTAGCCCGATTTGGTGAGAAGCGTCTTCCCCTGTTCCTCCAACAATTGAATCCTTCAACTCTGGATGTTAAGAAATTAATCAGATTACCATTTATATTTGTGTATGTAATGTGACTTTCATATTGGCCCATCTCAAATCTGCCTGACATTTCACCAGTGCCATTATGCTGTCATAGACGCGATCATATGAAGTGGAAGTGGCAAAACACATCTGCAAGTGAGACTGTTTTCATAAAACACAGCTTCATCCCAGCAGCAAGCGTGACTGATGTGTGTGGAGGACAGTGAGGAAGGAGAGGAGGTGGTGGGGGAGGAAGGGGAATATGAAAAATGTAACATATGTGGGGCAATCACAGCCTGTCATTATTAGCTAAATCTGTTCCTCAAAGAACACTGTGGCATTCTATCACATTGTCAGGAATTCATGCATTTATTCCGTACCGATCAGCAGTCCCAAACTCTGAGTGCTTTTAGTGCTTTTAAACCCTTCATTGTCAAGGAAGAATTCAACCTCTCTCCCACTCTGATAACTGTCAGTCTTCTCCCCAAAATAGTCCAAACGCCACAAGCCCTTTCACCTGCCATAGCTAGTGATGACTTGCATGTGGGAGGAGTGCATCAGAGGCATTGCTCTAACGTAACACTCTCAGCGCCTGGCGCCCAGTGTGTTCGGTAGGTGCAGCCCTCGCATTCAGCCACCAATCACGTACACCAAGCAAGGGTAGAGGAGTCGTGCTCTGTCAAGGCATGTGTTGCCCTAAGTCTGAGTGTGGACGTACTTGAAGCTTAGATTAGTGCTTTGCTTTCCCTTTCTTGGCAGTGTGAAGTCAACATCTTCCTCCTCCTCCTCTTTTCTTAAAGGCAGCTTGTTTGGACATGCTGGGAAGAACAGCGCTGACTCAATGTGCTCTGTCTCATATCGACTGCTTCAGAGGATCAAGAAAGTTTCAGATTCTGATGGGTCGTAACTCACTCCAGTCCCCCTGGCATGCTTTCAATGTCTCCCCAGACTGAGAACATAGCTGGGGAGATATTGAAAGTGCGTCACCTTCACCTTCTGATTCTGATGGTTCCCCTGCAGGCTCTCCTGTTCCTCAGCCATGCAAAAGCTTGCAGAAATGTCCAGAAGTCCCTTAAGAAATGCATGCTGTATCCATTGTAATAGAGCCATGGGGAGGCCACACCTCAGTTTGGCTGTTGTCCTTAGCTGAGACATTGGATGGGCTTATACAACATGACAAGCCATGGCAGTTTTTAGCACAGAATGGTCTGTTGTGTCATCCAGCCTGGTTGGATTTCAGCAGGTATGTTTGGTTTCTAGAAACCACAGAGAGAAAGAACAGTTTGTTCTGTGGTTTTCACACTTCACCATGGTTTCCATAATGGCACCACAGAATCCCCTGGAAAAAGCTGCTGCTGTTTCAAGAGCTGCTACAGCCATCCAACAGGAGGTTGAATTTCACGTTGTGGCTGATGGGATATGTGCCAACAGTGGAAGAACTGAGCAATGAGGGTAGAAACCAGACTTGCATACAAGTGACCTAATCATCCAAAAGTGACCTGGATTTTGCACACCCAGGCCAAAACAAAAACAAAAAACCCCTCTGCATACCACAGAAACTACGCAGGGTTGCTTATTGTGACTCGTGAACTCAGCCAATGTATTTCTCTAACTCAGTGCACTGTGATCTCTCCGTGGTCCTGATTGCTTGAATCTGCCAATAGAGAGAACTGGTAGTAGATAATAGAGAGCTGGTTTCTCTTGTTTGTCATAACTTTTCGTGAGATGACTGACTTTAACCAGATTGGCTGTGACATAACAAAATCTGACGGACTCAGCCTAATCTATTTGGCTCAGTATGATTTACTTCAGCCAGATCAGTATAATGTCATCTGCTTCTTCCTTCCTAGTCTCAAGTCCAACAAAGATACTCTTTCTTACTTTTCTAAAGATATCTGTGGACCCTGTGTGGGAAAGAAAAGAAAGAAAGACAAAAATACAAAATTAAAACATTGAAATTTATGGGAGTGTGTAGGAAGCCTTGAAGCTACTCAGGTTTCTGTTTTCCAAGAAACTATAACCACACAAAAGATAGACAAATCTGTCAAATAACACTCTCTCAGGTACTTATTTTTCCCATTTTAAGTTTGATTTACCTACAACTTTGAGAGTCTCCCCCACAAAAAAGTTCACATGGAAATAGGTATGCTTTTCTTGTTTGCTTTGCTGTTAATACATGCAGTTTGTGTACAATTTTGCCTGCTATTTATGTCTTTTTGCATGCAAGGATTTTCTTAATATAATGTATTTTAATGTTATTTTCATCAATATTCCAAGGTTAGGTGTGTCTTTCCCCCAGTATATCCATTTTTGTAAGGATGCATGTGTCTGGAGGACTCCATTGCAAAATTCAGAGTATGATTTTTAAAGGGTAACTGAGTATTGGATCAAAAGTGTCACATAAGGTAAGTTCCCATTAAATGCAAATCAGATTAATTTCCCTCCAGTCCCTTATACATTCCATCCATCAAGCCTCACTGGGTTCCTTCTTCCTATACTCTTATCTCAGGGAGCCAAAGCAGCTGCAAGTCTCCCTTCTTGCAGCCCCTTTAAGCATCGAACAGCTTGTCCTCTTCGCCTTGTATTTCTGACTCTCGTAAAACAGCTTGTGCAATGAAATGCTCACATTGCTGGTAAATGATAGAGGTCATATGTGTGAGCACAAGGTATCCTATAATTTGCAGCAGGCACAAATCACAGCATATCTGCTAACCCATCAAGTAAATATCTATATCACATTTGCATGGGCACCAACAGAATGTTTAGCTACAGAGACTTAAAACATGGCAGAACTTGCCAGCCTTGTGCCTTATGGAATTCTGCCCTTTGCACAGCTAGTTTTGGAAAGCCTGGTTTAAAAAGTGTGTTGAGACATTTCTTCAAGATATTGCCCACCAGCCAGCATGCTTAATGGCCAGTGGTGTTGGCCACCATGGGTTGTTGTGTAGACTGTTTCACAAGTACAAGCTGTAGCTCTTTCAGGACAACCTCACAGGGGAAACTCTTCTTGGCAAATTGTAGGAAACAGCTTCCTGCAGTTCCAGAGATTCTTCAGTTTCCTGAGTCCCGTGGATCTTTTTCATGGTTTATGTTGACACGGAGAACATTGCTGGAACCACAAATAGCTCTGCCACCTCTCATTGTTACTCATGGGCAAACTTCCCCTGAGTGAATTCATTACTTACTCAGTGAAGTCATTACTTACTCAGAAAGTAAGAAATCCGTGAGCCTGGGTGAGAATTCTCCTATAATATGACATCTTATTCTCTGCACAACAGTTTTTGTGCATGCACAACATCAAGGTGCATTTGGAAAGCTGCAGTTTGGAATCACAAAGTGGGGCATGACATCACCATGTCACACCCCCTTTCTTAGTGGGTGTTTTCACACGGGCTGCCTGCATGATGATGTCATGTCAGGTTTATTTGCCATCATGGGTTGCCAAGACGTACTTTGCGGAGCCAAGGCTGTGGTGGCAGTGGGGTTAAGGATGAGGAAAGCAGCTAAGAAGACCGCTTGAAGTATGTTTTCAGGGAGACGAGGTGGCAGGCAAACTGAAAATTTAGGACACAAGGCCACTTTACTAGTTACGCTCTGAACTTCCCCACGTTTCCGAATAGCAAATTTATAACACACCAGTACAAACTCACTACAGAGGTGAGCATGATGAACAGATGAACTTCAGCACATGTGCTGAGTCTGGCTAATTACAAAACTGGGTGGCATCACTTATTATAATCTTTTATAAATTATCTTATGCTAAAAACTGTCAAGATAATATCACATAAAGGTGCACGGTTTGACATGTGAAGTTGGCGGTATGCATTTCCATTCCAAGAATTCATCACTATTTTTACAGGTAAATCACAGAATCAGAAAGCTTTGGGTATGGGGCAGTATTGAAATGAGAGTAGTAGTCATCGTTTGGGGGTGATTATTGTGCCTAGTAGAATGAACTTATTGTCAACAAATACCATAAAGGTCCACTATCAAATACAATTACAAATAAACTATGTTCCAAGAACCACCCAGCGACGAACTGATCCTAAAAAAGATCCTGGACTGTGCAGAAATGGATAGATTAACTTTGTCTTTGAAGGAGAAAGAAGATACTGAGTTCTATCAAACTTGGGACTCTTTTTATTATTGGCTAGAGAAACGGGACTTCGTATAGATTTAAATATGTTTTTAAGTTATCATAAATGGAAAAAAACGTGGGGGCTGACCCAGCAGGTCTGATGTTTCTGATGATTGAAGTTTTTCTTTGTTTTAGGGTTATTTTGAATAAAACTTATAAAAAAACCAAAAACAAATAAACTATGTTCCCATTCTTGTCTGAGTTACAGTAACACCAGAATATTCTTAGTTCACCCTTCATTCTAAAATGATGATTGGGGAATCAGGGCTTATAGGGTGTACATAAGAACAAAACAACAATACCCTTTTGTTGACTAATACAATGAAAGTAAAACAAATTTC
Organism: Varanus komodoensis; assembly: GCF_004798865.1. Lineage (NCBI taxonomy): Eukaryota > Metazoa > Chordata > Lepidosauria > Squamata > Varanidae > Varanus > Varanus komodoensis. The sequence goes on along the minus strand of NW_025336481.1, from coordinate 11,995,660 downwards.
TCACCTTTTGAGGCCAATTTGAGCTACTGACACCTACAGTCAATTCACATATGCAACGTACATTGCTTAATTTATGCGTTACTTGGATCACTTGACAAAGACTATTGACTGAACGGTAATATGCACGCTAATGTAGTTCTGTCTGTGCTGTCTGATCTATGAAGTACCCAAAATTATAAACGGGCAGGTGTGATCAGTTCCAACAGTGTGATGTACTTCTCCCGCAAGAGTTCTGGGGCCAAGTCCTGCCTTTTTAGGGCTCTCAGTCAACTGGAAGTATAGGCAGATAGTTAAAAGAGCCTTGCAAGGGCCTTTGGAGAAGTCCCACACTGGTCAGGGACCTGGAAAAAAGAATCGCTGTGTTCCCGAATTCATTTTGAAATTTTCTGGGATTCTCTTCCACAATAATTCTCAGAGTTGCAAACAATCACAGCATTCGATGTATAAACCATCACAACAAGAAAAGAACAGAATTAGTGATAAAAGCAGAGTGCTACAACTCGGCAGAAGGGATAAAACCACAAGCTGAAATGTCCAGGGCAGTAAACAAAAGTGCCTTTGGCTGGCACTGAAATTACCTCCAAGCTGATAGCTGACGAACATTTTAGGGGAATGCACTCCGCAGATGAAGAGGCACGAGTGAATAGACCCTCTCTGTGATTACCGCCCACTTAACTTCACCTAGGGCGATGGTGGGACGCAAAGGCAGCCTCAGTGATGGGTGTTCAGGTAAAAGGCCCTTCTCTATCCCTCTCGAGCAACCTCCACTATCAAAGCGTACAACAGCGGAGCGGCAGTGAGGCACATCTACGGATGGCCCTTCACCCATTGCTTCATGCTTTTTAGTAGCATTTGTTTTCAAGCTACTCCTATGATAATATGAAAAGTGGGGGAACTGGCACTCACCCAGACATGATAGACAATTGCTGCAGGTGGGAGTAACTTATGCTGTCAGTGTTCAATTAGCACTGACTTAAACTAAATGTCTTGTGAATATTTCATAACAATCTGGCCGCCTCCTATGTGAACTCTCTGGCTTTTACCAAACCTTTTCTTTCCAAAAGCGACATGATGCAGAATTAAGCTGGGATAAAGGGCCAGTCAGGCGTGTTTGATTACCTGCTTTTGGAATCAAGCTTTTCTGTCTTCACATATAAAAGCCATTTACCTGTGGCCATCACCTGGACACCTCTCCATTGGTTCCATAACTGTGTTCACTCTGTGACTAAATTAATGTGTCAAGTTTGACTTTTCTCATGGTGTTATTTCCCTAGTCTTTCCTCTAAAAGGAGTTGTGTAGCCCACATTAACATGTGAGGACAATTGTGTCGTCTGGACATGGGGAATTTATTTCTCCTGCAGGATGCAGGCTTCCCCACCAAGCTCACCAGCCTCTCCCTGTATCCATTTCCCTCGCTCTTCTGCACTGCATGATGAGGAAAGGTCTCTTTGTGCACATAAATCCATGTGCTGATGTCTGAATGGGGTGCACATTCCCAGGCAATGATGTTAGGATGGGAGATGAATGACAATGGGGTTGGTCCTGCCTGCTATGGGACGTAATGCCTGGAATCCCCCAGTCACTGTCCCTTTAGTGTCACACTCAGAGAAATGGGAAATTACAAAGCAATATGTCCATTCAGGTTGGGTATGTTTTCTTTGGCCAAAGGATCCTCCAGAATCATTTTGACAGAAGGTTACTCTATACAAATGGTTGTGAAATGCTCTCCCTTTTGTGGCCCTCTTCTCAGGGCGGCAAGAGCTTTTGGGATCAGATGACCAGAATTTGCCAGGCCCCCTTTCTTGGAATCGCTGCATTGCTAGTCCCTCCTTTCTCCGTACCACCATCAATTCACTTGTCCAGACAGGACCAGGTCTGGCATTAGGCAGAGTGAGGTAGTCGCTTTAGTCAGCAGATGCTAAGAGGTGGCAGCACGGTGCTGGAGGGGGGACCCAAGACCCATGCAAACTGTTCTACACAAACTCAGCCAGCTGGCTGCCTTCAGGTGACCTATTGTCCAGTCAGCTCCCGTGACCTCTGCATGTGGGATGGGAGAGGCGGAATTCTTGTTTCTGCCTCAAGCAGCAAACGGTCTTGGGCCATCCCTGCATCCAGAAACCTAGCAGGTAAGAGGGTTACTTCCTCCATGCTGTTGTAGCCCGATTACTCTGCTAGAGAACTAGGGAAGAAGCAGATGGTGACACTTGTGAGCAGCAGCTGCCATCATTTGCATGCTTCCTGCCTGTTCTAGCCCTAATACTCACCCCTGTCTGAATGGAGAAGGCAGGCAAGGGACATTGGCACCCGCAATCCTTGCCGCCGCTTCAGTCAACTGAGGGTGGCATGTGGATGCGTAGCAGCAAGTGATGGCTTGAGGGTGACCTCTCCTCAGATGCTGGGCCTGACAGGCAAGGAAGGTGCTGGCCATCATGTGGAGCAGGGCTCAGCCCCCCAGGAAATAGGTTCATTCTGCCCTGGTGGGATTTTGGCACTCGGTCGTGTATTTTCTTACAATGCCCCTGGCGTGGCGCTGCGTGAACACACTGTGGGAAACTGACAAGGCAGTTTGCACCATGCAGGATAGGCAGCTACTGGGACCTGGTGCCCGTGGGGCAGTCGCCCAAAGGTGCCACTTGCTGAAGTCATGCCGGTCACCTGCGTCGCATTACTAGATTTTCACATGACTTGGGACCACAATACTTAACGGAACAACTTCCTCAACCACCATCAGCCCGGACACTGCAATCAGTCTCTGGGGTCTGCCTCTCACTGCCACCCCTAAGGGCGGCTTGCTTGTTGGCAGCAAGGGAAAGGGCCTTTTCAGTGGTGGCTCCCCATTCATGGAATTAGCTCCCCACTGAGGCCTGACACCAACCTTACTATCTTTTTGGTACCAAGTTAAGACTGTCATCTACCACAGAGTGTTTAATTCAGTTACTGGAACTTTGTTAGTTGCTTAAATATGTTCAGTTTAGTTTTATTTTGGTTAAGTTATTTGGATTTTATATGAATTTTAAAAGTGGATTTAAATTTTGTACTGCAGCTCCCCCACCCCTGCCACCAATATTTTATAATCTGTGTATTTTAGATTGTATTTTAATGGATTATCGTAAACCACCCAGAAAGCTTTGGTTATTGGGTGGGATAGAAGAGGAGGAAGAGGAAGAGGAAGAGGAGCAACAGCAGTAGTAGCAGCAGTTGTAGCTTCCTACATTTGCAAAGAAGAGTATCCCAGGAGAAAAACCATTTACCTTTCCAGGATCACTTCTCTGATTTCCTTCTGTATGCTACAGTGCTGTACCAGGAATATAGACCACCCCTGTCTGGAAGTCTCTGAAATATCAGCTTTTCTAATGGGGACCAGTATCCTATTAATAATATTGTGTACCAGATCCAAAGCATTATTAAATGTCTTAAGGCTAGAAAATAAATTCCAGACCAGTAAAATAAACTCTACTTTATTGCATATACCACAAACATTTGTGTATAAAAGCCAAATGTGGATAAAATAGATTTTCTGTACATAGCACTACTGCCCATAATGGCGCTGTCTCTTCTGAGCACTGCTGTGGAAATAACTCAGAAATAGGGATTTGCTTCCCTTTGGAAAATAACTAGATTACATTACTGTGGGATATGAAGAGGACATCTAGTAATTTAGCTCTTAGTATGTATGGAAAGCCATTAGCTTGGCCTCTTACCCATGGCCAAGCAAGAGGCCATTCACCACCAAAAGAGAGGAGAATGCACAGATTTGCCCAAAATTTGCACAGGTTCAGTTGTGTATGTGGATGCACTTGAGGCACAGATACTGTAGTTTAAATAAACACACAAAACATCTCTCCATGGCAGGGAAGACTGGCCAGGACACCTTTGCGCTTGCTTTCCGGGGGGCAGGTGCAGCTTCAAGGCCTCTCTCCTCCCTTCTCACAGTTCTTATCTGTAAGCATTGCTTCAATCAGAGGACTACTTTGACAGTTCCACTGACAAAGGATTATCCTCTGGACAGCAGGCCATACAGCCATCCCAAATGTCATTCTGAATTCCACTGCAAATCATAAACATGCAGGCATAGCCTAATGATATACAGACACTGAAGTGCCTAATCTTCCCAGATCCTCAGAATTGGATTAATTTTCTTGTCCACTTGTGGTTTCTTGTGAAATTTTATCCTGGTTAGGGAGAGGGGACACTCCTGAGACAGTATTTCCCCCTAGTATTTATTTTTAAGATATCTGCAGTGTTTTCAGAACTGAACTTTCCTTAAAGTGGTGTATAATCAAAAATGACAATATAAGGATAACAAATCCCCCCATATTAAAAACTGAAAATCAGTGCAAAATTATCCACAACTCTAATCAGCTACAAGAGAAGCACAGCTGTGAAACATCAGCCCAGTGATGATCCAGTGTTAAGCAAAATCAAACCACTGTCAAATTGTAAGTGGACTATCACAAAAATGACCCATGTAAAAGAAAATGAAGAGGTACTGAACAACTCTCCAGAGAGTTTCATAACTGAGGAGTCATTCTCTCATCTGCCTGCCAACCTGACTGTACCTGTGAATGTACCGCTGAAGCCAGTCTCAAGGTTTGTGTAGGCTAACATGGCGCACATACTGAAGACGTATTTAGTTCAGATTCTCCGGTCATCTGCCTAGCTTGGTTCCCTTAAAGTAGAACTAAAGGCTATCCAGAATTTGGGGTTGCAGGCAAAAAGGGCATCCTTGTGTTGGACAATTCCTCAACTGTGCAACTATTGTGTTGTACAGTTGAGCTAATTTCCCTACCTGTTTCTAACAGCAGCCAGTAGCATAGTGCATGGATGGAGAAATGCTTGCTGTAACAACGTCACAAGGATGTTGGACAATGCAGGGGAGAGGAGGGAAGAAGAGGACACGGAGAAGCTGTTTCCAGCAGCAGCTTTGTGCTACAAGGCCGGCTGTTCCTGCCTGAACGAGCCTAAGTGATGTTCAACAGCTCCTGCCAACTGGACATCTCAGGAGCCCAAAGACAGTTAGCTGAGCACATATGAAGAACAAGTCCTAAGAAACAAGTTAGGAGGAAGGAAGTTTTGCCTTTAAGGAAAGTGCCCAGAGGAAGGAAACAAAAATGATTCAGAGTTTGGAAACACTGTCCTTTGAGGAGAGACTGAGAGAACTGCGCATGTTCAGCCTTGAGAAGAGAAGACTAAGAGGGGAGAAGTTATCACTCTATAAGTAACTCAAAGGATGTCACAAAGAGGAAGGTCAAGATATCTTCTCACTGATACCAGAGTGTAGGACACGGAATAATCAATTCAAGTTGCAACAACCCAGATTCAGGCTGGACATCAGAAAAAGCTTCCTCACTGTCAGAGCAATATGACCAGCTGCCTAGAGAGGTGGTGGGCTCTCCCACACTAGAGACATTCAGAAAGAAATTGGACAGCCATCTGAGTGGGATGGTGTAACTTGGTGTCCTGCAATAGCAGGGGGTTGGCCCCTTCCAACTCTACTCTTCTGCGAAAGAAAATTTCTTTAAGGAAGGGGATTTGAATCTAAGTGGCGTCACTCATATTCCACTATGAGTAGGAATATGAGTGATGTTATTTTTAAATAGCACATCCAGTTGGGAGAACTATAGCCACTGGAGCTCCCACAGGCTTCCTGTTGCTGCTGACTGCCATCCTCATTTTCTCCGAATGCCCTGCTCTATTGCAACATCAGTCTGAACGTCTTTCTAGGTGTGTGTGGGGACAGGGGGAGGAGCTCCCCATTACCAGCACCCATGGCAGTTTTCATCCCAATGCACAGAGGTTGTGGGGTGTGGGTTCAGTAGAATCCTTGGGTGGATTAAACAGAACATGTGTCCTTTTATCCCAGTGAGGGGTGCATTCAAAGGTAAGCATGGCTGGACACCTGCCGAAGGCTCACACTTGGGCAGAAGCCTACGGACCAGAGGCCTCTGGGCTTGCACCCTCTTCTTCATTGCTAGGTCAGCTGCCCACCCTCTGGTCCAGAGCCTGATGGTGGTGAGAAGAGAGCAAGAGATGCCTCAGATGACTTGCTCCCTGGATCACTGTCTGTCGAGCAAGCAAGGAGTAGCAATGACGAGAAGCAGGGGATGAATCATGCCAGTAAAGCAACACATTTAATCTAAGGTGGAGTTTGGACCCTAGAAAGAAGCCAGGAGATGTTTTAAATGGCACGTTCAACTTGGTTAATACCATGCCCCATTTATCTACCCTAGAATTGTTTTTCATAGTTTTATCTCCCCAAAGTATTTGACAACCAGCAATGAATATTGTGAACATGAACAACTATATTTCAGATTCAAATCTCCATGGCTCAAGGATAACAGGGGTGGGGGGAATAACTAGGACGGAAAGACAAAATGTGGAGCATGGTATACGCAAAAGCAGGTCTTTCATTGCATGCAATTTGGATTGATGGGTCTGATTTCTTTTTTAAAGAATTAGCAAGGGAGATGGCCTGGATTGGAACCAAGGCATGGGGGTAAGCAGGCTTTAAGTCTTGACCTGTGCTACAGACCTGATTGGAATCCGCCCCCCCCCTGCTGTGCACAATGAGAAGAAAGCTCCCATTAGCATTCTGCTGACCCTAGTAACAAGGGTCAGTTGGAATGTCTGATTTATCACTGGTCAAGAACAAGAACTCAGGTTCCAATGGCTCATATGAATCTACCTTATATTGGATAAGATGACGGGTAATATCCAACTACATTGTTGTATAGAAAATAAATAAATAAACAGACAAACAGCAGGAATGATGCTTTGCTAGCAGAAACCAGGTTCTGAACCACACACAAGAGAAGAATGCAACTAAAATTGGGTTGTGCAAAGGCAGTTTTGCAAGTGCTTATGCATTGTGATTGTGTAAACAGTTGTACACAACTCTAGAGCAATCCATTGCGCAGCCTGTTGTGCAACTGTTTGTGCGTTCTGCTTGTTGCACAAGCCCAGTGCAACACTTTCTGTATTGCTATTGAATTCCTATTGCACTGGTTGCACTGGTGTCGTAATGAGCAACCACTTTGTGCAGTGGAAAGATTTAGTGAAGATCTGCTAGTGTAGTTTGACTTTGAAGAATGATATCATTGGACACTGCCCAGGCTCTCCAAGTAGCTCAGTATTAACTGCCCCAACTCACACAGCCCTCTAGAATCTCATACAAAACTCTTTCCCATCATGTGGCCTTTGATGCGTCTAACTGGGGGCACCACAGAGAGAATCTGGTAGTCCTTAACTGCAAAGCATGTGTTCCCCCATGAGCTATGATTGCTTTTCAAAAGGCAAACATCTCTCTGCGCAGGCACATAACTCTAGGAAAGTAATGGGGAAAAGTGTTTTTAAGGTGTTGGATATGATATTTCCTTTTTATCCCCATTATTAGGTTTTCTATTGGCAAAGAAACCACAAATTACCATTTTGAGGTGTATATGTGCGCGCGTGTGAAGTTTTACAATTCACCTGGTGCCTGCAGGTTTCTCCAAGCTATTTTATTACTGCTGCATTTCCAAATGTGTGGCATTTTGGGGAGCGAAAGTCATGGGGTTGTTGTTAATGCCAATTTAATGGTGCTAAAATGATTAAGCGTGGCAGGCTTTTAAATAATGAGGTACAGAAAAGGTGTTAATAACCTCTTAAGAGCATTCATAATATTCTAGGCTATCATAAAATGTTAGTAATTGGGTCTCTTTAACTTTCATCTGCCATAAAGCAATGAAAGAGGGTAGAGGAAATATTTAACCAAACAGCCAAGTAGCTGGAAATTTAATTTTAAATGAAGTTGGGGTTGGGGAGGAAAGAGAAATCTTGAAATCTTGATGTTCAGGAACAAAATGAAAGCTAAACTTGAAAAGTAGAGCCTCATGGAATATGCACTTCTTAAGTCTAGCAAATATTTAGGCTATATAAGAGCCACCTGCTCAAGAAAAAAAGCTCTTTGGCCAGATTTACGCATCCTGAGTAGCCATGGTGATTTCTTACTCTTGTCATCCATGCCGAATTGTGTGCTTCTGCCTGGTACCTCTAGATTCCCCAGACCATGGAGGAAGCATCTGTTCTAAGGGTCCATGTTTCACTGCAGCTTCCTTGGTCATCCAGTTTACCATTGTTGGTATGGAAACACCATAGAGTCCTGTGAAAAGAGTGGCCACAGAAGCGGCTCCTCAGCCATCTGTTCTCTACTACCCTCAGCTCCCTAGTAACACATGCATCAGCACCTAGTTTATTCCTATTGGTCAAGCAATGTGCCTGTCTCCTTAAGTACTTTTGGAAATGGAGAAAGCGGGTAAATGCATGGAGCAGGGGGAAATTGCAGCAAAAGTTGATCAGGAGGATTCAGTTTTATATTGGTTTTTATTTAGATGATTATTGGCTTGCTGTGGATTAGTTGTTTATTGTCTTGTAAATTATTATCATTATTTACCTATTCTTGTTGTTTATTACAGTTGAACATTTATGATTATTGTGGATATATTAATGGTATTACATTTTATGTTGTTTTGATTGTGCACTATTCTGAGAGTGTTTGATAAAGTATGGTTTATAAAAGCTTTGAAAGGGAGGGAGGGAAGGAGGAGGAAGAGGAAGAAGATTCCTTTGGGGGCTGGACAGGCTAGGAAGCATTGCAGAGATGCAGGCACTCTCAGGAGGGGGAAGAGGGAGAACCCACCTCACAACCTCAGTGGACCAATCAGTTCCATAGAGAACAATGCCATAAGGAAGGAGATTTTGTGCACAGAGGCTGCTTCACTGAGGGGTGAGCGCAGGAGGATGGACTGGGAAGCAGAAATCCCATTGCCATGAGCACCATGCAGTCCTCTGATTGGTGACTTCAGGCAAAAATATGCACGCTGTGGAAAACACACCGTTGCCTGCCATGAGGTGCGAACCCCACCTCTGAGTACGCCAACCAGTCAGCCTCCCTCCCTCCTATTTTCTGCACTGCCTTTGTTGCAACATCTTGTCCAAGGGAGAGATCTGGACAACCTGAAACTTGCACAATTCTTAGGTTTGCTGAAGAAAGGCATTACACTATGTAGATTTTGTAATTTTTCTTATGGCCACCCTGAGTCCCTTTGTTTTACTTTTAGAAGAATGACTGCTAAAGCTAGAGAACAAGCGGCATGAAGCCAGCTGCATGCAACACAGAACAAAGTAAAATATGGGAGATCAGTCCCATCATGTACTGGCTGGTTGTTGTTGTTCTATTTCTATACTGTCCATAGCCAAAGCTAGGCAGCTTGCAACATTTAAACAGCTTTCTTCCCTTCTTGTGCCTGGTGCTAAATTTGGACAGCTGAAAATGGCATAAAATGCAGGGCACAAGATGCGGGGACTGGGGCCACTACACAGCATGCCTTGCATGGGATGCTCATAAGCCTTACAGTCCAGAGGTTAATGAACATCTGTGGAGAAGGTGATAGAACTGCATGTTCAGTGTACCAAAGGGTGGGGACAATTGGAAAACTTGCTGCCATGGGATGCGGTGCTGGCCGCCGATCTAGATGACCTTGAAAGGGAATTGGGGAGATTCATGAGGGAGGGGCTATCAGTGGCTAGTAGCCTTACTGGCTACGTGCTCTCTCCTTCACCAGAGGTGGCATGCCTGCATGCACGAGTTGTGAGGGGCTTGGGCAGGAGGAGGTCTTGCGCCCATCCTACTTGAGGGATCCTGCAGGCATAGAGAGCTGAACTGGATGGTCCTTGGTCTGATCCAGCACACTTTTCTTATGTTCTTATGTAACCTTCTCAGTGTTAAGTTCTAAACTGACTTGGCTCAGTGCCCTCCACCTTTTCAGCACTTCTCCACCTCTCCTGCTACTCCACAGATGGGAGACATCAATGTCCCTCTCGTTGGAGCTCCCTGTTGGAGTCCTTCCTGCTGCGGTCACCGTGGCTTATCGAATGGGCTCCAGAGTAGGGGACAAGTACTGCTGCTACTGACGTTCTGTAGGTCTTAAAAATGCTCCTGCTGCTGGCATTTTCCAAGGTTGTGGGGTTTTCAACTGGTCTGGAAGATTTTTCCGTTTTTTTGGCCTGGGAAGTCTATGGAGGGGAAATGTCACAGCGCAGTGAATGCAGGTGTGTAATGTTCTTTTTCATCACTTTCCAGCCCTTAAATGTGTGCAAGTTTCTTCTCCATTTAGTCCTCAGCCACTAAATTTGTGCAGATTTCCACTTCTGCTGTTTTTAACAGAAAGAAGACATGGAAAAGGGAGGGAATTCATAGTTAATATCTCCTCTTTCTCTGTAGGTGCAGATTTGAGGGAACTGTTTAAAAGGGAGAGGCTACTGAGAATTGTTGGTTCAGCCCTTAAAATAGGGAGAATTGAATTCCTAAGGGGAAATATTGTCTTCCCATCTTTTGCTGCTTTTCCTTCCTTCATTGGTGCTTTTCAGTGGACAACTTGGCCATTGGTCTCTGGCAACTGGGTACAAATTAGCCTTTAAGCAGTCATGTCTTGCCAACCCGTTGCCTAGTCCATTTTCCCTTTGACAGCTGAAACAAAGAAGAAAGCTGGTGAAGCAGGATGACAGATGTCAGATAACGGTCAGAGTGTACGTTTGAAAAATGGAGATTTTTTTCCCAGACCTCCCCAAAATTAAAATGTATCTCTAATTGTGCTTTTTTGAGGTTCTGTAAAACCAATTTTTTACAAGGCAGCAAATGCAAAGGCATTGTGATCAGAGTGGGTGGGGGAGACCAAACAGGTTTTGCCACAAAGGATGCTGGGATACGTGCTAGAGATGGAGCCAGCTGGAGGACTGAGGGGGAAGGAGGGGAATAAACCCTATGGTAAGCCAACTCATCCATCAGGAGTGCCATAGGTTGTTCAGCAAACCATGGGTCTGCCCTGGTGTATTCACAGGGTGGCTTAGCTTGACATGTGAATGCGCCCACACATGCCCCTCTCTTCAGAAATGAGAATCCTACCAAATGCAAAAGAACATAAAATATATACAGTAATTAGTCTTAGGAATTAACTGGTTGTTAATAGGTGCTATATGAACTCTAGAGCAGAAGTAATAATTTCATGCATTACAAACACTCCTACGTATATTAGGCAAATGAAGCAGATGGCAAAATGAATAGCGTAGCCATTTATGCACAGGGTTCAACTGGTGGGGAAATTAAAGACCTACAACTGAGGTTGAACTACAGTTGCAGAGGTCAAGGTCACGGGAAAGATATTCTGCCAAGGAAACTTGAGTGTGATCCTTTCCACTGGATGCACAGGTGTGCACAGGTGGCTTGGGCTCTTTTAAAAATAGGCCCAATTTTTAAGTGCGTTCATGCAAACAGGTGACAGGAAAGTGGGTACAAAGGCTCCACTTTGCAGAAAGAGGGCCTCTAGAAGATAGATACTTTTCCTATGATCCTGATTGATTGTTCTTGAAGAGAGCTCCATGGTGTGGGGAAATGCCTTTGATTGCCTGAGCTAGAGCAGGGACTTAGGTGGTCAAAACAAAAAGGAGTCTAGGAATAAGGGGTGTGACCATGCTCAGGGAGAACCTCAGGTTTCATGACTTAGTGTGATTTCAGTTCAGGAGTGAGAACCAACGGACGCAAGCAGGAAACCAGGACTTGTGGAATGGTGCCTTGCCCTTGGATGGCCAGGAACACTGTGGAGCTGAAGTCCACTGTTCCTACAGAGTTTAAGCAAAGACTAAGAAATGGGCAAAAGGCTTTGGATCCAGAACACAATAAAACAAATAGAAAGAAAAGTCTTTGGCAGAGTCAATATTGGTTTTGACAATCTGACAAAAGGTCAACATGACTTGCCATCAGAAGTCTCCAAAGGGCTAGTTCAGGAAGGGTGAAATGTAATGAACCTGCTGAAATTCCAGTGTCTGAGGTTGGGAAAATCCCTGTTTAGATACGTATCGCACTTCCGAATCTTTATCCCACTCAGAGAGGAGTCAATCTGTGCTGGAGGGGTATGCGCATCTACATTCCTGACTGCTGTGTCCAGAGTACCCTGGTGCATTTAATCTAATGTCACAGTTAAATCTGGACCAATGCACGTGATGACGTGTTGATGACACCTTGGCAAAATTGCATGCCATTCAGCTGGTCCATGCATTCTCATCCCGACATACTGCATGCTGCACTAAATTTCTTAAAGTTACTGTGTGATGCATTCACACACGCTGCACACCAAGCAGCTTCTCAGCATCTCCACTTCCTGGCCTACATGCATTCACTGAAAGCTAGATGGAGCCACTGTCTATGTCCTCAAGCTGGTGGCCTCTAGCTGTGTTGGGCTACAGGTTCCATAAGTCCCACCCGGCAAGGCCAGTGGGTGTTGCCCAACCTACCTGGAGGGCACCAGCTTGGGAAAGACTATGGAATCAGGGCCCCCGGGTTCCCAATGGTGCAGATCTGGCGATGCATGCAGGGGCTATGCTCAGTTCAATGAAAGCACCTCAACTGGTGAGCGCAGGCCCCCAGTGCAGCTCAGTGACTGGGCCTTTTAGTGGTGGAATAATCAGGGGAGAAACACATACCCACAGAGCCATGGTGGATTGTTCTCCTAGCATCTCCTAGCCCTCCTGGATGTAACCTGAAATCTGCTGTGTATTCAGCACAACAATCGCACCTGAGGCCATGAGGCTGCAACACTAAGCATGTCTGCTGAAATTCTCCCAGGGGAAAAAACCCTAAAGCCATTAGCAGGCACAGGGCAGGGGGGCAGTTCCATCAGGATGGCCATTTACAGGGAGGGGAGGTTTTCCTTCCCCTCTGTGGCCCCACTGAAAATTGCATCCCGGATCTGCTACTCCAGTGAAGGCTCCCTCCATGCCACCATTGTGGTGCCAAGAAGTGATCCCCTGTGGAATTCTGAGGCCTCTTCCCTTTCACCTTCCTTTGGGCATCCTTCCTAGGCTGGCTTACCTAACATGACATATTGCAGATTTGTGACTGAGGACAGGTTTGAATGGCAGACGTTCACTCTCCCCCTGTCGCCAGTGGCTGTGATGGTTCTATTTGTCTCCCTCTGTATGTGTCAACTTGGAACTCCAAGATAAGTTTTCCTCCCCAGCACTGTTGGGCTGCTTCTATTTCATACGTTGTGCTTGGCACCGAAGGAGAGATATCAATAAAGGACTGGCAAAACTGCTTTTTTTGTTTTCACTTCAGGCACATTTTTAGCAACCCACCCGTCTGTGCCACTCACCTCCTGCTTCCAGTCTATTTGTGGAGACTGGAACCGGTATGTACTTTGTAGTCTGACATGGAGCCACCGAGAAGTTTGCTCACGTTCCTTGACACATGAGATATACAGAGTTTAATTAAAAAATGTTCTTGCTCTTCGACAGGTTTGCTTCATTGCAAAATGTCAGAGCAGCAAGACTGCTCCGCTCCCACTGCCAACCACATTCAACTGACTCGATTGTGAGCAACTTCCTTGTTTCTACTTAGCTCAGTGCTCCCCACCGACTTTTTTAAATTAAAGCTTGGCTCTGCACTGAGTCAGGCCTTGGTCCCTCTAGCTAAGCATTGTCCATAACAGTGGTGTTCATCTTCTTTTAGTCCAAGGGCCAAATTCAATTCCAGAGAAGCTCTCAGTGTCTGTGCCCCCGTGGTGGGTGTAGCTGGAGGCGAAATAGCAGCCCGTTTTATCTTAAAGCTGCTATGGTCTTTGGCAAAGCCTAAGGAGAAGAAGTGCAATCTTTTCGGGTGGAGGAGAACAAGGCAGGCAGGGTGGCTGAAGAGAAGAGGCACTGGCATCTGAGGAAGCCCAGGGCCCAGATTACGACCTCAGGTGGACCTGGTTTGACCCACCACTGGTCTGAACCTCAGCATCCTTGGCCTGGAATGACTGCCAGTGGCTGTCCAGGGTTATGGACAGGGGACTTGCCCGGTCCTACTCGGGCATGTCAGGGGTGGACATGAGGACCCTTTGCATACCAAGTTTGTGCTTTGGCACTGAACTGCAGTCGTTCTTTGCTGCTTAACTGCAGGTGGCAGGTGCTGAAGTTTCAGGGATGAAGGAAGTGTCCTGGGTAAAGAAGAGACTTTTAAGCCAAGGCAAATGTTCTGTGCAACAAGGAAGTGAGCTAGGGAAATGGTGCCCTAGCCACGGGATCTAGTATGGGACTGCGTAGGCTGAGGCATCCTGCACATGAGCATTGCAGCGATCAACTGTTCCAGTCTCGGGAACTGCCAGTGTTACTGCTTTGACGTGGTGCACTGACTCTGAAGCTTTCAGTAGCTTCCTTGCGGTGCTTCTGGGCTCAGTTTCAAGGGCAGTTTGCAGCCTCTGCAGCCCCATCAATGGCCTGGAGTGTCCCTTGCATGACCTAACCCAGGCATTAAAGCATTGCTTCGGCTTTAAGATCATCACCAGAGCCCAGCCCATCATTAGCAGAGGTCTAGGTGGTGGGTGCCAGGGACAAGGCCAACTCACTGGGGGCCCCACAACTATGGAAGCCTCTCTCCAAGGACCCTCTTTCCTATTTTCATTCTGGAAGGCTTTTCTCCTAAATTTGCTGGAGGGGTGTGTGTGTGTGTTTGAATGTGCTCTGTCTGATTGTTAATCTTGTATGTCATTGTTTTGTGTTTTTCTGTTAACTGCCTTGGAAAATTCGGGGCCTGGGGCGAGCTTCATTTGAGTACCCGCAAGACACGTATGACCACGACTAGGGAGGGCCCCTGTTCCCGCTGATTCTCTCACCCACATTTGGAGAGCCTCCCTCCCGCCTCTCTCCCCAGGGCTCTTGTGTCCATGTCCTCCATCCGGTGCTCTGCTCCTCAGGGCGTCCCGGTGCCTCCCATTCGTTACCCAGGGACGCTTTCTAGGCAATGTATTTCACATCTCCAGAAGGGGGTGGAAGCCTGTCTAGAACATTGCTTTGGTTTCCTGCTGCGAGACCAGTTTAAGCAATGCCCTTTGCACTGCCTAATGAGTTGCTAAAAGCAACACTGTGGCTGCTCCCAACAGCAGGCAACTGGGGGAAGTGTTGATGGCAGCACCAGAGATGCTCTCAAGAGCTCTTTAGGAAATGCAAGAGCCAGATGCTGCATTATGAGCCTGGAAGTATCCTTTCCTTCAGCTGTCCTTCGCAGAGGTATGCTGTAGACCAGGGCTGCGCAACCTTTTCACTCCTGGGGGCCATGCCAGGCCTGCTGGGGTGGAGGGCTCACCCCGATCAAGGTGTGCAGGCACCCTCTCCTCCCCAGGCGCCTAGGGTGGCCACAGACAACCTGCATCACAGGAAAGGAAGATAAAAGATAGTGATTTGCATAACATTTACATAAGCCAATTTATATGGACACATCTCACCACATGCCTGCACACAGGCTTGTGCACACACATATTGCTATCCTAACCGTTGATGGCAACAGTTCTTGTTGGTCCTCATTTTTAAACTAGAATGGGACTGGGTAGTCCTTCAAATAGAAGACTCCTATATAAGAGGACACCTGTCCACCCTATGAGTCACCCTGGCTTGATCTCCAAAAAAGAACATAATTGCTCTGTGATTCCTGCCACAGAGGCCTTGTCCCTAGAGCTTTGCCATAGAGTCATTCAACCCCACAGCCTAGGATGCTACAGGAGCACTCCAGGAAGGAGACATCTCTGGTAATTAGAACAGAGTGTCTTTCTTTCCCTGCCCAGTGTTTTGTTGGTGGGAGATCCTGGGGGCCGTGGCTTCTGTCAGTAAAGAGAGCTAGTGCGGGGTGGTGATTAGAGTGCTGGACTGGAGATCTGGGTTCTAGTCCCCACTCAAACATGAAGCTCATTGGGTGATTCTTGGACTCTTGGACTCCTTACAAGAGAAAAATAGGTGGGATATAAATTCAATGCAATAATAAACGCAAGGTAGTGGTAGCAATAATAATATTTATTTATTTATTTATTTATTAAAACATTTTTATGCCGCCCCTTATATTATTATGCCATAATAATGGTTTAGGGGGCAGCTGTGGTCTGCAGGCAGTACTTTTCTCCCCTGCTCTAGGCTGATGGATTTCACACTGCATTCTGGGCAGCCCTGGGGTTCCTTGGATGCACATCATGTGAAGGCTAATAAAGCAGGTTGCCCATCAGTAGTGACAGTTCTCAACCGTGTGCAAGTGCGGTGGAGCACTGGGCATGTCTTAAGTCATGCTAATGCATGTGGGCAGCACTCAAGGCCCTGGGGCCTGTCCAGAGCCCACGCTCTGAGCACACATGCTCGACCATGTCTCAGGTTTGTCTGCAGCAGGCTAAGGTCCCAGGACCTCCAATGGAGAGAGAAGCATTTCTCCAGCGGGTAGGAAGTTTGCAATCCACTGAGGGAGGCACTGCCTCTTATGTTACCAGAAAGGAACTACACCTCCTTCCTGCTTGCTTTCTCTGTTTGCCGCCAGCTGTGCCCTCCTTGCCTGGCCATGCTCAGCTTGCATGTGGGCTGGGACTGTGCAGCCACCGACTTCTACTCTGTTCAAGCTGAAGTGTGCCAGGCGTGGAGAACTATCAACACGGTTCCCTAGCCATGCTAGGGAAAGGTGGAGAGGAAATTCAGGGACTCAGGTGGTGATCGTTGTGTGGTTGCTGCCTGTGGTGAGCCACTGCATGATATGCTGGTGCAACTACCTAGGCCCTGATTCTCAGACCCTGAGCCAGTCCTGCCCACGCAGGCTGGCCAGTGGACAGGAAGCGGCAAAAGAGGATTTCTTGGACCAGTTATACCTGGTGGCTTGAACCACAAAAGCACCATTTGGGCATTGGTTTCTCCATGTGGTTAAAATCATTTGGAGAGCAACCAGGGGTGAGCATGCTTCCTCCATCTGCTCTGCTGCTGCCCGGTCACACCCTCCAGCAGCTGGAGGAAGACTGTTTGCAGCTGAGAGCCTGCCTTACGTGCACAGGCTCCTCGTTTGCTCTAGAAGCCTGACTTTCCATGGTCCTGTGATGCAGTCCCAGGAATTCCTGGTGTAGACGATCACCCTCAGCCTTATGCGGTTTCCTCCATTCCTCCCAAAGCAGCAATCCTGATTTGGGATACCAGGGCAGCTGGCGGGACACACAGTGCCGTGTGCCTCCAGTACCATGCGCTGCTTCCCATCTCTCAGCCTCTGCCACCTGAGGGGGCTGTCTCATCTTGCCTGATGCTCAAGCCAGCCCTGGCCTGGATCCTGGTGCTTCTTCCCTTGGGCAGAGAGCTGCAGGAAAACAGGAAACCAAATGCTTTGCAGATCTGGAACATTTTTGTTCCTGAGCAAGTTCCACCACTGGAGTTTGATCCCAGTTGTCAGCTCTGGCTTGAAATGTCTCCAGAAGTCCCTTAAGACATCTGAAGGGAACATTGTTTAGCCAATGGTAGTCCTGCTGTGGAGCTGCTAGAGTGCAGAGTCCCTGCTTTGCTCTTTTCTGATTCCGAGTCCATCTACTAGAACCCTTAGCTCCTTCTGAGTGATTCTACGCAGCCTCAGCTTTTGATCTTCTGGCTGGAGCCAATATGTTCTGTCTCATGCTTTTCAAGCCTGCCTCTGTGGCACAGCATGTCATAGAATTTGAGATCTCCCCTGAACTCCGGGTACCAAAACTCCATCTCCATATCAAATTTTTGATTCAATTATAGAAATAAAAGGAAGTGCAAAATTAGAGGTGGTGAAGCTGCCTCTGGGAGTAGGGCCTCTGCAGGTCTCATAAGCATGGCTCTTCTGCACATTTTTTGGTTCACTATGGACTGTGCCTTCAACTTTTTTTTCACACTGCTGCAATATTGTGCTGAGCAGGGCATTGAAAGTATCCTTTTAACTGTCTTTAAACAGAGAGAGAGAGAGAGAGAGAGAGAGAGAGAGAGAGAGAGAGAGTCACTGTTCTCTTTAAAGATTTGGAACAGGCACCATGTGGGCCAGTTTGAAAAGGTTCTTTCGTCTTCTCACCCTTAAAGTTGGTATATTTAGCCATGACCTAGAAAGACCATCCTTTTGAGGCAGAAATTGTGATTCAGACAGTCTGCTGACTAGCTTAGACGTGACCCTCTTGCCTGAGCAGAAACTGCCAGCAATGCCAAATCATAGCTGATTCAAAAGGTGCAAGGGAACAGACAAAACTGCAGACCTAAGCAAATGTGGTGGGGTTAAACACCACCACCGATACTTAACACAACTTAGGACGCTGACATTATATATTTATTTACGGCAGAGATTGCTCATCTCTTGCAAAAAGCCATCAAAAGCTTGACTCAGCAGTTCCAGTGGTGTTCTTTCATGCTTTTCTTTACAGGGTCAAGTGGGAAAAGAGAATAGGCTTGGAAAGAAAGGATACTGGCAATGGTTGAAGTCTATTCCACTTATTCACACAAATGCAATTGAGCAAGTATTTGCAAATTTCTTTGTATATGGGATACAGAGAATGTGAGAGTTAAAACACTGGAATGCAGGAGAAAGTAAGACTATGTGTGCATCCCTAGATACCTGCTCATTTCTTTTCAGGAAGAAGATGGGAGGCAGAGCAACTGACCCAGATTTGAACCTCATCAGATGCAGATGCTGCTAACACTATAATCCCACGGACCTTAAATTCTTTGACGAAAGAATGGGATACTATGTGGAGGCATTTTTCTTAATTCTCTCTTCCTTGGATTTTTGCTGCCTTATTTCTTGTCTTTGTTTACATGCTTTTGATAATACTTTACCATGTGTCCCATGTATTAGTCGACGCACAGTGTGTGTTCAGTCTTAGACTGGCATTTATGATCTGTGGGGATCATTTGAATTTTGGATGTATGCCTGGATTATCTCACTTTTCTTTCATCTACTCTTTCTTTTATTTGTTCTACCTGGTCAGACTTCACAAAATCTCACAACACAGAAAAGACAAGAAACCCAGTTTTAGTTCCAAGAATCAGTCACGAAATTGATTGACGTGTGACTCTCACCCACTCCCCCAGATCATCTGAATCGCTTTGAATCCTGGATTTCATTCTGAGATCTGCTGTCTTTTGAGTTTGCTAGGCAATGAGCCACAAGTACCAAGCATAGCCAGACAGCCGGCTGGACTCCAATCAGACATCCAAAGGTGAAGTCTTATCTGAGAAAACAGGAGGGGATGCAGATGGTGTCTACAAATTGTCCTGGGAATACAGTCAAAGAGTTTAAGTAGGAACAAGCCAGACTAAATCCAGTCTGGAGACGAATGCATATGAGGTTCAACACGCAGGTTTAACAAATAGCCACACGTTCTTCACAGGGACGAGGTTTTGCAATCCAGCTTGACCACTTATTAAGGAAGCAACCTCAAGAAATCAGAAGATGTCCTGCATTTATCTGCATATATATCTGCTGCTATGCAGATAGTCTCTGTGGGTCTTAACTGTCCTAGCTGATATTGCCTTTCATGGAACATTAACAAGATCTTTCCCGAGTGTTCTCTGCAACACACCTCCTTTCTTGTATAACGATCTGTTAGGGCTGCTGGCTGGAGATGTGTTTCTACTCAAACGGACAGTGCTGCTAGTTTTCTCGGAAAAACGTAAGAAGAGCCTGACTGGATCAGACCAAGGGTGCATCTGGTCGTGCAGCAGCCAACCAACTGTTCATAGGAACCCCACAAACAGGACAGGAGTACAACAGCTCGTCTGGCTCATCTTTGCTCAGCGGTCGGTGCACCTAGGCAGCCTGTGATCTGGTGGTCGCATCTGGACAAATGGCCATGGACAGTCCTCTCGTCCACGAATTTGTCCAATCTGCTTTTAAGCCCATCCAAATTGGTGGCCATCATGACATCCTGAGGAAGTGAGTTGCATAGCTTAACTGTGATGCAGCCACAGCCTTGGTTACATTCAGATTCAGTGCTTGTTCTCCACTCTTGCTTGGCCCCCCACACATTGCAGAATCAGAGGAAATTTATCAAAGCAGAGGGGTCACAGTGGACACAAGTTTGCATGACACTAGCACACATTCAGTATAATCCAAAATGGGCAATAAGAGCTACGATTCGAATAGAAGTGTAATACGGATCACCTCAGAGGGACTGTGCAGCAGGGGACAGTGATTGCTGGGCAGCTTCAAGGCCCCTGCTGCTCTCTTAGGTTTATTCATGTTCAGACGGACCTGGACTGGACAGGCCTGTGTGAAGTAGGCCACCTGCCATGTCCCAACTTCTGCCCTTTGGGAATCCTGCCATTGTTTTTTAATGGGAAGAAGTGCTCAGAGGGTTCCTGTGCCTGGGACCTCACAGGGGAACTTCAGCTTATCTTTCACTCCGCTACCACCTCTTCTAAAAACACCCTCTGCTTTTGCAGGTAATTCCCTGCTGGGTCCTAGGTGCAGATGTTGCATATATGCTGACCATGGCAATCCAGACCAGGAGGTTTCATTGTAGAATATTATCTCACACTGTGCTGCTTTTATCTAGAGCATCCTGGTTTATCTAGAGCATCCTGGTTTATCTAGAGCACTGATGTGTGTTCATGTATTTGTTGTTATGGGTTGTCAAGCCGTCTCTGAATACAAATGTCCTATTCATGACAGCCCTGCTCAGCCCTTGCAGACTCAAGGCTATGCCTTCCTTTATCCATCTCATATTTGATCTTCCTCCTCCTCCTCCTCTTCAGCCTTCCACTTTTCATAGTATGGTTGTCTTCTCCAGTGAGTGTTCAAGCATGCAATGTGCATATTAAGCTATCAGATTTAATCCTACTGGGCTGTCCTCTGTGAGTGTTTTCCACTAGGTGAAAGTGTTTCTGCTTGGGCAAAACAGGGTGTCTGATATTTGTCAGTCCTGCCAACACACTGAGGCCCTTTATGTCCCTGGAAATGCTTGTCCTGAGGACTGGGGACCTACCAGACTAGTAAGCACAGAGGGCAGCAGTACATTGTAGCGGTGGGGGCTGATAAACATGACGTGATCCAGCTTTCACAGGCAGAATCACATCGCAATAGCACAAAGCCATCACTAGATAAGCAAAAACAACTCCTCCTCTTCATCAGGAGCAAAAGCAATAAAGACTGTATATTCCCAGGTGCTAATGGGTTTTCCCAGATTCCTTTCCGAGCTTGAGTCCAGTCCATGATACAGCAACAACAATCCAATATTCCATGTTTCATAAGAGAAGATCCCTGGGTGGCTCACAAAGAAATGCACTGGCTTTTTCTATGTTGAAATGATGATCTCTGTTATGAGCTGAAGCATGTGATGTATGAGGTTTTGACCATCAATCAGCTATTGGGCAATATAGACATATAATAATGAATGGATGGAAATGCAATGAATGGAACGCAGAAAGTAGGCTGGAGAAGGGACAAGGTGGGATGGGCTGTCACACAGATATTTTTCTTTCTGTAGCTCCAAGGGGTAGGACTCAAACCAATGATGTCAAATAACAAGAAAGGGTATTTGACAGTAGGACAACTGTCTTGGAAGGTGTTGGTTTGCCTTCATTAGATCTTTTTTGGCAGAGCCTGGCTGACCACCTTTCAAGAATGTTGTAGCAGTGATTTCCTCCGTCAGTGGGTGATGGACTACATGGCTTTAGAACTTCCTTCCTTTTGTATGATTCTATAACATTCCTATACATTCATAAACTATTTGCTTTGGATTTTACATGTAGCGACTTCCAGATGTTTAGCTGGCATGCAAGTACTGTATCCATTTGAGGGTACATGTCACATCTCTTACTTCAAGGAAGAGTCAAACAAATGACTCACTTTTGGACTCTTTTTGGATGACAAATGTAAGAAGAACCTATGGGAAAAGGTGAAAAGAGAGTCTCAGGTGTCTGTGGAAAGCCTGTCTTTTCTTGCCCTACATATTTCAAAAATTATATTTTCCTTTTTGAGAGCATCTGTTAGATGTACTGAAAAGACTACCCTCATGTATTTCTTTTGCACAAAAGCATTCCAACTTTTTTTCATGGTCCACAGTAAAGAAAACTACAATTCTCAAAATGTTTTGGGCAAGAATAAAAACTTTCCACAGGCACTCTCTCTTCACTCTTTCCCATTTGTTCTTCTTCCATTTACTCTTGTTTTGTCATAATCTTGGACTACAAATGTGCTACATTTCAGCTTTCCACCTGTTGGAGAAATACCCTAATAATTAATGAGTGAGACATATTCATTTGGAACATTTTTAAAAATTCCACTCTCTATTCCAAAGGGCTTTTACAGGGGCAAATAAAAATGTAAAAGCCATATAGCAATAAAATCAGTATGAAATGAAAACAGCAGCCAGAGCCTATCAATTCCTGAGCAGACAGAAGCTGCAGTCTAAAAACCATAAAGATCTAAGTAGGTATAAAAGATCTTCATCTGGTAGAGAATGGTTCTCAAAGAGCTTTCCTGAGGTTGGTGGAGTATTCACTAGTTCAGGTGCTATCGCCACAAAGTCCCTGGCTCTACTCATTATACACCTTGCTTAGGAAACAAAGGGGACTTTGAGGGTGATCTTCATTCTGCTTGAGTGCGGGTTGTTGTTGAACTGTGGGCTGTTTTTACTGTGTGGGCTAATGTGGCATCTGAAGCCAGCTGCATTAATAAACCATGGCTTGTTTACAACCCATGGAGAAAACCCATGGCTTGTTGTTGGGTTGTGAACTGTAGCTTGTTCACCATGATTTGTTAGCACAGCTGGGTTCAGACAACATGATAACCCACATTTCAACAACAATGCACAGATCAATGATAATGCACACACAGCCTTTGAGTGTGGGGTACCATGTTGTCTAAAACCCAGTTGAAGAGGAAAGAGGAACTCAAGGAAATCATCCAGACAAATCCCACATCACATTATAAGAGATACACTTTTTCAAACTGTTTGGCATCACTGGTACCAACGGACAGTGTGGCCCAACAGGAGCATACAACCATCTGAAATTTCTGAACTGTCCTTCATGTGGCATCAGGACCAGCTCTTGGGTTTCCATCCATTGAGTTAGTCTTTTCATGTGTTTATGGAGCATGGAGAGTCTGGTAGTGTAACCATGTGTCTTCTTTTAAAGAAGACAGTTCACTATTTGAAGGGCTATCCAACCCAAGACTGATTTAAAGATTAAGAACCCTAAGAAGTAGGAGCAGGGACCCTAAAGATGCACCTGGTCAACAGAATGATCAGGTGACCACACAAGCCACCTGGCCATCATTTCTTGCACTATGGTGAGAGATGTACTGTATTTCTATTTAAAGCATAGTAACTATTTCTAAATAGGTGGCATAGAAATAAAATGAATACATATATAGTACTAATTAATGCATCTACATTAGCACAGGCAAAGTTTATGCCGATGTCTTTCCTCTTTCCTCTTCTGTTTTGGTGATTCACCCCAAAATAGGAAATGTGTCCATTGCCGAGTATCCATTCCAGCATCTCACGATCAACAGAGTTCTGTTCCCTTTCACAGTCCCCCGGCATTGCTGCCTTGCCTTCCCTTTCCAGCACAGGACCAACATTTTCCCACAGTGAAGCCAGCAGGGAAATTTGTTCTTGACATTAATAAGAGCATTCTCAAATCAGTGTAATTGCCAGTAATTCTCCGATGTGTCCTGGTAAAAGAGAAATGGGAGCAGATAAGTGTGGCTCTAATGAGAGGTCATTTATTCCCTAGCCTATTTTCAAACCATAGTCAGCTTTTAATGAATAAAAACTTTTAAAAAATTAAAAACAAACAAACAAATTTAGAAGAGAATCCATGCAGATCTGCAATAACTCTTGCCAAGCCTGCTTTTCTTTTTTATACTTCAAGAAAGGCAGATGGACGTTTTCACATAATAGTGATACGATACTTTTCTTTTGTCCCCTTACCACACCACCCCTCTGTAACTTGCCATATATTTTCAGTGATGTTCATGGAACTAGAATTAGCAACACTAATAATGACAAATCAAGCGGTTAATGTTGCTTGACCTTGTTAAAGTATGTTATTATATTTCTGTGTTCCCACAGTGTAAATGCTGCTCAACTTAGACACATGTCTTGCTATCTGTTTATTTTTTATGAATCAGAAACAAATCAGTTGTAGGGGTTCCATGCTTTCTATAGGCTTCCTTCTTTTATCCACCACTTTGGAAGAGGTTGAAAGAAAGTGGGATGGATCTGTGGACCAGCTTTGGATTATGGAGCTGGATTATGGAGCCTTCACAGCCTTTTGGTTCCTAATAGTTCAGTGCTTGCAGTGGGGCCAACTTGTCCTCATCTTCTGATGTATAATCTACAAGTTTAGTCAACTTGCATAAGAAACCAGTCCTTGCACCAAAGCACTTGTGGCCTAAAAGGACATCACAAAAGGGAACGGGTAAGGAGGGAGCCCGTCAGAAGAAGGAGAGAGCATGCATGGGAAAAGAGGAGGGGTTTCAATAACAGCTGATGACAATGGCAGTGAGAAATAGGATTGTGAGAATCGACAGAACTTGAGCTGTCCAAAGACCTCCAGTTTCTGTTTTGAAGCTCAGTCTGATTTCAGTCTATATCCAATTGCAAGCTTGCTTTCTTTTTTTAAATTTCACATGAAAATCCATCCATATTTTCATGCATATTTTTTCCAAATGTACACATTGGTTGTGCACATCTTTGAAACGTATGCATTCTCCTTCCATTTTGAGGTGTCTTTGTGTGTGGAAATGCAGGCCTGCCATCAAACAGATTTATTTTTGATCTTCAAATCATACCTGAATCTTAGAACTATACGGACTTTGCCTTCTCTGCGGTGGCGCCCCACCTATGGAACGGCCTCCCCAGACAGGTCCGCCTGGTGCCGTCGTTATTCGTTTTTCGGCACCAGGCCAAGACCTTTTTATTTAAACGCTATTTTAATTGTTAATTTATGAACTGCATTTATTGGGTTTTTATGTACGTGCCGAGATGTTTCCGGTTTTTTAAGTCTAATTATATAACTGTTTATTTATGTTTATTTATTAATGTTGTAAGCCACCCCGAGGCTTTTCATGAATGGGGTGGCATACAAATGGTTTAAATAAATAAATAAACTGAATCAGCATTTGTTCTGGATGGTGCAAACTGGGCAGAAATAAACTGAAATACATTTCTCATCTATCCCTGATGAGAAGGTAGATTTTGTTCAAGGGTCTGTGGAAGAGTTTAGAGCTGCTCCCAGTAGAGAGAAGAAAAGATCAAATTATAGTTGAGGAAAGCCTCCAAGGAGAGGCAGAGGGCAAATAGTTTGCTGAACTTCAGAGCAGTCAGGGCAGCAGAACCAAGATACGGCACCTGGAATATCTTGGAGACCAACTGTAAGGTCACTGCCTGCCTGAGTCTGCATGATCAGCATTGTCAGCTGTGTATATGTGTCTTTGTGAGGAGGTACAGGGTGAAATGAGACTTGAAATGTGGGATAACAATAAAAAGAAAATCTTCCTGGGAGTCTCTAGGAAGAAATAAGAGTGGAAACATTAGAACAATGGAAGCAATTCTTCCACAGAACTGATTTAAAAGGCTGATTCTCTGGATTGGGCCAGAAGGTGGATTCATCCCAGACAAAAGAATGTGAAGACTCAAGGAGGTGGTGCTTAGTCAGAATTTGACAGATCAGAAGGCAGACTCTGAGCAGAAGCTTTCACTATTTTTCCCTTACCCAGTGCTTGACAGGTTGCATTCCAACAGGTTTGATCAGTAAAAGATGGAGTAAAATTCATAAAACATCTGCTCTGTCCCTTCTTCTTTTTTCTTGAAAGTCTGTTGGTGGAGTGATCAGGATACTTCCTGACCAACTACATGCCAACCCATTGCTCTCAGCTACACATCAGACCATGGAACCATGTGGTTGTGGGATAACTGATTATTACTTCCGTAGACCCCAATCCTATGCATGGTAGCTGGCAGCGAAATGCTGCGAGCTGTAGGAACGTCTCAATTTCAACATTTATAGGATCCAGCCCTTAACCTAGGGATGTGTGGGGAATCCATTTTGGGGGTTGGCTCCCAGGGCTCTGATCTGCTTTACTCTGGCCATGAGGCCATATTCCGGGCCAATGAGACCAGCATTCATGCACACTCACTGGGAATTAAGACCGATGCAAGCAGCACCCCTCTTCTGCGCCATGTGCAGCAGCCATTGTTTGCACATGATCTGGAAGAAGGTTGCTGCTCATGGACTTCCTCTCCGCTGAACTTGCTTTCTAAGTGAGGGGAGAGCGTGAAAGGAAGCCTGCAAATGCTAGAGGGGTGGATTCCCCAGAACTTAGACACACCTCTCCCTTAACTTATGAATCAAGACTATACAATAGATCCATTTGTCTCGAGCAGCATTTCCCAACCTGTCGCTCTCCATATGTCTAGGACTACAATTCCCATTTTCTCCAGCCGTCATGGCTCAATGGGCTTTTGTGTTGCTATGAGCCATCGAGTTGTTTCTGAGTTAAGTCAACCCTATGAATGAATGCCTTCCAAAAGGACCTGTCTGTGATAAACCTTCTCAGCCCTTGTAAACTTGGGACAGTGGCTTCGTTTATGGAATCAGTTTGTCTTGTATTTGGTTGTCTTCTTTTGTCTTCCACTTTTCCTAGCATTATTGTCTTCTCCAGGGAATCTCGCCTTTTCATGATGTATGACTGCCTCAGTTTTGCCATTTTTGCTTCCAGGGAAAGTAGTGATGATGATGATGATGATGATGATGATGATGGTAATGTATTTATACCCCATCCCATTAGCCAGCAAGGCTCTTTTGGCTTGATTTGATCTAGGACCCACTTGTTTGTCTTTCCGTCAGTCCAGGCTATCCACAAAACTCTCCAGCACCATGTTTCAAATGCATCCACGTCCTTCCCGCCTTCTTCCCTGCCCAGCTTTCACACTCATGCTACTGATCAGGAATGCAGTGGTGTGAATGAGCTTGGCCTTGCTCTTCCAAGAACCGCCTTCATTTTCCTGTTCTTTCATTGCTGCCTTTCCAAGTCTCCGTCTTCTTTGAATTTCTTGGCTGCAGCCTCCCTTTGAACTGTGGACTGAGCCAAGTATGCAT
>NW_025336481.1:11963561-11968640 GCF_004798865.1 Varanus komodoensis | reverse complement strand
GCAAAGCAAAGCAAAGCAAAGCAAAGCAAAGCAAAGCAAAGCATCCCGATGATCCTACTAAAAGTTATCCAGGATGAAGTTTTAAAGAATGATTCTGTTTGCTTTGCTCCCAATTTCAGTTCTATAGAGCAGAAGCAAAGAATCTCCATCTTGTATTTTATGTATACTCAGTGAGAGATTTATTTTATTTGTTGAAGACACAGTTAATTGGCAGAAGTAATCCTTCTGTAACATTTATTTATTTATTTATTTATTTATTTATTTATTTATGGATTTCTATCCTGCCTTTTTCCTACAAAGGGCTCAAGGCAGCTTACATCATTCTCCATCTTATCCGCACAACAACAACCCTGTGAGGTAGGTTGGGCTGAGAGTCTGTGACTGGCCCAAAGTCACCCAGTTGGCTCCATGGCCGAGTGGGGACTAGAACCCAGGTCGTCTGAGTCCCAGTCCCAGCTCTTAACCACTACACCACACTGGCTCTCATTATAGCTATAAAACTCAAACACTAATAAGATCAATGCATAAAACTGGTCTCTTCTAGATATTTTGAACTACAATTTCTGTCGTTCCCAGGGATTTGGGGAGTGCTGGTCCAAAACATCTGGAGGGTACCAGGTTGCTTCCCCTTGGCTCAGATCGACCAGTGGTCCGACAGAGTAGAAGATGTCTTCCAGTTTTCCTGTGATGTTGTCCAGCTACTGGAGACAGTCCTAAATAAGTCATCCCTGCGACTTCTAAGTATTCCATCCTTGTGTTCTGGCTGTGAGAAATAAATGGTTGTGTTCCTAGAGGAATATTGCCACTGATTTCAGTTGAGTGAAATATCTTCTGAGCCCATGTGCTTCATGTACATGAAAGTGATCCAGTTTGGATGCAAGGACTATCCAGGGTTTGTGTAAAACCTTTGCAGACACGAGCAAGTGGGGGTGAGCAAGGGTGGTTACTTCCACCCACCTGATTTCTCCTGCCGAGCAGGAGAAATAGAGGAACTCTTAATTGTTCAAATCCAGGAACTCATAATCCAAGAACTCTTCATTGTTCATACTTCAGTTACAACTCTGGACTCACTCTCCAACAACCCAGAATTCTGCATTCAAACATCCTGCCAAATGAACCAAGGCAGGGCATCTCTGAGATGTTTAGCTCCTCCTGGCTATAGTAGGAGTGATTGGGTGCAAGAAACCAACCATCTCTTTTCCCTGCACCCTTGAGTTGCTGTAAGATTCAAACCAGGTCCATCTTTTACAACTTGGTGATCATAGAATATATCCATCCATGGAGAGTAAGCTCAGGCTGCTTAGCCCTCCTCCCCCAGCTTCTGAAGAATAGAAGGCTCTCTGAGGATCCCATCCCTAATTTCCAGGAACTCTAGAATGAAAGGAAACATTTCAGAATGATGGCATGTTGGCTTTTGCTCTCTTTTTCAGAGACAAAACATTGGCAAGGCAGAGTCAAAACAGAAGACTCATAATCAAAGAGCCTGATGTGGATTCCATGCTAAAAAGCAAGTTCCTGACCTAGGACAAGCCCTCTGAGTAACAAGAAAACGAGACACCCCTCTCTCTGGTCTTGTAAGAAGTGGTGACACACAGCTGCTTTTCCACGAATCAGAACCTGTTCTATCTATTCAACATTTGTTAAAAAGCCAGGGACTTTCTTTGTTAGACCTGTGGCAGTGGTGTTCCATCATGGCGATGTTTTTAAACTTCAATTCAAAGTCTGGGAAAGAGGTCAGGGACTCTCGTTTCACCTTGTTTTTGATGCCGGGCTGTGTTAAAGTAGATGAGAAAGCATCACATAAATAAGAGAATGAAAACAGAGAATATTGGCTTTAAATAAAATTTATATCTTGGCTGAGCGAGCAGGGCTTTCTTTTCTGGGTTTTGTTTTTGTTCTTTTTCTCTTGCTCGTCCCCCGGGTAGCAACATTCTGAAAGCAAAAAGCAAGCTTTGAACTGAGAGAGGAATGTTTAAGTATTCTATCTTGCTTTCTGTTGGGTCACACATTTCATCGGACTCTTTGCACAGAATGGTGGGAAGCTGAGGACCTCCGGAGAACGTGATGTCTTCTACTGTAAATAAGCTATTAGAGTCAAAGCCCCAGTTTGTACTTAAGGCTAAGACATGGTTTCATGTCAGAAGAATAAGTCACAGTGAGCCTCGAGCTTGGCAACTCCCCTTCCCTCTCAATTAACCACAGTGTTGTATCTAAACACAATAGTTAATCTTAACTATGCTTTGTTGAAGCAAGCCAGCTTCTTAAACTATGGCTTGAAGTTGGTTTGTTTAATTAAACCATAGATCTTGGACCAAGAGCATTATTGGCTGGATGTATGCTGCACTAAGGTGACACTCATTTAATGAGGGCGCTAGAGTTCATCAGACTAGGTGACGCGTACAGGCAGCAGGCTAAAACTGGTCTCCTAAGTCGGGACCTAGACATCCCAGTTATTAAACTGGCTTTAGTAACAGCTGCAGCTTCTGAACAGTCTTCAAGGGCAGCCCCAGACAGAGTGCATTGCAACAATCTTACTGAAGTCAGGTTATCCCTGTTCAGATAGGGGCATGGCTGGATCACCAGCTGGAGCTGACAGAAGGCACCCCAAACCACTGAGGCCACCTGAGCCTCAAGCAGCAAAGATGGATTAGCTGAAAATTCTGTTTGTTCCTTACAGAGCACCTAGATGGGCACTGGGGTCATTCCAGGTGAATTTCTATTTATCCAGATAAAGTTGATTCTGTGCAGAAACACTATAGCATGTTTGTTTGGAAGGGATCACGAAAAGCCAGTACCTTAATCAGGCAGCTTTGTCTGCAGACAGACGAGGAGAAAGCAGCTGCGGAAAACTGGGCAACAGAACAGGTGGACTGGAAATCTGAAATGGCAGCAAGTCTGTGAAGTCATCTAAAAGGCAGAAACGCTCAGGTCTTACCAGCAGATAATGAGATGAGCAAATAAATAATCGATTTGTGAAATAAGAGGAGTGTCTAGACATCAATTCTCAGAACACTTGGAGACAGACCTGAAAGAAGTAGAACTAGAACTGTATCCTAAAAGGACCAAATATTATCAGAACCACTGGGCAAAAACCATTCTGAAACTAGGGTACTGATGGTCACAGGCCCAGTTCTGGGAATGTTCCAATCAACCAGCTTATTGGTCAAAGGTATATCCATACACATGAGTTAGCATGTGTGCATTCTATGCAAATTGATGTCGTTCTCTGTCTTGTTTCAACATGCTTGCCCTCTCTTATGGCGATTCCTAGGAGGCCACCCCATCTGCATCACTGTGGCTTTGGCCATGTGGCAGTCAACTGCACCCCCGGGTGAGAGTCCCTTCAGAGAGCAGCTGCTGCCATTGTGGGAACATGGCAGTGGTGCAGGTGCTCTCTGGCTCAGCTCACCCACAGCTCATTTGCTGCAGCAAGTGGTGGCAGCACCACTGGAGCAGTGGTGGCAGGAGCACATGATGCACCACTCCTCATGATCGTCTGCTTGAGCCCCTGAGGCTCATGGGAGCAGTAGCCCTGAACATGCTACAGTGATACGGTCCGTGCCTTGCATGCAGAAGGGCCTGGGTTTCATCTTGGTGTCTCTGCACTTGCAGGGGCTTTCAAGGATAAAGTAGCAAGTGACCTAAGAAAGCACTGCCTGAGACCCTGGATCTCAGCTGCTGATCAGAACAGGCAGCCCAAAGATGGATGGATAATACCTGGCTCCTTAGATGGCAGTTTCTTATGGTGTGCTCCAATCTAGCCCAGCCCTTATCTGTACCCCAAGATTTTTACATAGATTGATTAACATTTGCTGTGCCATGAGCCCACACAAATAACTACAATATGCAAACCTCAGTTACACATTTGCTTGCTGCTTGTTGCAAGAAATGCACTGGGGTCTGGCAAGCCGAATAATCCTGTCTACATTTGTGCATGCAAAGGTTATGCAAATTGACATCCTGCTTTGCCCTTTCTTGTCGCCTGTTTTCTTTTAATTCACCTTAGCTCTACTGCTCTCCTGCCCTTGCTCAATGGCACCATTGTGCAAGGTTTAAACCAGTTCTGATCTGAAAGCTCAGATCTGCCAATCTGACTTGCAGCCAGACAGCTAAAAATGAACTCTTACCTCTTTGTCTGTGAGAAAACAGGGAGGAAATGGCAGTGGCTTAACAGCACCATGCTGAGGTGCAAAGTACACAAGATAAGGGGGAAATAGGGACAACAGAGGATGAGGAGCTGGTCTAATAGCTCTGTGGACACCGAAGGGTGCAGAAATGCTTCTGGGGGCGTTAAAATATGAATAAACCAGCTTTAAAAGATCACTCCAGTGACAGACAGGAGCTGCCGAGCTTAATTTAAATTACCATCTATAAGTGAGGGAGTGCTTTTCAATAGCAGAAGAGAGAGTGGGCGCTGTTCATTCCAAGCTTTTATATAACTTTCCAAGAAATCACTGCAAAATAGCTGGATCTTAAGATATTAAAAGGAGAAGAAGCCACAAAAATTACATTTAAAATGCATATAAAATGCTTGGTCATAAGATTCAAAGCAGTACATAACGTGTTGCAAAGAGGAGGGTCCAGTGTTTCCATTTCAGAATAAAATGGGTTCAGAAAGAGTATTTAAAATAGGCACTAAAACAAAACAAAACAAAACAAAATTGCTGGCTTTTCTAAATCTCCCCACATTTTCTGTTCTCAGCTCATAGGTTAAGTGGAGGAAATTTAGAGAGATGGGAAATGCCACAATGTTTTGTCTATGCTCAGCGTTTCCCTGCTGAATTTCAGCACAGGCAATGAGCTGCCACAACACCTGGGGGGGGCAGGGGATCAAACACCTGCTGGAGCAGACTATAGGGCTAGTTTGACGCATACAGCAAGGAGGCGAGAAAGTTTTAAAAGATTTGATTTAGAGTCCTATTGAGGATGTAAGAACAGTGCAGAACTAAGGAGAAAAGTATGAAAGCAAATCTGCAGCTGAATATTAGGAAAACAAAAACCATGATGACAAAAGAATTGCACAAGTTTAATGTCAACAATAGAGAAATTGAAATTGTTAAAAAAAATGCATACTTGGCT